>NC_086252.1:1929086-2232116 GCF_021018805.1 Prinia subflava | reverse complement strand
CAATGCCTCTGGTGGTGTGCTCATTTCTCAAGCAGTAAGCAGTTTGCTGTTGTCTCACATCCCCAAGGCACAAATAAGCAGATGCTGCATGAAAGCTTGTTTTACAAAACTGCTTCAGTTGTGGTATACATTTTCAATATAATACACTGAGTGCATTACAGCAAAAACTTCCAGGGCCAGTAAAATCTACAAATTCATTAGCAAACCCAGACTCTCAATTAAATCTAGCTGAAGACTAGATCTAGTTGAAAATGACTGTCCAGGAGAAGGTGAAATGAATGAAAAGCTTGATTGTGCTTCCCCATGTGAGAATGGCTCAGTTTACCACCCCAGTTTTCTCAATGTCAGGTGGGATTGCTCCTCATCAAGGATAGGCTTCACTAACCTTTCTCTTCTTTCTGTTACAAGGATACCGTGGTTGGCTTAAAAACTTGCATGTTTTTTACAAAATTACAATTCTGGGTGTAAAAGCAGAGGCACAGCTTTTCACTGTCAGCATGGTTTCTACACAGAAGGCACTAGCAGCAAAATGCTTTGGAGCATGCCCTCACATGCTTTCATTCACGGCTAGGTTTAAAGGATCAGAAATTATACCTTTGTTTTTGAAAGACAAGCCAAAGGAAAAAGCAACATTTTCGCTCTCTTTGGCTTATTTGCATTTCTTACCTACATTCTTCTCCCTCAGAACACACTGTCAGCTGCAGGATGACAAGAGAAGAGCACCTCTGGAGTACTCTCTAGCTAATTCTTTACAATGCCTGTAAACTATAAAGTGGGTTGGTGGTTACAACAGGAGCTCTTGAAAAGCATACATTTTGCCCTTCCTCCCAACAGAGGGGAATCTTTGTTGAGCCCTTTGAAGAAACTCAAACTAGGAGAGGATTATTATTCCAAAAATATTTGTTTAATGGCAGTGTAATAAAAATATCCCAAAAGTTAATCTGGCCAGCAGCACACCAAGGTTCAGACAAACCACCTGGTGGCTGTTTCTGGTAAATGTGACATTTGTCTCGTTGTTTATGGCATAACTGGCTGCTGCTGACAGCCACGTTCCAGCAGCCTTGTGTGACTGCCTACCTTACAGGAAGAGAAGTTCTGTAACACAACCTGCAGGATTACTGTCTTTTATGAAACCCTCTGGCACTAAATCTTTCCAGACAGTAACAGCGCAATCACAGCAAGGAGGATGAGATATCAGAAGAGCTTCCCTCCCTCACACTAGTTATTTCTTCTGTGCTTCACCATGTTCCCTCACCACCTCTCTTGGATGCATTCAGCACGTGTCCCTAAGGGTCACAAGGCCAGGGTGCTCCCCAGTGTCCCCTCCCACCCCTCTTTGTGTACAAACATGACTATGACAGTGTGTTTAGTTTTGTCTCCACAAGATGATGGCACCTTCACCACCATTCCTCCTCCTCATGGGAGGTAATGAAGATGAGGGTTGCTAGAAGTGCTTGTAAGCTCAGCTAAGACATCAAGCTGAACCAATCCAACCCCTTATGAATTGCACTAAAAGTTATATTAAGTCCTAAAATCCAAAAATAATTTCACTGCCTGCCCCACTCTGAGACACTGCCATTTGACAAGTGACATGACCAAATGAACACTCTGTGGCCATTAATTTAAGAGTGGAATTTTCAGGGATTTATAAGGTGACACTTGCATCATACATGCTAAAACCTGCTACCACTGTACAAGTAATTGGGCACTAATTTAACCTGGCCTCAGGTGCAGTGTTGTGCAGTCTGACAGCTCCCCATGCAGTTCACTGCAGTCAGATCAGGGCCTGCTGAGGATCTTATGCTTCTTCCACATCTCTCCAAATTAGTAGCTTTTCATCAGCTAGTTCTACAATGCCATTAAACACAGAAAACACAGAGATGACAGAGATGGCCCTGATCCTGAAGGCACAGCACTCTGATGGGAAGGGAGAAAATGCAGATTGTGTGCCTAGCCACCACGTGTTGTTTTAAACAAATGGGAGTGCATATTCTTAATTATATAGATTGCACTAGTAATCTCTTCAAGAGAGAAGATACATCTTGTATAATACGACGAAAGATTGATTGCTTCTGCCACCATTTTTCCTGCCCCTAGCAGCTGTTTAATTCCCTAGTTAAGACAAAGCAAAATCTCTCCTTCCTATGAAGCTGAAAAGCAATCTAGCAGGAAAAACTAGAGATGAAGACAGGAAAACGTGGTGAAGTAGCCTGGTGAATTCATAAGATACCATGTGTAGAAGTTTCTTCCCATTTGTTTATCAACTTTAAACCTTCTTATAAGTGCTCTGCATTTATAATTGCTTGCAGATAACTGGAATGCTCTAGAAAGTTACTTCAGATATTCTTTCCAATACATAAATTACTGACAGATTTTCCCAGCATTACTTCCAAATTAAGGGTACCTGCTTGTCCACTCCAGTACTGGCTTGGGACTGTATCAAGCCACAGATTACTCTCAGTGTAGCTGATCTCTGTAAAACAGATTTACCTTACCATAACTGCCCATGGAAATCAAGCAGTTCTCTTTTAATGAACAAATGTTGTAGGCACGGGAGTTGAGATGGAAAAACCTCAGGTAGAAGTCAGATGGATAGGCACAAAGAAAACAGAAAATCCTGTGAAAGACTGGCTAGTACCAGCTCATGCCTGTTAAAACTGCTCTTTTCAAGTAAGAATGAAAGCCTTAAACCCAAAACTTTTCACTTCATATGTATTATTGTCAATTCAAAAGTGGCTCATGGTAGTGTTTTCAAATAAAAAAAGAAATCCAAGAAAATCTCCTCACAATAGAAGGAAAATTTCACACTAAAAGCAGCTGTTATGCAGCTAAGGGTATCCAGAAAAGAGTTCCTTATAGCAGAGGTGCTAGTGCATGCTGCACCTTTGTACCCTGAGCCCTTAAGTAGCGCTAATGGGTTCAGATACAGATTTAATTCACTGCTTTAAAAGAGCTCCTCTCCGTGTAAAATACTCTCTTTTCAACAAAACCCCCATTATTGCTACTGCCTGTAGACACTGCTTAGTCATTTGTCACCCTTACCTTTAGGAGATTGATGAACATTGGGATTGAGGGCCTCAAATCTGATGAAGCACATTTTTCCAGGATGCCACAGCACAGGAAAGATGCAACCTTCCCCTGCATACACAAGGGAACCTGGCCTGGCCCAGACAGGGGGGAGTCACCACCATGGGGGCAGAAGGAGAAAAACGCCAGGAAGAAACCAAAAAGAACAACAGTAAGGATGGTGCCAGGCTCGGCACGGCCCAGGCCCTGAGGTCTCGTGGTCCAACTGTGTAAGTTGCTGAGTGCCCTCAGCTCCCCTCTCCTTCTGGGAAGTGTAAGGGGTCCAAAACCAGCCATGGGCAGTATCCAAGGGAGCTGGTTTGGGAGGGGCTTGTGATGACAAAGGGGCCTGGGCAGGTGTCAGCTTTTCTTTGCTGTTGTCTAGGTAGATTCCTGGCACGCAGACAGCTCAGCCAGGCCATCTTATCCATGAGCTGTGCTGTCCCCAGGTCATCTGCTGAGCCTCTCCTGTGCTGCCTGCAAAGGCTTCACAGGGCATTCCCACTGCCAGCTTTTAGAGGTCCCCTGCTGCTGTTTGTGTGCCACCCGAGGGGATGGCAGGACCCTGCCCCTGAAGTTCTGAGCCCCTTTGCTGAGCTTTCATTTCTAGCACAGACACACGGGTGTATCACCACTGCTCCTGGCAGGTCCACCAGGTCCTGGGAAGAGAGACAGGACAGCAGGACACTCCTTGCACAAATGGGGCAGGGGGGACTCATCCATGGCCCATGATGTCCTCGGCTGTGGGGCTGAGGGGAAACAGCACTGCTGTGCCATGCCACAGAATGCTGCAGGCACCAGCCAGGTGACAGCACCCAGCACTCACCACGGCAGAGCCCTCAGCTTTGCAAACACTCAAATGCTCTGTTTCTCGGGGACTGCTAAACAAGGGCAGGGGATTGCTCTGCACAGCCCCAGCAAAAGCTTCCAGAGAGCCAAGGAAGAAAGAAAAGACTAACAAAAACTTTCAAAAATATTTGAGAAAACCTGTGCCAAAATCTCCTTGGATGTGTATCCATGACTAAGCATGAGAAGTGAATTGCTGCTGCCATGCAGAGGGTGCTGCTTGCTGGTCACAGTCTAAAAGCACTGATGCAGCAATAAGCACAGCTTAATTGCTAAGAAGCTTCCATATTAATAGCAGAATTTTTGGTCACAAACATGTAAAAGCCTGTAGGCTTTGGAGCAGTAAAATAGAACTGGGGCCGTATGGTGGCAGAACAAAGTCTGCTGAAGAATGTTGTATTTTCTGCCTTTGATAGGGACTTTCCAGAGCTGTCAGCTGCGCTGCAGAATTAGAAACCTGACACTGCAGCAATCAGTTTTTAGATTTCAAGCTGTTCAAATGACTTGTCTCCAGGGAGGAATATGTGGCATGCAGAAATCAATAGAGGAACAGGTAAAGATGCCAGTGTACAAGGGCAGCTGCCCCAACACCATGCCCCAGCCAGCCAGCTGCCAAAAAGGAGTCCTGGGCAGAGGATGACAGGAAAACTTGCTCTGCCTCTGAATCAGCACCAGAGAGGTGCTATAGACAATTCATTGCATTTGTGAGATTGCAGCTTGATTATATTTGCTTCCACCTCACAGGCAGATCTTGCACACGCCCTCAGTTCACACTCCGCCAGTGCTCCAAGCCACTTGCTGAAGAGATTATAAAAGAGTCTATTTTATCATATCCTCACCTCTGAATGCATTACAAGTGACACCGCTTAATTTTAGCCAATCTGAACAGCTAATTAGATGCAAACAGATTGAAAAATTGTACACACGGGACAACTCATTTTTCGAAAGGCCACTAATCTAAACAAACCTGAGTCCATCAATTCACTTCAACATTTGTCTAAATGAATCACAGCACAGACCTGTCCTGCACAGGCCTTGTGATTCATATAAGAGGCCTCCTCCTCTTTTGATGAAAATTTCAGGCACTGTACAAAAGAAGAAGTTATTTATTTATCAAGGCCCTTTTATAACAAATATGAAGATGTCTCTCTGAGTCTAGTGGACAATGTGGATGAGCCAAAGCAACTCCAACCTCCTCCGGCACTTCCTCTCTCACTTCCCAAACACATCACACACACCACATCAAACACAAGGAGGCTCTCCGTAGCGACAGATAAAAATCAAATTATATTTAATCATGATCAGTACTGGTTGGAACTTCAGAGCTCCTTGGGTGTCATCCTCCCCTGGAGAAATGAGAGGGAAAAGAATCCTGGACAGATCATCCAGATTTATGTGGGGTTCCTCCTCCCCTCAGGACTCCCTCCAAGCACCAGCTGGAGCAGACCAGTAAATACACTGGGAATCAGGGAAGCAGTGCAGGACACAGAAACTCAAAGGGGCCTGTCACAACTCAGGTAAGATCAGGAGCTACTGAAATTATCCAGTGCCTGGCAACAGAGAGAAGTGTTAGTATGCAATGCAGTGTAGTATGGCCTATTTTTTAATACAGAGCAATTAGCAGAGCATTATGCATGAAGTTTTCCACTTCCTATAAAGCCCACATTGCTTCCACTAAGTGCAGATGTAAATGTACACTTACATTTACAGTCAGATGGGAGAGGGCAGAGAGAAACATACTTGTGTGGATTCTGAAATGAACAAACATATCCACATAATCAATCCCTTTCTGGACTGCTTAGCACAGCAATCTTGCTGAACAAAATAGGCTAAACTCTCCCTAATTCACGTGTAAGCTAATTTTTGGCACCTAGAACTAAGAACTGCTGAGCACCTTTTGTGACCTGCCATGCGACAGAGGCCTGAACTTTGAAATTCATCCTCATCTGAGCAGAGCAATCCAGACACCCAAGGGTCAAAACCCCGAGCACTGCACAATCCTCCGTAACTTTTAATCACTCACTTACTTCATTGTGCTATTGCCTTCATTTACAAACACACACACAAACTTCGCTTGGAGTTTGTCTAGCTTTAATTGCCAGCCCAGCATCTCATTAGACCTCTGTCTGTCAGCATAAAGAGCCTGCTGCTCGTTTGTGCTCCCCGCACTGGTACTCACTGATGGTGACTGAAGTCAGCCTTTCCCTTCCCCTGACAAAGCCTAAGGCAGCAAAGCTTTCAGGGCAGTGTTTGCTTGGCAGCCACGCCCTTGGCTGCACACAGCCTGCTCCCCTGCTTCTCAGGGCCCTTGGAGCTGCAGCCTCCTTTTCTGGTGAAGGGGGAGGTAATGTGACATCCTCAGTCCTGCTCAAGAGCCTGATTCTAAAACACACCAGTGGCCCTTTGCCCTGCTGTGTTTCCAGAGCTCTCTCACACAAGCACATTCACTACCAAAACTCAGCTCTCTTTGGAGCATCACTGTTTCCAGCAGCATTTCCCCACCACTTTCTGGTTTTTGTCTTTGCTCTGTGGTCGTGGCTTTATGTTTGGCCACACTAGAGGACCTGCTCTTGCACCAGAGTACCAAGTAAATCGGAGTGGGTTGTGACAGTGAACCACTCATTTCTTAGCTGCCCAGACAGAACTTTTGAGAACCTGATCAATGAGAAATGCACCCACCTAAGCCACTGGTAAAACAAACAAACAAATGAAGAGCACAAGGCAGATGTCTTTTGCTGTCTATCTAACAATGATAAATCCACTTATAATTACATCCTGAAAGGCAGTTTTTACTCCACTAATTGCGTACCATGTCAATTTTGCACGATTCTTGTTCCTTAATCATAGTGTCATGTAGCAGCACGCCAAATGCTTCACTGACATCCACGTACACTGTATCAACCAAACTTGTAGCTTCATAAACAACATTTCAATTAGTTGACAGAATCTATTACATCAGCCCATATTACTGATATACATGTTGCTCAGCATTAATTCTCATTTATTTCTTTATTGAGCAGGTCCGGGACTGCATGTCCTGTTCCACCTCAATCAATGTCAGATTGGCAGGCCTAGAAATATCTGATTTTTTTCCCCCTTTACTCTTTGTAATACCTACACATCTAATTTCTCTTAGACCTCTAGAACTTTTCCATGTTCTCAGGTTTACAGAAAACCAACATTAAAATTCCTCAACGAGCTCTCTTTACACTGCTACCTGCAAGATATTTGGGGATGCAGGGTAAAAAAAAGCCCTTATTTGATATCTGTTTTTCTTAATGGGCTTAAAGAGGCACCATCATTATCTAACTCCCATGCAGCTAGAAGAAATGGTATCAAGAAATCCAAGGCATTAAAGAAATTCACGTGAAATAACATGAAACTGTTTTGACCTCTTCTTCCCTGAGTTGTGATATTTTCAAACTGCAGTTTAGAGATCTCCCTGTTGTTGAACACTCTGGGTTTCTATTCAAGTATTCTCCTGAGCAACAAGCTATGTTTTAGTTTTAAATTAGAAACTGATCATTTTCTAAAAAGCTATTCAAAAACCTGGGGTAAGAGATTCATGGCAACATCTTAAGAACTGGTAGTGCTCTCCCATAAAATGCTAGCTTGTCTGGATTTGATTATGAATCGCTCTGGAGTCCTGGCCTTGCACCACACTCATTAAACTTGTCCTGTGTGTGCATTTACATGAAGTAGGAGGCTGTCTCCAGTTTGCTAAGTGTCTAGGAATCAGCTCTGCCCTTCCTGAAGATAAGCTCCCACTGACTTCAAAAACAGCAGGCAAAATTTCTGGTTTCATTTCCCAGTCTCTGAAAGGAAAGAAACCTCTTAGACAAAAGGGAATTTAAACATCCAATGCAGAATATATTACCTTTGCCAGATGCAGCTGAGGTCTGAAATGCAGGAATTAGAGAAAGCAAATACATGAACCTTTAGAGAGACTTGGCAGTTTTCATCCAATTTGCTCTTTTTAAGATCTCATGAGAGAATCTCACAAAATCCTATGTCACACCAAAACCAGTTCAAAGCAAGTGCACAGTGAATCAGCTTCTTCAGTCACTAAACCACAGTGTAAGTAATGATGAGATGCACGAGGATCTGAAGCAGTTGTGGTCACTCCCAGGCTGCCTCAGATCCCACTTGTGCAAGACATCCACATTCAGAGGAAAAATTTAAAAGTCAGAGGCATTTAAGCATGTGATAAAAATGAAGCATGTGCTTGAACACATGCTCTTGCCCCATGAAGGAAGCTTGTTCTTAGCAACCTTGGAAGAGCCATTTGAAAGTTCAAAAACCATTTTTTTACTCTGTAGAAGAACTCCCTGAACAAAAAAGCAAAATGATTTGCCTCTCACTGTCATCATGGCTAATCTCTAGTGACTCCACACTTGTCATAAAGAAAATGAATCCAGGTTTACAGAGATGTAGCAGACAAATCGAGATCACTACATCTCTCTTTTGCTGTGTTTACAATAACAGACCAATAAATGAGTATTTGTGATGGGGTGCTGCTTTTTTAATCTGTTTGCTGGAGTATCATAGGATTTGTTTGATGATTTGATGACTTAGTTATTATAGTGGATTTACAGATTGCACATGATTAGCCAGTATATTTTGGATTTTTTTCTCTGTTTCTGTGCAGAGAAGCAATTTTGACTTCTAAAGCAAAACCAGGGCATCCTCAGTATTTTTGGATGTAGGTGAGCATCCTCCATTCATAGAATCCCTGTGTGGCTCTGAACTACTTGCACAAAGTGCCAAAAACCTAAAGGGTTGCATAACACAGGAAAGAGGTTATGAATGAACGTCATTCATACTTCTTGCCTACAGGAGTCTGGGGATCTTCATGTCATCTTCCATTCATTTTCCTCAGTTTTGCATGAATGGCTGAAAACGGGCCACAAATCATTCCCTACCCATCAACTCTTCCCCATGGCATTTCTCAGTGCCTGCTTGATGGGACCAGGAGCACAGCAAGGACTGCTGCCCATCACTAACACAGCAAGCACAGGTAGAAAAGGCAGCCCTTTTCACTGGATGTTTGCATTCCAGCTTCAGAAGCAGCAAGCAAAACACAGGCAAAATCCAGGAGACTAAATCCAAGCCCGCCACCTTCCAGGGCTGCTGCTTTATCTAGAACCCTGGAGAGCTTCTAGGAGCTATAGGGATTTGCTCAAGCATCTCAGCCTAGTAGGGCTGATGAGCTCAGTACTTAGCTCAAATGAGAGCCTAAGAGGAGTCCAAAAACTGGTATTGCTGTCATCTCCACACCTTCCTAGGATTTTCCAAAATGGCTAATGCATCCTACCCAGCACAAAATGCCCCTGGCAGTGGTCAAGAAGTCTGGCACTTTGAATGTCCAAGTGCTTCTCTTCTAGCCAGCAAAAACAGGTTAGAACTTCATCCTTTCCTAATTTTTAAAGGCCACAAAGAGACATGAGCTGCCTTTCCCTGACCTAACTGTTATATAGGTCAGATGAGCACCAGCCCTGAACTGGACGTCACGCAATCATGTTAGGACAGCAAAGAGCCTGAGCTAATAAACCTGGCCTTTCAAAGAGCTTATTGGTTTGGGCTCAGTGCCATGCTGAGGTTAACAAGGTAAAAACCCGTTTAACAAAGGAGACATATCTGACCAACCACAGTCAGGTCAATCATTTAAGATTTAAACATTCCCTCCAGAGGTATTTACCCAGTCGGTGCACGTTGCTTATAGTTGATTCTGTACCTTCTGATGCTGCTTTAAATTATATCTCCCAAATCAAATTAGAGCAGAAGAAGCTCTCCTATTTCCTCATTGCAGTTGACAATTGCACATGGGGTCAGCAGCTATTCTGAATTCACATGAGGGAAGCTTGGATCACCTATTACACCCAGGAAAAGAATCTGTACCTCAGACATGAATTCTCTTTCTTTTCAAGGTTAAACTAGAACAGAGTATTTTCCTGTATATTGAGAACATGTGTGTAGGTGTGTGTTTATCAGCACTGCATTTTAAATGCTGCTTTGTTCAAACCAATATACACTCCAGGTTTTATGGTGTATTTTGGCTCAAGTGTGATTGCTAGGACAGTGTTTACAGCAATATTCAGTGTGTTCTGCATAGCCCTGCCCATCAACCAACACTGTAATAAAGCAGAAAGGGAAATCACTGGAAAAGCAGCAGACCTGCTAAATTCAAGTAAGCCATTCAAAACTAGCATGGAGACAAATGCAAAAGCAATTGGGTCAAAGTAGCCATTTACTTGTTTTTCAAAGGCAAAAAACCCCTATATACATGCTGCACTATGGTTTGCCTTAAAAAAATAATATACACTCCAAAGTGTTAATTTTTTCCTGCCTATTTTCTCTGGGTTAGTGTTTCAAGATGACTGCTGCTCCATATAGATTTATAATATGTATGTGTTCATTCACACATCTCTAAGTCAACAGGAAAGGCAGACCAGAATACCAAATCTATCATTAAATCTACATGTAGGCACCTACAAAAAGCTGTAGGACTTCATATTTTTCTGGCTAAGATTAAAGGGATAAATTGAAAGAATGAACAAACAAACGTGCCATGCTCATCCTTAAAATACACACACAAAGCAAGAGAGGCAGGAGGGAGGGGAAAGATGACTTGTAAGGTTGTTGGATTTCAGGTTTGTCTAACAGATCAGGAGTAAGTTTAAGAGCAGTATAATCTCTGATTCTTTCTGGATGTCACAGTGTTTTGCTGACAAACACTGGAGTTCAAAAGCCCCAGCACTGGCTTGGCTCTGAAGCAGCATGTGCTATTCCCAATTCAGACACTGGAGTGTGATGCAGATTCCAGCCCTTTCCCAACTTGAATATCCAGGCTCTGCCTCACAGTTTTTATTCTCTCTCCCACTGTGAAGAAGTGCTTCACAGTGTCAGGGTGTACCACCCTGGAGTCCTAATCTTAGAATTAGCACCCCTACTGTAAAATAAATGGTGGTGATGATATCGATGAATTATGACTCGTTTGGTTGGTTGATTTTAATTTTGCTTTAGTCTAGATCATAAAGAATTAGCATAAAAATCAAACTAGGATAAGATCTGTGTACCCAGGGGCCCAAAGAACTCCCACTGAAGTCAGTGGGACTTGAATGCAAATTGAAGGAGGCTCTGAAAGGCATTCATAAGGTAGGTGCTTATGCACTGCCCTGCCGGGGGTCACAGCAACCCCCAGGTGCCAGTCACCCCCAGTGAATCCATCAGACTGTGAAAGAAAGCCAATCCACAGAGCTGGGAGTGCAGACAATGCAGGCAGGGCAAAGAAGTGCTCTGTGTGAAAATGAAACCGAGGAGAGATGTTCTTAGCCCATTAAGAGCTATAATGAAATACTGCATCTTGAGTTTGTTGCTGTTAGAAGGAAGCCAGGAAACGAGCAAGAATTCATTATAAAGCTGCTCAAGACCAAAACATGAATCATTGGGTTCTAAAAAAACCTGGTTGTCTAGAGAACGGCATAGATGAAAATGAATGGAATCTCTTTAAATTACTCTCTGTATAAAGTCTTTCACATTCATCCTTTCTGGCTTTCTGATTAGTATCTTTCTGGGATGTGGGTTTTTAAATAATTCTACACCACACTCCCAGCTTCTGCAATCAAAACACTGAAATGGCTCTTGATTCTGCATTTTTCATCTTCATTTACAGGGAAAAATCTACTGCTGTCTTCTGCAGTAAGAAACTTGAACACCTACTGTCCTACCCATCTACTGGATATCCCCAAAAGTGTATGCTGAAGGCTCAGTAATCAAATGAGATTAAGATTCCCTCATCACTTTACAAATAAGGGGGCTCTTGTATGTCACTGCTGCATAAAGGAGGATTAAATCACCTCTGGAAAGCCCTCAAGATCAATCAAGTGCTGAAATGCTGGGACCTCTCTGATCTCAGCATCCCTGACAGGAAAGCAAAAAACCCCAAATCCTACACAGTAAATTGAGAAGAGTTCCCTGCAAACCCAGATGGGAATACCTGAAAGGAAAACATGGCAGCAAATCACAGCCTCTGGCTGTTTCGTTCATGCCCTGACCAGTTTCCTGAGAAAAAGAGGCTTGTATGACCACATGGAGTGCTTTTCTACATCTGTCCCTCACACCAACCCCTTTCCAGCTATTTCTGAGCCCTCTAGCAATTACAGCTTCCTGTGACAAGCTCCACTGAAGGAGCGGCAGTACTGGGAGTTGAACTGGTGTCCGTCATGGGGGGAACCACCTCAAAGCCGAGGTTTTCTTGTGTTTTAAGAACCAGAAAAACACAACTTGAGTTCATTTCTTACTAGCTGTGTACCTCATCAGACCAAAGAAATCCAACCACGAGATACAAGACTGTTGAAAAATTTGTTCCCTTATCTCACAGCTGGCTGGCTGGGAGTGTCCCTATGGCAGGAGTTTTGCTAAAAAAGATGCTGCACTGGTTATTCTGTCAACCAAGACTGCTTGGAGAGGCGTAAGAAAGAAAGAATTTTCAGGAAAAATCAGAGAACACACAAAATTGCCTAAGACCTCGTGCTTCTCATATGAACATGCCCCACTCATGACTGCTGGAGTGGATTTTACAAGACTCACTGTGATGACATCCAAAATTTATTGCAGCTTTTAAAACAAGACCATGTCTAGTAAATAGTGATGTAGTGACAGTATTTACTTGTTGGATTTAGCTTCTTTAGCTTCTTAGTGCACATAAATATACTTTTGTACTTTAAGAACAGCCATAGCTGCCTACTAAATCTTGAATAATACAAGGCAGCTTTGTAGACCTTTAAACACATGTACCAACTTGGTTCTGTCTCCTTCACAAATCTGCTTCCTTACTACCTGCACAGTCAGTCCCAAGGCCCTGTACTGCCCATCTGCTGTTGACCTGAGCTTCTAAAATGAAAGTCTTTGGAAATCATGCTTTGAAACTCCTATGCTTTCTGAGAATGGAATTCATTGCTTCCAGAAAGTGGCCAAGTTTATTTTCCCATCTCCTCAGTCATAAAACAAACTCATAACTTTATCTGTCTTCCTTGGTACATGCATGAAGAATTTTGTGCAACTTCATCTGAAAACCAATTTAGTGACCACAGGTGTGAAAACATTATCGTACATATAAATCAAATTGTAGATTTCTGATAAGCACTGAACAAGGTATTTTTCTGGTGTAACCATTTAAAAAGACAATCTAAAAGAACATTACAGTAAAATAGGAATAGCTGGAAAAAAACAGCTATTTTATGTGGAGTTTTTGGGGATTTGAAGCATCCTGAAGTGTCCTCAGTTCCAGAAAATAGCCTGTGTCTGATGTCAGAAAATCAGGCCCCTTGAAGTGCCTCATGCTCACGTTGCTGACCACATCACAGGTAAAATAACACCTTCCATACACATCGTGCTCACTGATACTCTGGTTACCAATATTAAACAAGGACTAGGGGATACTTTGCCATGTAACGTGACTGTATTAGGAAAACCTGACTCCAACCAGGAGCAGCCATAAAACTGGGTCAGAGCCCAGCCCTGCTGTCTGTGTCATGCCAAAAGCTGGCTCAGCTCCTGGGGGTTGCCCCAGCCAGAGGAGCCCAGCAGCCCCCAGGCTGATGCTGGCCTTGCCCTTCCCCTGCCATGGGGCTCCTGGAGCTTACTCACGGAGCTGGGGCAGAAATGAGGGCAACTCTCCAGGGCAACCCTCCCAATCTACCCAGACTAGCCCTGGCCCTCCCAGACAAGCCTAACCTATAAGCCCCAAAAGTCACATTCCCTACCCCTAGGCAGAGCAGTACCCGGGCCCAACATTTGCACTTCCAAAAAGGACTGATGTCAGATAAGCAAATCCATTATGACTGCACCAAGAAATAAAAAACAAAACAAAACAAACAACAAAATAAACCCCTACTTAAATGCTAGTTTGTCTACATTTTACAGTATCCCCTGTATGCCACAAAGGGCTCAGGTTATTTCCACATTCAGTTTTGTTGTTGCTGTTCTTATAAAAACACATTGCTCCTTCCCTGTGACATTTCTTCCTATCTTTGAAAGAATGCTCTCTGCTACCACAAAATATTTGGCTTGAATCCTCCAGTGAGGAGGAGCCAAGGGTTTGGCTCATGTTTTAAAAACAAAAGAAATATTACCCTAAGCATAAAACAAATGAGTGCAACTGTAACAGTAGATGGAGATAGAGCTCCTAGCACAATCTATAAATAATTCCAAGTCCTATTAGAAGTAACACAGCTTTCTGAATTTCCCTAGAAAACAGCATGTCATGATTAGGTTCCAGCTTGACTGAAATGCAAAATACCACTTTTTTCAAAAGACAGAGCTGAACAAAAGACAATATGTAGTGCAACAACTAAATTGCAAAGCATATCCACTTAGAATCTGAAATTGTGGAAGACAATGTGTGTACACATAAGAGCAGAGATATTAAAGAAGACTCTTACCTCCGTCCCCAGACCCTGAGCCAGCATCTGAGAAAAGAACAGAAAGAAATTTACATTCATGAGCTCCAGTGTGTGCTGTGAGCATGCAAAGCAAGGCTTCAGTGAAGTGTGCTACAGTGCAACTCGCGTTTGATGGCATCCCTGGGTAAATTACAGAGATCTAATCTGGATGTGATTCACTCAAGCCATCTTTCTCATGTCTCCATTTTTTTTTCTTTAAAGTCTCTCTATCAGATGAAAGCAATGTAAGCCACAGAATGCTGCAATGTCCTTAGAAGTCTCTACCTTGTTTTGTTGTTCTCAGACTGATAAATCTTTGTTCCCAACAGTACTACAAAGTACTCCACTTGGTCACTATTAAATCCTCACCAAAGAGAAATTGTAACCCCATTTGTTTAAGGAGAGAGCAATTGTAAATTTGTATCATTATCTTTAGACAACAGGACATCTCATCAAATTATTACTAGCTGCAATAAGCCATTAAATTACTATTCTTCAAAGTCTTCAGGTAAATTATTAAAATGCCATTTTTCTCACGGTTGTTGCTGAGGTTCAAAACTGAGTGCTTTCTTTCTCCTCTGCTCAACATTGTGTTGGCTGGAATGATGACAGTCATGAATTTAGAAAGTGCAACATCACAAAATTGCCAAGCCCAGAGCTTCAGTAAGAAACCTTCTAAACAAGGCAAAGCATGGAAGTGCACACACGTAGGGTTACCAAAAATAATGCCTAAGAGGAGTTTCTTTTGCAGGGAAGGGAGGGAGGATGCCATCCTATCCTCCCTCCCCCTTAGTGATGGAATCATGCACTTATCAGCATCAAGATTAATAGAAAGTGTGGAAATCACACTCTTTGGGATCAAAGTACCCTGTGAACTGTTAGATCTCATTTACTGACAGCAAGGTCTGGTGGATCTGAACTTGCACATGCCATCACTGCTCAAAACTACGAAAGGAAAGGAAAATCTTTGCTAAATAATTGGTTGCAAGAATTGCTTCAAATGGCAGATTTATGCAGCAAAGCTGCAAAGGCCAGATGCAAAAGGTGGCTGAGGAGGGGAACAGAAATAATGCTGTTTTCCCAGTGAACATGTCAAGACTTCAGGAAAATGTGGGGTTTTTTTCTCTTCTTTTCTCTGTTTTTGAAATACACAATGTATTTCAAGAGAACACTGCCAACACAGTCATTGCCAGCAGGCAAGCAAGTTTCAGAAAAGTTGTAGCAATGCATTGAAATTATCCCTTTAATCAAAAAGTTTGAACCGAAAAAGACCAGTTAATTGTGATGAGAGAATTCACTAAGTTGAACAAATCCTACACTGCAGTAGGTTTTGTCAGCCCAAGCTCCATTTAATACCAATTTATGGACAAAAAAATTGCAGCATATGTTTTTTTCTTCTTGAAAATTGTCAGGTTACAGCTTCAGAGAAGAACAACATTTCCAGAGAAAGGAGTTTATTTTCTCTCAGGTGTATGAAACATGAAATTACAGCACTGAAAAAAGTTTGTCTAATGTACTTTTTATTGACTCCTCCATCCTCAGCCAAGAAAAAATTCTGCTTTAAGTTTAAAGAACTCTCTCAAGAACAAAGGCTTACTCCTGCTCTTTTCAAGTTAACTTCACTGCCCACCTCTAACACATCCTGAGCACAAAAGAAAAACATCAAGAACTCCTGCACATAAGCAACTCAGTTTTCCTGACAGATTTTGCTCATTCACCTTTCTGGCTGTTTTCATACAAGCTGAGATATCAACAGCTCACGAGGCTCAGAGTTGAGCAAAGCTGTCTCCCACGCCAGTCAGTTTTCTCAAGTCCAGAACAGAACACCTGTGGCACAGACCTGTCCATTATGTGTGCTTTGGACTAAATCTTCTGCTGGTATGAATGCAGGGCTCATTACAACCAGTGGTCTGTTGAATCACACCAGCTGGGGATCTGGCCCTACCAGGATAAGGAAAAACCCAAGAAACTGGATTGCAGGCAATAATGCTCCAGTTCTCTCTCTCCAGATTACAGAGAGGTCTGTGGTAATCCAGATGCCCATTTATCAGACATCTGCTCACTTAATCTGCTACCAGGTCACTTGTCGTTACAGCTCAGAAGTGTAGGGCACAGGATGATCAGGAGCACAAGATACAAATTAAAAGATAAATTTACTTCTGTGCTGAATTCTACCAAACAGTGCCAGGGTACTGCGTATCAGCGAGCCTATAGGAAATCACTTAAAATGGAAGGATGGCAGCGACTTCCCATGCCCCAAACTGCAAAGAATTAACCAGTAATGAATTCAAAGCAGGAATGCAAATGGTTTTGTGAACCAGGGGGGCGTGGCAGGGTCAGCAGGCAGCCTGGAGTGAGTTGTACGTACCAGTGGCACACGATCCCTCGGACACCAGCAGGATTTCACTCTGCTGCTTGCAGGCAGCCTGTTTCAAGTAACACTCGTTCTGGTAGGTGTCACCATTGGAGCCACACACGGGCACGTAGTCATTGTTACACTGACGGGAAGGGACAGAGAGCGGCAGCGTTAGTCACACGGGCAGGGGCACAGAACCCATCCGGGTGCCCCCACACACACCCCCTGCTCCCTGCCAGCACTAAAACCCTGGGAAAACAACAGACAGGGACACACTGACAATCCTCCCTCACCTTTACTGACCAGGGGAGAGGGATGGGTATGTTGGAAAAGAAAAATCAGACTTGAAGAGACTAGGGGAAAGGTAATCTGAATGGGTAAAGTGTTCACTAAATGCCGCAGGGAGGTCTCTCACTGCCAGCAGGAGCAGGGGGCACTCCCAGGGAAGGAACGCGGGCAAGGCAAACGACTCCACACATCTGCAATAACAGCTCCTGTGTTTCCAGTGGATGGCTCCAGACAAACAGTGCTGAGCAGGCTCCATCTCCCCCTCCTCCTGCACACACACAGGTGCGTGTCTAACTGCTCGAGTGCCCGCTGGGCAGAGGGGAATGATTTCTGAGACATCCACAATCAAAGTCCATCCCTCTTTCTGCACAGACATTTCTGCTCCCGGCAAGCTGCAGCTGGGATGCTCCACAAAGGTCCAAGCTCTCCCCACGGTGGCCAGTGGGGAGGAGTGGCAGAACTGCAGCAAGCTCAGCCAGTGCAGAAGTTTCTCACCCCTGCTTTGGTTCCAGCTCCTGCTGAGCTCTGCCTGATTTCCTCTACCACCTGAAGGCAGTTTTGCCCCTTCTTGTTCATTTAAAAAAAATAATCATTTAATTTGATACCAAAAATTGGGCAACCTACAGGGTGCAGTTATCACAAGATAATCATGCTTGGAGGCTTAGAAATACTTGGGATGTGCCCTGTACATGGCAATTATACCAGGGATATGATTATCTTGTGATTACCCTACTCCTGGTATGCCTCATTGTTTAATTGGAACAAATGGAATGATCACCATTATTATTTACAAATGCTCACCTCTGCCTAAATCCAAGTAAAAACTTAGAAGAAATCATACATCCTATTTAGCTGTATTATGCCACCATGCATCTGAGGTGTGCTTGTTGGGCACAATGTGAAACACAGAACTGAAATATCAGGGATATTAACGTCAAAAATGCTTTAAACTGAATGACTACAGAAGTGATTAACACAAACAATTGCATAGATTGCATTAATTGCAGGCCTCCACACAGAGCAGCTGCCAAGAAATTATTCATAGTTGGTCAGAGTGACATTTTGATTGGGCCAAAACAAATGACATTTTCCTTTTGCATTGTATTCTCTTCAATCTTCCCAAGATGTTGCCCACCCCCAGCACCCTCTTCCCTCAGAACAGCAACCACAACAGTAGAAAGCCTCTCCTTCTGCTCCTCACGGAGGGTTCCTCCATGCAGAGATTTTAAACTGTTGATTAAAAATGTTTCTAGGCTATTTTCACCATTATGTTTCAAATCTGAGCAATGCTTCAAGCATAAAATGCCAGCTTCATCCAGAAGCTCAACAGCAATTGCTGGAGGCTGATCTGGAATACACAACCAGGACAATTAACACAATCGTGCGTGGTTTTTAAAGCATGAAGCATCAAATCATGCTTGCTTTAGGTGTAATATCTGCTTGTCACCCGAGGATTTGTGAGGAATTTGGCCTGGAGTATCTCAACAGGCTTTGTTACATGTAGAAACAAGGTTGGATTCTTTGCCTAGGAAACACAGTGGCAACTTCTCTGCCTGAGAAACACAAAGACAGCTCCTCTGCCGGTTTCCCCCACAGGAAGGGACTATCTTTGACAGGGGACCAGCTGCAGATCTGAAAGGCCAGACAGCCCCACAAAAATGGTGAAATCCCAAACCACAGAAAGGAGTACTATGAGTTAGGCTGGAACTTCTCACAAAGGTAGGCAATTTTAAAATGCATTTGAGAGACACTAGGATGCCAGGAACTATTAGTCCACTCTCCCCACTATCATCTTTGAAACACTAGGATTTAGATGGAAAAGTCAGGAGTCATACCGAGCAAAGGGAGGGATATCTTCTATATGGATCCTGCCTTGGCATTGAGCTGGAAACTGTAGTGGAAGTTACCCAGGAAAGAAAGCAAGACCACTGATGGGAGGGTTGTGATGTTAGTCACCAGGTGGTTCCTAACCCACTAGAGCTACACTCTCGCGTTTGCCCATGCTGAACCCTGTGCTCATCACGATCACAAAATACTTCCTGCTAGTGCTGGCGAGTGTGAGGTGTTGAATGGCTGTTCCCTCAGTCTAGTAACATGTTTGTGTCATTGGTTTAGGGCTCAACAGACCAGGCTCTAGATGTAAGAATGATTCTTCATTCCCAAGTAAGGACTGAGCAAGCCCTCAGGGAGATCCATGTCAAAATTCCCACTAAACCAAGCAGCACAGTGCCACACTGGCCACTTCTCTCTTACACATGCCAGTTTTTAAAATACAGCTGTAGAGCTGTCCAGGAAATGGACTCATGCAATTCCATCAGTGTCAGTCGAAGGCTGCCTTCCTCAGCACCTTCAGCCTCGAGTGCCCACTGTCACAGCCAGGGACAACCTACCTTTGGGAGTCTTTGGATCAGTGCCACTGAAAACAGGTGGTTTGTTTCCTAAAGATAATGGGAACCTGTGTAACTCCTCCTCCTGGTTACACCCTTAAAAGCTTGACCTCCTCCTACTTTCATGGATCAACTACTCCTAAAATGCCACCCACATCTTGAACCAAGCAGCACAAAAATATATTCCAGAAATAAAACAAAGCTGGAAGTTGGACAGGTGGTGTTGCAGCTCCACAAACACTGAAGCACGTGGAAGACTCAATATGCATGAAAACAGGACTCCTTCCTCCCACAAAAAACAGTGACTGCCCACAGACTTGGTGACTTAAGGGCAAAGACACTGATGGAAAGTGCATGGTATACTGTTTTGATGTGTTCATGAAATGTAAGAGGGAAGAGCCCAGCTGCCAGACCTATGGCTTTGGGCAAACAGGTACAGACCCCAGCAAGCCATGTCTCCAGCCACACGCCTGCTGGCACAGCTCTGCACCTTCTGTTGGACGCACTGAGGCTGAGGGAAGGAAGGGCTGGTGGTTATCACATGCTCGGCCCTCCTGCAGGAGTGAGCACTGTCCTCACAGAGGAGCCTTCCCTCCCTCCCAGCACCAAAGTCTGGGCTTGTCCTGCGCAGGGGATGGTCTGCATCTCCTGATCAGAATGGGACATGATGTTTTTCAATAGAATATGTGTCTCATTGAGAGGTGTCACAGCAGACTGTGACAAGAGAACCAGCCAATATGAACTTCTTTCTCAGCACATGCCTGCTGGCTCTCCAGGGCTGGAAGTCTAACTTGGGTGTTCCAGAGCAGTCTGATCATATTCATCCTCTCAAATAAAAATAAATTCATTTTAACTCCACTTGGGCAGATATGAAGTATCTGTAAGTGTGGTTTGCACAAACCCAAACAAAGACTGCAAAGCTCTGCTCTCCACTTCAGTGTTCACAGCCCCTAAAGACACGGGCTGGTCAGCCCAGAACTTTCATCTGTACGGAGGCAAAATGAGCTCTCCATCCTTGTCTATTCTCTCAAATTTCTGAAGACATAAAATGCAGTTATAGTGGTGAGGACTCTGTTATTGATTTGCTCACTATCACCACAAAGAGCTATCACTGAAATGGGAGCCCTGAATTCTGATGGGTGGCCCCCTTAGTCGTGACATAAAATTACCTGGCCAGCTCTGCCTCACCACACCAGCCTCACACACCACACCAGAAATTAATTTTCTACTCCACTGGCACATCTTTTTGGCTTTTCACGCTGTCCAGTGATGTTACAAGAGAAGCTAACATCCCCCCAAGCTCTGCCTGTATCAAAGCGCTCGCGTCTGACTAGAGGAGCCCCCGGCACAAGAGCGCCCTTGGCAGCGCTGGCACAGCATCAGCCACAGGTAATTTGCCCTCCAAGGTCACCGCCAGCCCTGCGGCTCCACAGAGGGCTCACAGCAAGACAAAGAGCTCTGAGTATTTACAGGGCCACTGAAACCAAAGATTGCTGTTGATGCTGACCCATTTCCTAGTGACTGGGACCACAATTGCCCAACTCATTCTTTGGACCTTATTTGCATATTCATATACCAATTACGTGATTTCCTTAAATCTGTTTCAACTGCCCCCTACAGAACTGCTAAACTCAGCATACTTAGACTGTTCACCTCTCAAAGAGGGGACCACACAGCCTGGAGAAGTTTACCTATCTTCATTTACCCCAAATCACCAGGCACCAGCACTCTGCCTTGGGAAAAGAGCGCTCCCGATGCCTTCTTCCCTGCCAATGGTAACATCTGAATTTGCACCCTCCAGGCTACGAGTTCACAGCTTTATGCCAAATGGCAACACCAAACAGGGACCAAAGACCCAAGCATTCTCAGTGGCTGCTCTAAGTTCCCCAGGCTCATGGCACAACATCTGCCCTGGCTTACCACCAGGCAATGGGACAAATCACAGGGGTTTCACTGCCTTACAGATTTTTTCTTAGAAAGGATAAGCAGACCAGACCATAACCCCAGTATCACTGTATATGCTGAGCCAAGGCAAAGGCTCAGAACAGCAGTCTCACACTGAATTTTTGATTGCATGCGAACTCTAAATGGAATAAAAGACTCCCATGGTCAATGTGATTTCCCTTCCAACATGGGAAACACAAGTGTTCAAGAACTACTGTCTTGCTCTCATTAGAGAAAATTCCTTCTTTGTTTAAAATGAAGGAACTTATCACTTGGGTTTTATCTCTGAAGGCACATTTAGCTCTAGAAATATAAACGATACTTGCAACACTTTAACGTGAATGGTCTATCAAAGCTCAATATTAACATAGTCATTACACAAGTGCAATCTTGAGCTGTGCACTATTTGGCCTGTTCTACTGTAAACACTCAAATCAGCACTGTAAGTTTCACAACTTCACCAATCCACATTAAAATGCACAAAAACATTGGAGCATAAACACACAAAGAACCCTGCGCTGGTACACGCTTTAAAGTCCTTTAATTTGTGTGGTTTCTATTCAGGTCATTATTTAAAGACCAGCTGTTTTGCGAGTTAGCTAAAACATTAAATGGAATCCTTCATAATGAAATCGTCTGACTTTGAGAAGGGCTGAGGTTTAGATGTAGCTGAGAGAGGAAGAGACAAGAAATAGAAGGAAAACCCCTTCCTACTCAGTAATAGCTCTCCTAAAACTATATAAAACCTAAAGGAAGTTCATCATTTTGGAACAGAGGGATTGCTCCTTAATCTGATCAGCTGGGCAGATAAACAAGCAGAAGCATTGTCACTATGCAGCCCTTCCTGAAAATATTGCATAAGCACATTACAGATCCATTTCTTTAACTAGATCAGAACTCCGAATACAATAAGCCATGATCTGTATCAGAAATGAATTTAGAAAGGACTCTAAATCCTTGTTAAAAGGGCAGGGATGAAAAATCAGAAATGCACAACCTGGAACTGCAGACCCGAAGGGACATTTAAAGCCACAGCATCTGCATTTTCCCAGAGAAACTTACATCTTCTTGACACCAGTTGGTTCTCCTGCCAGCTTTTATACACACTGCCAGGTTTTCCCTCTAACTTCTCTGCACATAGAGAGATAAATTGCCAAGTGATAGATTATAAAGGGAGATCCTTGATTTGTATTCTCATTAGTGAATTAGAGAACGAAACATCAATCTCCTTACCTTGAACTGACAGACACAAGTCACACTGTCTCCAATCCTTAAACACTCCCCATCAAATTTACAGGTATTGGTGTCGCAGAGAAAGAGATCATTTTCTCTGTCATCGTAACCTCAAATGCAAAGAGAGGAAAAAAAAAAGTCAGCTTCGGACTAGCAAGAGGAACTATACGGGATGATTGCATTTTAATGCACATAGCACGACAACCTTGTTGATGAAATTGACAGAGTCCAGATTTCCTTTTGTCCTTCCCTGTCCTCAGCTTTTCACTTTTCCTCTTGTTTCTCCCTCGGTGTTTCTCTCAGTTCTTATTCCCCACTGCCTCACGCACTTTTTTTCTATTTCACGGACTCGGTTTCCTCAAAAGTCACTCGGTAATTATGCAATTTCATGGCTCTGGGTTGGAAATGTCATCAACTTATCCCCATCCGATCACAAATCTGTTGGACGAAAGTCCAGATTGGAATTTCTCCAGCCCATGACACAACAAAGCCCCCAATAATAAAGACAAACAGGCTGTGTGTTTTCTGTGATGGTCTGCCTGATCCCAATGAAGATTGATGACCTCTAAGTTAACAGGAGAAGTGCCAGGTTCCCCACGAGCCGCTGAGTGAACCGAGCTCTTTGCCTTCAGATTCTCCAGGAAAAACCAACAGATCTGACTGAAGATTCAGTTCACGAATACGAGCATGAATTTCAGATTTCGCTAGCTGACTTCCCCCTCCAACAACGAGTGGCTAGATACTAAACAAAACAGCTATATCAGACTCCAAACCCATTAAGACCTGAATCCATTGATTTTTTAAAAAACATCCGAGTCCTTTTAACCATATCACTACATGTTTAAAACGAAGAGCTCACCGCGCAAATTCCCCCCGATCTAACACGTCATGTGCGATGCACGCAGTATCCCGAATACCGCTCTTCCCCTCAGAAGGCTACTACAGTCTCATTTCCGAATGATTTTACGTATCGGAGAAGGACCAGCTGCTGACCTACATAGGAGACCCGTTACAAAGGTCAGCCCGACTTTAAGAAACAGGCAGCGGGCTCCCGGTGTCGCCACGCCGATGCCCCGATCCGCTCTCCGCCGGGTGCGCACGGAACCAGCCGCCCGCAGGATGCGCACACGCGGCCCCGTCTGCCCGCGCCCCTCTCCCGCAAGCCGAGTGCCCCGTTCCGGGCAGAGCCGCGCTCCGCAGGGGCCGGGGCTCTCTCCCTGCCCGGGGAGCCGCCCGCACCGGCGGAGGGCGCGGCTGCCGCGCCCGGCGCCGCGGAGCGGGGCGCAAGCGGGGCCCCGGGGGCTGCGGTCGCACCGGGAACGGCGGCGAGCCCCGACGCCCGGGACTTTCAGCCTTCGCTATTCCCGTGCACTCAACGGGACGCGGCATCACCCTCTGAAGTTGCCTCCCGCGAGCTCGTCCGCGCAACTCCGAGCGCCCGGCGGGGCGCGGCGGGGCTGCCGGGACGCTCCGGTGCTTACCGGAGCAGTTCCAGCCGGTGGGCGTCTGGCAGTCGCTTAAGGAGGTAGGGAAGGCCGCCAGCTTGTCGGGGCGGGCGAGGACGAGCAGCACGGCGGGCAGCAGCAGCCAGCAGCAGCAGTCGCAGAGCGTCCAGCCGCCGCCGCCACACTGCCGGGGCGGGGAGGGCTCCCAGGGCACCATGACTTCCTAACTCAACTCTCCGGCGGCGGCGTGCCCCCCGGGCGGCGCGGCGGGCGGCAGGGACGGGCGGCGGGGCCGCTGGGCATCCCGGGGCCCCGGCCGGCGGCGGCAGCGGGTCAGCGAGCGGCGGCCGGGCGCTACGCTGGAGCGAGCGGCGGAGCCCGGCGGGGCGGCGCGGGGGTGCGGGCGGCGGCGGGGCGGGGAGCGGCTGCCATAGGGGCCGGGCGGCGGGGAGCGGGGGGAGGGCGCGGAGGGGCCGCCGCCGCGCAGCCGCCGCCGCCGCCGCCTGCCCCGCTCTGCCGCCCGCATCCCTCTGCGCGGGGGAAGCAGCAGGTCCCGGCCCGCCGCGTCACGTGCGCCGCCGCGCCGCCCCCATTGGCCGAGCGGGATGCGGGGCCCGGCGGGCGGGGCCGGCGGAGCCGCTGCGCCCCGCGGCAGCGCCCGGGGCAGGGCAGGGCGGGGGACGGCGGGGACGGTGGGGACTCGGGCAGCGCTCCGCACCCCTGCGCACCCGTGCGCCCGCGGGCGCCGTCCCGCCGGCCGCGGGGATGCGCCGGCCCCGACGGGGCGCGAGCAGGGCAGTGCCGCGCATCTCCGCGCATCTCCGCGCCCAGACATGTGCGCGCACGGCCCCCAGCCGCAGGTGGCGAGCGCGCCCGCGGGCAGGGCCGTCCGTGCCACCCTCCGCGCACACACGGCGCACACGCTCGGGCGCTGCTGAAGTTGCCAACCGCGCGCCCGGGTGCCGGAATTTAATCACGCGCGGCTGCGACGTTAGGAAAATAAAACACCGTCACGCCCGTGGGGTCTGGAGCGGGCACGGGGCTGGAGAGGTGACGAGGGGAAGAAACGAGCACTGCGGGGAAAGCAGGGAGAAGAGAGAGAGGGAAGATCTTGCCCAGCCTCGGCAGGCAGTGGCCAAGGTCTTCTCGGGCTGCGGCACCATCCCACCATCCCCGCGACGGAGCCGGAGGAAAATGCACCATCACGCTGGCACGGAGGGCTGCTCTTGCCTCCCACACCTAAGGCACGCTGGCGGAGCGCAGCCCCGGAGCAGCATCCCGCTGCCTCCAGCCGGCGATGTGCCACGGGGCTGCGGGAGCCGCCTCCCCCGCTGCGCGCTGCGCTGCGGATCCTCCTCCCTCCTCCCATCTAGGGCTTCAGTTTTAGCAGGCGGTCGCCAGGACGGTCGCGGGGGGGGACTCCCCTCGCTGCCCCGGTGGCGGGAGCACAGCAGCAGTGTCCCCCTCACCCTCTCTCCGCGGCCGGGGTTGGGAGCCGCCGGCCCCGCCGCAGGGCTGGGGGGACCCAACTTCGCCCCCTCCTCCGCGCATCTCCGGGCCCGGCGCCCGGGCGGAGCGAAGCCGGCAGACCCCGCCAGGTAAACCGGAGACCTGGCCCCGACCGGCGCTTAGCGTGCGGCCGTGCTGCCGGCGGGATGGGGCGGCCGGCGGCTTGGGCGACAAGGACGCGTTAGGTTGGAGAATAATAAAAAAAGATCGCATCGATTTCTGCAGATGGCACCAGGGAAGCGCTTTCTAAACACGGGCGCTGGACCCCGCGGCCGCCCGTGCCGGTGGGAGCCGCCGGCGGAGCAGCCGGGCCGGGCGGGACCGGGGCTCTGTGCGGATGCCAGGCGTTGGGCAGGCGGGCTGGGCTGGGCTGGCCCTGCCCCTCCTCCGCCCATGGGAACAGCTCGGCATCTCCGAGGGCTCCGGCAGCGCACGGGCGAGCCGCGAGTGTGGGCGCTGCAGGCTGGAGGAGGGTGCGACTCCCTGTGGGCCCGGAGACCCCCGAATGCATGCGAGGAGACCCTGCTGGAAGTTTGCTGTTCCCGAAAGTATGACCTCCTTTTCGCCCCCTATAGCTGAGAGTCCACACAAATCCTTACACCAGTACTACTGCTTGTTATCCCTTCATATAGGGGCATAGCAGGAGCCAAGGAATACTTCACGCTCAGTTAATTCCCGTCTAGCTTCTCCCTAAGCTGTAAACCAGGTTTTCTTCTGCCTCCTTCCTCCCCTGTACATCTATGTCTGCTCCCTGCTCTGCCCACCTGCTGCTATCTGTATTGACCTCTTCTGCCTACTTGTACTCCAGAAGCCTATGCTACAATTAAAGGGTATCAATTTGCACATTCCAATATGTTCTAAAGCTCTGATGAAGATCCACACAAATCCGTGCCTACAGTTTCCTACTTACTAATCAGGACCTAAGCAGAAAGAAAATACTAATTTTTACTGCCTGCTAGTGGTTGCACTGGATCTTATCCTTCATCTTCCGTGGGATTACAGAGCATCTGCCAGCTGAGCACCTGGTGCCAGATCAATTTTTTTTCCTTCCTTTTATCTCTTTACTTCACTTTTTCATGCCATTCTGTTATTTCATATACTATCATGTTCCTTTTATTTCCCTGTCTCCTCTCCCTTTTTGTTTTAACTGTTTTGGTTTGTTTGGGTTTTTTTCTCCCTCATATTCATTATTGCTGTTAAAACTCAGCTCTCTGCTTGACATATCACCGAGGTGCTTAAAAACCAAAAATGTCCTGGCTGGCCACAGGTACCACAGTCGCAGCCTCACCAGGGGAATGTCCTCTCTCTTCTATCTTTCTGCCCTCCTCTTGTTTCTTCTTCCCACTTCCCTTGTTCTTCTGTGTGGTGTCACTTCTCTCCATTCCCCTGGCTGCAATTAGCAAAGCCTGCAGTTTCTATTCCCTTCTTCTCCTTTTCCTCCACTCTCTTCCCTTCTTCTACCCCAACCTACCTTCCTTTTCACATAGCTACAGGTCATAAAGGCACGCTGGCCTCATCTTCAGACCGGTCTGACCAGACCACATGGGAATGAGACTGCGAGGTCAGTCCTTCCCAGACCCTCTCTGACATGTCTCTCCTGCCACAATAACTCACTCTCCAGACGATCCCACAAGTGTTCCTGGTGCTCACAGGACCATGAAATCCAGCAGCAGAGCCCGGTTCTGGCCTGTGCTGTCCCCAGAGTGCTGCACAGCACCTCAGCCACCGAGCTTCAGGCTCACGGTGCTGGCTGACAATTACCCTGCTTTATCTTCAGCCACTCGCACAACAGGCAGTGCCTGGGGAGACAAAGAACCCCTCTGTTGGTATACTGGCTTTAAGGCTTTGGGATGTGGAAGTTCCACCAGAGGTCCTGTAATTGCCACAAAATGATGCCTGAGCTGTGAACATGAAAGCGTCTGAAGGGCAATCTCCTTATGGCAGAGTAGGACAGTTTTTGCTCTGACTAGCACTGGTATCTTCCTTAAAAAGATTTTCCTTGTTGATACGAAAATTCTATCTGTAAAAACATTTTGTTAAGATAAAAAAATACATCTGTCTGTTCCAAAAGGGATGGCTAGACCCACAAGCCCCTTTTCTCAATTACTCTCACTAGCAATTTCTTCTGAATTACAGAGACTGAGCTATAATCATTTTTTCATGTAGTCCCTAGCTCCAAAGCATTCTACCCTCTTAATGCGACACTGCACACACAACCTCTCAGCAACACATTATTCCCAGCTATACTGCAACACTTAGGCTAGTTGACATCTACAGTCTTGTACTCCCTGATGTGCCCATCCCATCTCACCACTGCACAAAATCTATGACTTGTAAACCATGCAGGCAGCGCCAGGCTGGTGTGAGGTACAAATTGCCACCGGTATCTCCTCACTGAAACACTGAGGTCATGCTACCGAGCCACCGGCGGGGTTCCTTGCATTGACTCTAATGTCAGATGAGCAGCAAAAATAATCACAGCCTTCTTGGAAGGGTCTTCTTGTACATGATGAGGGCAGGCTACATCTCAACTATTAAACCCACCTCTTGTAGAGCTTTTCTGAGGCCTGCAGTTTTGAGATGCCCATATTACAATAAACAGGCTGATGAGTGTATTCAAGGGCAGCTAATAGCGATGCAGATTTGTCCAACACACGTGGCCATGCCATGCATCCCAGTGCTCGGAGATCAGCTTCCAGCTGACAAGCAGCTGTTTGAGGTTTGTTTCAGGCCCTCAGATGTCTCAAAGTGAGGGCAGGGTGGGTCCTGGCTGTGCACTGCACTCCTTCAGCTAGGACTGGGCAGCAGCAGCTGGCAGAGGGGGCCTGGGGCCAGCCTGCATCTGGTCCCAGTCCCACGTAGGCACGTCTGTGAGTAATGCTTTCTGTTGCTGTGCTTGGCCAGCAGATGCTGTACTGGTGAGGAATTACGCAACCTCAGTTATTCACACTTGTATTATATCTTGGCTGTGCTGCTCTGGGAGGCTGCAGATTCCAGAAAGTTTTCCAGAACTTGGGAGAAGCCAAATGGTGCAGATGAGTGTACCAGAACCTCCTCAGCAACACAAGCTCTGGGTACACAACACCCATTCTCTTTCTTCTCTGTCTATCTATGGAGCTATGACTATGAAGCTAATGTCATGGATCTTGATCTTTAAAACGCTTTATGTCCTGTGTCTGATGTCTCTAAGGGCCCTAGGAAGTAACCTTGATTAAGAAGAGCACTGAAAAAAGGCTTCTTACAGTTCAGCTAATATTAATGAACAATGTTTTAGTTGAGCTAGCACTAGAAGTGTGGGCTAATGTTCCACAGCTGCTAAGAACAAATCCCACCAAATGTACAAGGGACATTTGAGTTAGCCCCTTCCCTGTTGCCACTACATCACAGCCTGTTTATGAAACACACATTTACAGAATTGCAAAAACCCCAGCCAAACCCCACTCTGTACAATTCTTGAGAGAATGAAAACTATACGTGTGTGACCTACTGCAAGCTACCACCACTTGTTGTGGTTCCTAAGGAAAAAAGGGAAAAAATCTATTTAACCTACAAGACACTCACCCAATCATGGTGGTCCCAGCCAATCCTAAAGAGAATGGAGTGTGAGGGTCACCAGTTTTCCATGGTAATTCTTCTTGACAAAACCATGTGTCTCATTCAAAAGATCCCACTAGAAAAGGCTTGGAAGCCCAGTTGCCAGTCAAAAGACCCCAGGCAGAAGGAAAGGATGTTACCTGTTCCAGCAGAAGACCAGTGAAGGACACACAACCTGTATGCACTTGCTGTGTTGTATATGAAGCTGGAATTTCTCCCCGCACCACGGAAGAATAATGCTTATTTCAGGTCTGTGTATTTTCAGGCCTGGTTTGACCAAAAGTTGGCACACTTAGACTAGACACGTGTTTCTGTCAGAAGTTTGTGAATCTCAAACAGATTTTATGATCATCTATTTTTCATGTGTGCAGGAAAAGCACACATGGCTTCACTCGAATGCACAGGCAGTAGGGAGCTCTTTGCCTACATGCAGTTTTACAGATTTTATACAGCTTTCAGCTAAATCACATATATCCATGCTAAGTATGCCACTCTTGGATATCATAGATTTTTAATGCTCTGAGGGATCCTTTGGGTCTATAAACAACAAGTAGATTACATTCATCTACATCATGACAGACTTTTTTCTCCCCCTCTTGCTTATGAGACAAAATATGGCTCTTGTTCTTCCCTGGAACTGGTATGGGATTCAAGCACAATTCATGTACAGTTATGAGAAAACCATGCCATATTTTTCATTGTAATTAACTGCTTCAGAGCAAGACTTCTCATGTATAAAGATGAAGAAAGGTCTCAGCTTTGCCTGAAAGACAACTTGCCTTTCAGCAATGTCTCACACTTTGAGTTTTGACTGAAGCATTCCACTGCTTTGGTGACCTGTTGTGCCAAAAAAGCTGTCTTGTGTTACGCTTTGCTTTCAACTGAATTTGCTGGCACATACCAAGGGACAGAACAAAGTATTGCAATTTATACTGGAACACTATTTTGTGCTGCTCCACACATAAAACTGATGTCAGGAAAAAGTGTACAAAGGACATGGAAAACATAAATAAATACTTTTACCTTCAGTTTTAAATAGATGGATCGAAATGCATGAACCCTAAAGATTTATGAATCCGTTTATAGTCCATTCTGGAGTTTTAACATTTCATGCAGCTTGTAGGAGGGAGTGTATTATTTATAAAAAGCCATGGTTATTCACCAGTGTTTATTTCTGAAGAGCAACAAACTATCTTCAAGGGAGATTAAGAAATTGATACCTCTGGTTTACCACTAGTGTTAGCCAACTTAAAAATCCTTTCTCATGACTGATTTACAAAGACCTTTACTCTTATGAGCACATTTGCAACACTGGACATTTTGTTACCCGCAGTAGAAATCACCTCCACCTCTCAGGACTGCAATGGATTCAAAGAGGTGGTGCTGGTGGAAACCTTTGCTGTTGTGGAGATACTTGAGCTTTATTTTTGCAGCCCTTTTCCCATCACAGTATTGAATGGAAATTCAGACCTAGGGCCTGCAAGGAGAAAACCCACAGCAGCTATTCACAGATATAATTTCTGTGTGATGTGAGTTTCTTGGCTATGTGAACAATTTCTTCTGTCTGATGAAATGTAACATCCATTTCTTGTTTTCATTTTCTATCTTTGGGCTCCTTTGCCCAGAGTTGTTTTTAAGACAAAGGACCTGGAAGAATTATAATGTAAAAGTAAGTGAAGCCTTAGCATACCTTTGGTCTTTCTAGCTACTTTACCTCATTGGAATTGCAGTGATTGCTTTTCTTCCTAGCAGGTCATAAATCAGTTTCAATGAAAAACAACTTGGACATTAACCAGCATTTTCAAATCGTGTTTCTCAGTCAACTTTTAGCTTCTCCCTCTGTGAAAGTGGAGTTTGCAGAAGTTGCATTCAAGCTCATCTCAACTGACCATGCAGCATCCTTCTACCTAGATACAATTCCTACAAGCCACCAAGGGAGTTCATAGTTTAATTGAACAAATCCCAAGCAGTCTGACCTATCCCTCTGGTCTCTGCTCGGCAATGCTGTCACAGAAACACCTGAACTGTGTCTATCTGCAGAGCTGAGAGCCCAGTCACAGACAGATGTAGCACTGCTCATCACAGGAGCCATTTCTGGCTTGTCTCCAGCAGAGCCTTGAGGACAGGTGGAGGGATGGTGCTGCTCAGGGATAAGAGGGAGTCTCTCTGTGGCTAATAGCTCCTGATAGATTTTATTTCCATGAATTTCCCACGAACCACATGAACATATGGCAGCCTGGAGGACCTGTGGTCGTGAGCTTCACAAACTGTGAGAAGGTAACTTTCCTAAACTCGGCACCTGCCAACATCATTTGATACTCCTACTTCATGCATTATGAAACAAGAAACAATCATTTTGTATTCAGCAACTTGTGCCAACACTTATCTGTAAGCTCTGCTCTATGTCTCCTGATATATTGCTAAATCCTTCTAACAGATAACATCCTGCCCATGCTCTCCTTTCACGTAGGGCTGGAGATCTGGCCCCTACTCATGAGAGGCATCAATGGGCAGAGTCTGACCACTGCATGCACCGCCAACAGGAGTGTCCCTTCCATAGTCCTGAGAGAGTTCCTGCTGTCCCGAGCATGTGGCATGGCTACAATGTGTGAACCCAAAGACAGAGTTACCTGTTAAACACAAGGAACTAAAGGCCACTTTGTACGCCCCAGGAAAATATTGGGATAAGTTCAACTGCTCTGTCGTGGTATCGTGCCAAAGTGGTGACCAGAGGGGTGGTGTGGTCCTGTGTGCTGCTCAGTGAGAGCCTGGTGGATAGCCCTCAGCTGGCCTGGCTCAGGTCAGAGAGTGAAGGGTCACGGGAGCACTGCCAGCTGTCCTTGGGAATGGAGCATCAATGAAAATTAAGGACAACAGAAAAACCACTGAGGGTCTTGAAGGATTTGCATAAGAAGGATTTACACCTGGATCAGAAGTCAAAATCCTTAGAAATTTTTTGCATACACGCACACACACACACACCCACACACACACACTCGTACCTACATACATGCATGAAACATAATGCTTTAGACATTATGAAATCAGATTCCACATCTGAGAAAGGAGATGCCTAGGAGAGCTACAGTTTTGTAAAACACCATTTGGCACTTTCCACCTCAGGATCTGAAAGGGATGTTCTGGCTATACTGGCATTGTATACAACAGGCTACCAACAGCCAGCACAGAGATGGTGTTCTAAGGAAAATGAATATTACTTCCCACTTAATGTATGGCACCAACACTTAGGTAGAATTTGTTAGTAAGCCACACTAATCTATCTGATTTGCGAGCTATCACACATGTATTTAACTTTACCTTAAATGAAACAAAACAGCAATACTGTGAAGTATTGTTGAAACCTGAAAACAGTTCACTCCACATAATTAAATTTTAATTCAAAATGTCATTGCTTGTGTATGACAGAAACATTTTTTATGATCAGTCAGACAATTTCTATATAATAGCTACCTTTATTTGAAGGCATATCGACTCAAAAAAGTAAAAAATGCAAATGAAGATTCTTCACTAGCTAAAACATTGATGTCAAATTATATATACAAATGGTAGCATAAAAGAAAAAAAAGATTTGTCAAGTACATCAAGTAAAGCTCTATAATAATACAGAACTCCCTGATGCCTTAACCAGAATATTTAATAGCTTCCATTTAAAGAGAGAGGAATTAAAGGCAGAGTGCAGTCCCAAATACCACTCCCATCTACTCTGAATATGGTGGCAGAGTAATTTTTCCTAGATCTGTGACACACAATCAGAAATCATCCAAGGTATTTGCTGCCCAACACATGAGAAGTGGCTTTTGCATATAATACTGGGAGACCCAAACTGAAGGTGAACAAAGTACCTCTGCATTTGTGATATCCACAAAGTCGCTCATCCCTGCCCATGACCTCTCGGCTGTGCTTTCCTCTGCTGGTGATCCGTGTCTTGGCTGACCCCGCCCTGCTCCCATTCCCTGTTCTCTGAGCTTTCCAGGCACAGCACACACCCTGCTGTCCCACGCTGCTGGGAGAAGTGGCACCCTCTGGCACAAGTTGTCTTAGCTCAGTGTCCACCCTCCTCCTGCTGCAGCCCTGCTAGAGGATCTCAATCCCAGATGGATGAGGGTGTGAGGACAGGGCTGGCAAAGACTTTGGCTTCCTATGGAAATGGCACATTCTGCCCAGAATACAGCCTCACCATTTGTTTTTTCTTTACTTCCTAAAACTTCGGTGCAAAGCAGTCACCATTAAACTCCGTGCAGGAGAAATACACAGCAATTATGAGAAGTTCTCTGCAATTCCCTGTCCTGCACCAGCCACAGCCTCACTGCGGGCTGCAGACAGGGCATGGAGGAGTCTGGTGCAAGAAGGACTCTGAGAGACCCCCTGCAGATGATTTATGAGCTTAGACCGCTCTAAAATGGCTCCTATTTCCATCCTAGCAGAAAGATGTAAAACCTGCTCCATGCCTGCTCTGTAAAGTGAGCAGGGTGTGTGATGTGCAGTATGTTGATAACAGACAAGGTGCCAGTAGATGGCTCTCAAGATATGAGGCCTACAGGGCTGAGCCCCCCTCCTGGTTAGGGAGCAGTGCTGCTGCTGCATGCCGGAAGCAAAACAGCCCCTCAAACTCTACCTTGGGGCAGGACAGGGATGGCTTGGAACTGTGACATCTTCTCCCCAGACACGCCTAAAAATAGCCAAGTCCTTAGCTTTGTTATTTTTGATAATTCGAGGCAAAAATGCACTCCTCACTAAAGCAGGCTTGAAATCTCCCTTTAATTCCTTAAGTGAGATTTAGGGGCTGTTAAAGTGGGCTGGGAAAAGCTGAGATGATGCTTCTGCAGTACCCCTGTTGGTGTGCAAGAAGAGGTACTGCCAGTCCCAGCGGGGCTGTGTAGTTAATAAGTCAGATTTTCCTAACTAAACAGTTGAGCTATGTCTATTTAGAGTTGATTTTCTCAGGCATATGTGAACTAACACCCCTAAGGGGAGGGGGTCCAGGAGGGATGCTCAGAGTTAGAAATTCTACAGAGGATTGAAATGAATTTTAAGTACTGTGTAACTACTGTAGATAACATTTAATTGGGAGAAAAAGAGGAGAGAAGGGGAGGGGGCTCTCATTTTCAGTTTGGGCAGTGATTTATATCCCAAGTCTAAATTTTGTGAATTGAGTAAATATAGAGATAACAAAGCAATCAAAATTCCTACAGCTATTCAGTCACTCTTAAACCAAAGAAGAGGGCTTGTACAGCATGACTTTATTCAGACAACTGGCCATTTAGTGTATTCTAGAAATTCTGCTGGAAATGTTACTAAGTTTTTAATTAAATTTGGTTTTATGGTTACTTTAAATGCAGTTTTCCACAAAGCATGTCCTGAGGCCTTTGTCACTCAATGGTGATATATTTTCCTGGTCAGCAACTCCAATCTATATATATTATACTCCTTCTGTTTCTTGGTTTCATGTCAGGGACAGCCAGAGTGACTGTTGACTAAAGAAGGGAACACCATCTCTGTAGGTTTCTGTAGTCATTAGGTTAGCAGAAAAATAAAACTAACTTCCATAATCTTTTTCCCTATAGGTACCTGGCACTTTCCAGGAGCAAAGTAGGGAAAAATGTGATTGCTAAAATCTCACACAGTCATTATTAAACTAATGATACCTTTTTCTCTCAATCTTGCCCCATAAAGGCATCTATAGAAGTGAAGGTGTACAGCTGCTGCTTCCCATTATAATAGGAAGGGGAAATGCAGGCTTGTAGTATTTTAACCCCATCAAGCAATAATGTGAGCATGTAGAATATTAGAGTATTATGTAATAAGGTAGAATGAGATAATAACATAATACAGCATTATTAGACACACTGTGCCCAAACCATTTCCAGCCACAAGAAAAACAGGGTGAGGGCAAAGGGTTTGGACTGGCACCAGCAAAGGTGAGGAGTCCTTAATGAGCTGCCTTCCTTCCATGCTCTCCAGATGAATAACACTTCCTAATTTCCAGCTCTGTTTGTGTGTGTTTCACATCTTTCCTCTTGCTTCCTCCTACTCCAATCCAACCTCAGGCTACAGAGGGAACTTAAGAAAGGTAGCTGGGTAAGGTTTGTCAGGTAAGTTAGGTCTGCCACCTGTTTTGCATGAAGACTATCTAGTATTTCAGACTATTAAAAAAAAATTTAAAAAAAGGATGAATGACGCGGCCTGGCAGTGTCCTCCAAAGGCCACTGACCCCCTCTGGTCAGCCGCTGCTGGTCTTCGGGGTGCCGCGCCCTTCCGCGGCGAGTCGTCCTTCAAAGGACGCTCCTTGCCTCAGAGGCACAGGCACTCCCCAGGGATTCAGCTCAGTTGTGAAGCACGGCTGCCCGGGCAACCGAGCTCGGAGGCCAGCAGTGCCCTCTGAGGGGGAGCAGGTGGAACTGCTCAGCCGGGCAGATCTTCTTCTTCCTCAGGCGGAGCAGAAAGGAGAGGCGAGAGTCAGATGGATCCTCCAGGGCCTTCTTTATTCTGGAACCGACGACCTCTGAAGAACCCCGAGGGCTCTAAGTGCCCTGCTTATATAGGGACTAAAGGGGGCAGGGCCAGCCACTCGGGCCAATCAGAACAGGGATTGAGAACTTGGCCAATCAGGGGAAGGATCCAAAAGTGCACCAATCAGGGAGCAGGATGACAGGGAAATGTACCTTGGACCAATAGGGAAGAAGCAATTAACATAGGGGCAAGGAATCATGGGTTTTGCTCTGGGGAGGTCACCCTAACATAGGTGAACATGAACAAGGGAGACTCCCCAAAGGGGAAGACTGTTGGCTCCCAGCATACTTTCCCTCCAAGAGAGAGTGCTGCTCTCCTGGAGGGTTTCTTGGGTTCCCACAGATGAACTTTTACTGAGGGGCTGGGCTGAATTGAGGTAGGAACAAACTCCTTTACTTTAGTTTTCTGAACCCAAACTTTTCACAGAAGATGAGTGTCCCTCAATTTGTGATACTCTCCAAAGCCTTGCATGCAACTCTGTTCTGGGGTTTGAGAAGGACCCGTTGAACTCAAACCATGTTAATGTAAGTTACATCACTGAACTGTAACATTTCTGGTATTAATTAGGGGTACCAGAAACTGTTTGTAAAAAAAGCTTCCATTCTTATACAAGGTCATAGTTTCTCCTTTCCTCCCCCTCCAGATTTCTCCCATATGAGGAGGGAGAGGCGGGTATTAGCACTGGAAGGAAGTTGGCTGACATTCTGATCCCACGGAAATAAATGTGAATTAGTTATTGTAGTTAGTTAGGATTTTTTTCCATCAGCTTTCATGACTAATATAGTTAGTCCTTGATTTACATGCTATTATCTCCCTATGAACTTTAGAGAATCTTGTGCTCATTTCTTTTTATTACAGCACTAGAAACTATTAAAGAAAAGCTCACCTTGAAGTGTAGAAGACAAGGTGGTGGTTCTGCAAATACAGACTATCTAATGAATTCATGGCTTCCCTTACAGAACTGTTCTGGTAGTGGTGATGGGAATTTTTCAAGATAAATTTGATAAAATGAATTTCACTTATTATGGTTCTCCTTTTATGGACCTGTGCCCCGATTCAATCTCCTAGTCTGAACATCTGGTGTGCCTTAAAAAGATTCTTCCACGTGGAGCCTGGTTCCCGATTTCCTCAGCTATTATTTATTACATCGTTTGGGCTTTAGGAGGGCTTGCTGAACCAGTGTGGATAATCTAAAAAATAAACTTAATGTAAAACTAATGCAAACTGTACAGCATAGGAGATTTAGAAAAGCTTACTTAGCAGTCAAGTAAAACCCTTTCATTTATCTTGGTACTTCCTGAATCCACCTCTGAACAGATATGGGACCATGAGGGAAAAAAAACCCCAAGTACTTTCTGAGTGACCAGAAGGCAGAAATTCCTCACACACTTGAAAACAATAGTCTCAGCAATGTTTAGAGATCAGAGAGGTTTGAACTCCCTCACATGGCCCCCATCTCAGTTGCCAGGTGGCATCAGGATGTTTTGGCCCCTGTTTTGAGAACAGTGTCTTACCCACACTTAAGCCACAGCATCTTTTTAAATTTAAATTATGACTGCCTTAATAGCCTGCTGCCTGAAATGTTCTTTGATACTGAGGCAGAACGCTTTCCAACAGTGCACAATCAAATCTGTGGGGCCTGTTAATGCTGCGTGCTGGCAAAACCCTATTTAGGACATAGAAAGGTGATTATCACCTTCTAAATTTTGTCCAAGTAGAAAGCTAAAACAATCTGGATTGGATGTGAATGCTGCATACAAAATTCTTTAACATCACCTGTCTCCAGAGTCGAGGTTAGTGCCAGTGGCTTCAGCAAATGAAGCAAAATAATCCCAGATCCAAGGCTTTCAGGAGTGAGAAAGGCAGAACTGTTAGCAGCAGTGCTGCTCTCACACTGTTTGTTAAATATGGTGTGGAAACGTGAATGCTCAGGAGCTCACAAACCCAGATGGAGGATTCTGAACGTGTTCATGCAGTAACAGAGACTAACTCCACTCAGGGCCAGGTGACGTCCTAGGTGTCGTACAAGAGACCTTCTGGCACTGATGGGGATTTTCCACACCTCAAGCAGCAAGTTTTAGTTAGAAGTTTTAACTTTTCTTCCAGAGAAGAAGGCTTCTCTTTTTTTTTGTGTCAATAATACTTATTTCAAGCACAGATTCTTTGTATATAATTCTTGTTTCTTTTCTCTCAGGCTTAACCATTGTTAAGGGTTTGTATTGCCATAACAGCCCATTTTTTTGTGATACTGATGGGGCAGATCCAGTCCAAACCCTCCTCCTAGTCATATTCGTCTGTTCTAATAAACATATGACATATCTATCATTCAGAGAATGTAAAATGGCCCAGAAGATGTGGGGAGTGATCTCTGGATTGCCTGGTCAGATCCTCTTTGCCATTGTTATAAACACATCTGGGTTATTTTGCCAAACCAAAATTACCTGTTTCCCTGTTTGACCTTCAAGAGCACTCTAACCAACCTGGCACCTTGAAATATAGAGAAAACAGTTTCTTAAAAGCACCAGTATGTCTGCACTTCTACCTTTCTCTGCAGTACCCAAAACCAGCATGCCAGCACTTGATTGCAGGAATTTGTTCTGTGCTGGAGAGCAGCCCCGGTACAGAGTTAGAAGACAATGTCTCCCTGCCTCATTAGCAGAGCTGCCCAGGGCAGCCCCGAGCTGCCCACCGTGCCTCCCCGAGGCACATTTGCTGGTTACAGCTGACCCAGAGAGGTGGGGAAGCCGTGGCTGGATCTAAGCTCAGGAACGCTCCCCAAATCCGCGTTCAAACGCATTCCTGACTTCCTGCCGCGGGAGGAATGGAGCTTGTGGCCTGTCCCCCACTGTGCCAGCAGGTCCTGCAGCCAGCATGGCGTGAAGGCCACCAGGGCTGGCGCTGGGGCCTGGCTGGGTGCCCAGCCCAGCAGCGACCAAGGGGAAGTGTGAGCCTGAGGAGGAGCGACGGAGCCAAGATTGCTCATCAGAGAACCCCCACCCGCGAGAGACGGAGCTCCAGAGGCAAAGCTCAACTGCATCCTGCAAACGAGACCTTTGTTAAAGACCCTCAGATGGCTTAGAAGTGAGATTTCTGGAAAATGTACAAAATGGAAACAGAATTACAGCACTGCTGTAGATGGTGACAAAGCATGAAGATACATCAGCATTAAATAAATGGCCAGCTTGGGGCTCTCAATTGCAATTACCACGTACTCTCTGTGTTTGTAATACCTAGGAGACCCATAGCACATTACAGAATTCTGTTAATTACTAAGTACATGAAGAAGGAGAGGAAAAAACACTGTGACCAAAATGTATATTGTGTATTGATTTAGAGCTCTGTAATTTAAAATTAATAATTTATCATTCCTCTTAACAGGCTACACTGTATTTTATAAAAAGTAATGAAACCTTTGGAATACAGAGGAAATCACTTCCAACTGTCATTTCATCTATGCTGAGAAAGGGGAAGGAGTGGTTTGTCTTCCTCTTGCCACATTTATAAAATGTGCAGTTTGGCAAAGAGTAGATTAGCAAGATTACAGACTTCTCTTTGCTGTTGCTTATCATGCAACAGTGGACAAAACAGTAACTGGTGTGTGATGTTAAGAGAGTCTTCCCAGGTAACACCCTTGGGAAGCTGGAGCACTCAGAGCAATGACAATCGTTGTCCCATCAGTTTCAGCAATTCCAACCAGCAAAAGTAGCTTGGCTTATTGAATGAAAATGAGACTGTCTCTCTATTGCTCGAAAAGCTAAGTCACTCAGATCAAGACTTCCACAAGAAATGGAACACTGCACACGTCCAACTAGAGGAACAACCACAACAAAACTAATTTGTCATGAGAAATTATTTAATCTTGCTGCAGCTGCAAGGTTTGTTTTGAGTGCATGTGCCCATTTGTGCTAAATAATTTCCTACAACCACACTGTGAAAACTTTAGGGGAAAAAGCTTCATAGAGAGCTTCAAACAAACACAAGTATTAAGTTCTTATGTGTGCTTTCTTTATAGAGGCATTAATCATTTTCAGTTATTGCTCATTTTTAGTGCAGATAGCTCCTGCTACATCCTTGCTGTTAGAGACGTGAAAAGCTTCACAGCATGGTGAGGAGGTCAGGTCCCAGCCTCCTTTCCAGGGGAAACAGGGCTTATGCGATTACATTGATTATGAGCATGCAACTCTTTTCTCCCTCATACATTATTTATTTAATTGGCTGCTTTCAACCAACTACAGAATCACAGATTTCTCCAAAGTAATTAAATTCCTAGCAGTTTCATTGAAGCAGACAAATAGGAAAAGGACAGAGACCCTAGACATGCTCTGAACTGAACTCCTTTTTAATAGACACCAAAGGACCTCAAGAGGAGATCCAGCTAATGATACTAACTACAAGCAAAATTCACGTGAAACTTTGACCCATTCGAGGGTCTTTAGAGACAAATTAGACACAAATTTGGTGCTGATGAATCTGTGCCAGCTGCTATCAGCTGCTGCATGCTCCTTGCATTTGGCACGGGTGCTTGATGTGTTGAAAGTGCAGTGCAAAGTTAAGACACTGTCCTAAAATCTGGAGAGACCTTACTGCTCTGCCATGCACTTCTGTGTGATTATGGATTAGGATTTGTACGATGCTGCTAAAATGAGAGCAATGCCTTTGGTCTCTATAAAGAAAGATGAAACAGGTAGGAAGGCACTCACACAATGTGAGGACACAAAGAAGGAACCTCAAAGACAAAACCACAATGTCTAATCCTGGAGAAAATTAAAAAATTACCATACAGTCCTCCCTTTCTGCCACTTAATGCATAACTTGTCTTCTAGACTTCATTTTTACGCATCTTGTTTCTTGTATCTTTTTTTTTTTTTTTTTTTTTTTTAATCATCTACCCTCTGACCCCAGTTGGTTCCTTCCAGGTGATTCAAGACACTAAATCAGCCTGGGAAGCACTAGAGGAACAGCTCATAGCTTCAGAAAGAGGTTTCAGGAACAGAGTCCAAAGCATGTGAGGAGGCAGCATCCCAGGATGGCTGGGATTTTCAAAGAACTGCTACTCTGCCTGCAGATTGATTTACATGCCCTGTTGATCATGATGATATACTCCCAAGTAACTTTTCTCTTGAGGTTTAATAATAAAATTAACATCCCAGATTTAAAAAATTTGAACAGGTTTCTCCAAAAAAAACATCAGAAGTAGGAAAAATATATATATGTGGCAATCAGCTATTAAGAGCCACAGACATCAGGAATGGCATCTAATCCACGATTCCCCAAGAGCTGGAGAAAAGTCATTACTTGTAGACAAGCTAAGCCTCAGTGTCCTTTGAGAGCCACACTCACTTTTCATGCTCTCTTTTTGCAGGGATGGGATGCAATAGCAGAACAGAGGCAGCTGTTCTGATGGAGCACACACACTACCAACATGTCTTCATAAGTATAGTGTACAGGGTTTTTTTAATTTCCCCTCTCAATTAATTAACTTTTCTTTAAAGCTCAGTATTTTTAGTGGGTGAAAATTCTGTCGTACTTAGGATCACTTCATTTTCTCTTCATTTTTTTTGCAATTCTCAAAGCATCTCCCTTTGTGGGGGAATAAAAAACACCAAAAGCAACAACCATAAAACCAAAACTCCCAAATCTGATACGTCAAATGCTAGAACAAAGTTATTTTTATTTATCTCGATGAAAAAAGAATTGCCCATTTCATATGCAGTAGGCACTCCTGGACAAAACCAGAAACTAAGTGGCTTATCTTAATGTCTAGTCATGGATCATCTTACTGTTGTGCAGAGAGTAATGGAGGATAACAAAGGCACTCCCACCCATACTGCCAGATCACTTGTCTTCTGTTTAAATTCATCCTTAATGACATAACTACTCCAAATCTCATCCCTAAGTAAGCAACAGAATACAGAGATGGCAAATATCTAAGTGGCTCTAAGAAGAACATCCCTGGTGTTATCCCTGGGCAAGATTGTCCATTACACTGCCAAATTAATGAAGACCAAGCCAGCAAAAAATTCTGGGTGACAAAACAAAGCATAGCTCCTAACTCTAGATAGGCCACTGAATGATCATTCCTCTGCTCACAAAGTTTGGTTCCAATTACACCTCTGAATTGCTCATTCCTTGAAGACATCTGGTGTAAATTGCTTTCTGAAAAGTAGCCACATCTTTCACAAAGTTATGCAGATACAACAGCTGTTGTATATATGCTCACCCAAAAGCGAGAAATGGCATTCTGCTTCTTCCCCCTCTTGGAACACAAACTCACTTCTTAGCATCTACTGTACAAGTAGAATTCGATTTTTGTTGTTGTTGTTGGATTTGGGTAGGGTTTTTTGCTTTGTTTTGTCCTATTTTGTTGGTTTTATTCTTTTTGGTTGTTTTTTTCCTCTCCTGCTGACTCCATTCCTTCCACATAAACCTATGCCTGCAAATTACAAACGCTGTGTTGCTAAGTTCTGGCTTTACACCTATAAAGCATTTCAAAATCCTGGCTGAGGTTGTGCTGAGTGCTCGGCGGCTGTTTTGGTGGCAGCTGTTTTCTCTGAGTCAGCTGGAAGCCAGCTGTTCTTTAGCTACCTTCCCCTTGGTTAGAGGATGCTCACTGGAGGCAGTTTCTGGGATTTGTGATTCATTTGCAGGAGATTGCTGGACAGATCTTGCTTTTTCCCATATGCTGGAAGGCCACTTCTGCAAACAGCTGTGCCATTTGGAAAGGTGTGACAATGCTCTTGCTTTTGAGAGTCTGATTAATCAATATAATGTGAATTTTGTTCAAAACTGTATGGGTCCAACCTAAATTTCTGTTATCAACAGGAATGTCTCTGCACACTTCACTGAGCTTTGAGTTAGATTGTGCTAAATACAGCATCTCTATTTTCCCAGCAGATGTTGGTTGGAAACAAAATTCATCTGTGTGCAGAGAGATCAGAAAAACAAAATCTATACCAAAGTCAAGCAATGAATAAACTATATCTGAGTTATGAATGTGGTTTGATTCATCTGTCATTTAGACTGGCTTGGTGTCAGTATCTCCTGACCTCAGCCAAATGATTCTGGCAGTCCTCTGAAGAATAGAGACAAAAAAAAAAAAAAAAAAAAAAAAAAAAAAAAAAAGAAAAAAAAAGAAAAAAAAAAAAGAAAAAAGCTCCAGTAGCTGGAAATAGCATAAAACGAGTTACTATGATGGAGCTTTTAATAATACACAAGACACATACAGTATCCATGTTTGGAGTAAAATAAGGATGATATTTACTATTAAACGAGGGGCTGACTTGGATCCTTCAATAGTGAATGGCAAAGAAAATCCCCAACAAAACAACTCCATTCATATTTTTAAGCTAAAATTTTAACAGGATTTCTTTTCCTATGAGAGATATGAAGAGGTATCGTTGCTTACATTATTTTAGGGCTTGTTTAATAAATCTACATGAATTGTCAGTATGTTTATCTGATTTGATTTTATATGATGGGAAAAGGGGAAATAAATGTGTTTAAGAGAGAAAACCAAGCACACATCTAAAATGATGAGATTTGTGCCAGCATTTGCTATGATCGTTTGCTGCATCCCCCCTGCCCCCACTCTTGTGTTTCTATGCCTCTGTTCTTTCTGGATTTTATCTGACTCTGAGACTCAGCTCCTGTCTCTGGAACAGAGATAGCACACCTAGGCTGCTGCAGTCTAAGTAATGAAAAATGGCTATTAGTATGGTATTTGTTGTTGCAGGAAGAGAAAACTTTGAAATGTTCCAGCCGTGTAGTAACTACCACAGAATGCAACACAAATGTATGCCTAGAAATGGACAAACACCCATGGACGTTTTCAGTTTTCCCCAGACTCTTTGGGGTTTTTTTCTGATTTTCTTTAAAACCTCATCAGCCTGTATTGCAGGAGGCATGCACAAATATAATCATACAATAACCTGTGTAAATATTTATAGTACCAGGGGATAAGGAGACATTTTAAACACTTAATTGCAGTGAGAAGCTGAACAGGAGACAACACATGTACCATTCCTCCATCCCCCTTGGTTAAAGAGAGGGACAAATATTAATATAATGTAAGGCAAGCACAACACCTACAAAAGCTGGATCAACCCTTCTCCCAGGGCACTGCCAATCAGCAATTCCTGATGAAAGATGTTAAACAGGAAAATATTTTGAAGAAGTTTTACACAGCCTTGTGGACAGGTCTCCCCCTTCCCTGGGCTCAGCCTCCACAACGGAGAAATGGGCTGGTGACTTGCTGTCCCTGCCCACCTGGTGTGGCACTTTAAAGCACTGCTCCTGGTAAGGAGATGAGGCAAAGGAGGTGGGAGTGGAAGGGAGAGTTTGTTCTTAAGGGAAAAAGATTCTTCCAATGACAGAAACCCACATGTTACAGATGGGTACATGCTGAGCTCCTGCCTGCTTTCAGAATGGTTTCTGCTCTCCAACACTTACTGTCGCTTTTTTTCTCTACATCATCAGCAAGGATCCACTGTCTGTAACAGGGATTTATTTCAGAGAAAAAGCAGAAGTTGGAGTCCTTGCAAAGAGCACCAAAACTACTTCTGAATAATTTGCCACTGCGACCACCCTCTGATACCACACAAATATGGAACTAACGCTGCTCCTGTAAAGGTTACAGGATTTGTCTTGTCTTTGTTGAACCTTACGCTGCTGTTCCATATTTTAATAGAAATTAAAGAGCTAATTACATACAATTTAGACTACACATGAGGGACACAGGCTCAGCTTCCAGCTGAGCTGGGAAAATTTTAATTGTTTAGTTAGAAAAGCAATCTATTTGGAGATGTGCGAAAGCAACTCCTGATTCTAGGTTAAAAGTCATCAGAGCAATTTATGATCTTACAACTATTAATTTCCTAATTTAGATCAAGGAATAGCAACTGTAAGGAAAAGGCAGCGACTGTGCAGATTAGATCATTAGAGCCACAGTCAGCAGAACTAATGTCCATTAACCTAAGTGGCAGCATTAACACTCTTCTTCCTGGCACGGACCCACTGCCTCCCCCTAATCTGCCTTTCTGGAAGAACACCTGGCTACAACAGAGTGAGGCAACTCCAGGGAAAAAAACCCCAAACAAACTAAGCAGAAAGGCAGCATCCATGCTTCTTTGGCTATGGGATTGTCCACTGTGATACGGAGTCCACTGTGATGGGTGCAAGGGGAGTGTGTTCCCTCCTTCCCACCACACAGCTCAGGACATTAAGGATCCCACAACCACTTCATTGGGAAATGATTGTGGAAAACTGCAGGGCAGAAGGCAGGAAAAGTGCTAGTTTCCTGGCCAGCATCAATATCATCTGCCTCTTCTCTCCTGCCTGGTCAAGTCACCCAAAAACCTGACAGACAGCTTCCAGCAGAGACTGGCTATGGTGCCACTGGCAACCACAGGACATTAACACACAGAAGAAAAAAACAAAAAAAAAGAAAAAAAGAAAAAAAAAAAGAAAAAAAAAAGTAGAGAAAATTTAAAGGCATTTTATTTTTATCATGATGAAAAAGTGAAAAGTGTCTTCATGTTCCAGTAATGAATGTGAACACACATATTTTAGGGAACTTTTAATTATATTTACTCCTTAGCTATTCTCATTTTCCAAAAGCGCCCCTTTCTGGGTCTGCCACCATCATTTCTGTACCATCCACAGTCAGCAAGGAACATCATTTAAAAACTGCTAATGTGTAGGATTGAACCAGCATTTATGTGTCTGACAGATTCTGTCTTACTGTGCAGAAGGGAGAAGCAACAAAAACTAACAATTAGAAACTTGCAACAACAGTGAGATTTAACGAGAGCGCATTCACAGGGAGCTGCCGAGGGCAAATGAAATGAACCAGGATGGATTGCCATCTGTTTTGGGCAGTTTCACTTGGCAAGGCCCTAAGGCCAGAAGGGACTGGTGTTATCTTTGCTGTCTAGGTCACCACACCATGCTGCCTAGGACAGGCTCAAGCCATGTATTGAAACAAAACTTCCTCTCATGCCAAAGCACCACAAAAAAAAATACATTTTGCATAACCCTTGACAAGTTATCTGCCATATTAATCTGGTGATTTGCTCAGTTGAGTCTCCAGATTTATCTGTTCTCTTTTAATCATGGCCATGATTCAGTCATCGCATCCATTTTTGCTGATATCAGTGAAAGTGTACTTCATTTGTTCAGTAATATGCTCATTTTATTAAAAAGATAAGGAAGCAAATATGAAATGAATGATATTAATAAACATTGGACTGACTTACTACATCAAACCACCACATGAGTACTCATAATTTAAAAAAAATAATCATGTCAGTCACTGAATTAATACAACTAAAGATCTGGGCTCTATTTTTTAGGCTCTACACAAATCTGTTACAAAAAAGAAATACACAGCCTCTGTTTCAAGGCAAAAATATTGGCTGTTTCAACACCAGTCACTGATATATTGGCAGAAAGTTCAAAATTTCAAGTCCAAGATCATCATGAACCCTCTAATAGAGAATAAAACACACTGCCCCCCTGCAACCCTTCCGCAGCACTGACTGAACTGCCATGGACTTTCACTGCTAGGGTGAAGATCTGGGTGGTGAGAAGGGGCCTGGGCAGGTCTAGAGCAATGTGCTTTTACCACTCTGCATAAAACTGCTGGGGGACATGAAGGTAAAGCACTCTGTGTCCCCTCTCCACCTGAAAGACACGGGACCATGCTGCACTTTAGCTGCCAGTGGACTGAGTCTATGGACTAGTGGTACTGCTCAGACAGAGCAGTGGTGACTCTGGTTTCTCTGTTCTGTGGTGGGATAGTAAAGCTGGATATTTCTAATTATTTTTTCCTGAGTTCAGGTGCACAGAATACACTTTGTCTAGAGATTTCCATTTCCTACCCATCATGAAGAGGGCACAGACATGAAAACCTTCAGGGTGGTGTTCCATGACCTCTGAGGCCATGTTAGAATCTATCCACAGCACTAGCAGTGAGCTCTCTTTGGAGGGAAACTGCTGGAGTTCTTGACAACACTGCTTAATGTGTGCTCATACAGTCCACTGACGTAGAACTGCCAGGGCAATAAAAATAAGAACATTGTCTTTGTTCTTTTCAGTTTCCCCAGCACAAGTGTCATAACACCATATTCCTCCTTCTCTCTTAAATAGCAGCAAAGCTGCTCTATGTGTCAGAGCTTTTGTTTCTTACCAGGGAAAGAGAATTATTTTATTGGGGTGGTTCCTTTCAGTCCTTGTTACTACAGAGTTAAGGCACTGCCAAGGCAAGGTAATATTGCTACTGAGAGTATTATCTTTTTGGCCTCTGGGCTTTGACATGCAAAAGTAAACACAAGGCCTTTACTAGACGCATATTTTCAAGGGATGTCTCTGTGGTACTTTAGATCACATAGATACTGAGGTGAGAGGTAACTCTGCACAGGAAAGTAAATCCACATCTAACTCCAGCATGTTTGGATGTGAGATCTTGATTTTGCTGTGTAGATGCAGAAAACAGCCCCTTCACCCAGCTTTGCTGACCTCCAGCTCTAAACCAGCATGTGTCACATTGCCTAAAACCATGAGGCTGATCAAACCCCAAGATATCAATAAGCAGAGAACTGCACTGTTGCTGCTTTTTGGGCCTCTAAAACTTTTCTTCATACCCAAACCAAAGTCCAGAGAAATATTTCCTTTAAACAAAACCAGCTTTTCACATAACCCTTAGATTCTTGAGCTCTGTCTAGAAAAAAACATCCAAGTACCACAGGAGTCTGAAGAAAAGAAAATATGAGAAGTCAGAGCCAGCAACACTAGCATTTTAAATGAGAACATGAATTTCTCTGAGATGTGGGGATAGTCAAAAGAAAAGAGAAGGTGAGGACTGTGCTCAAAGCAGACAAGGATATTGCTGGAAAGGGAGACAGACAAAGAATTTGGCAGAATTCAACTCACATGCTGCCTCAGCTGAAGCAGATAAAACTTGCCTTTTTCTTAGAGACCTGTTGTTATGGTTTTAAAACTTTTTTTTTTTTCCTTTTTTTTTTTTTTTTTTTTTCTCTTCCCTCCAGCCTCCTACCTATCTTTTAGCTGCAGATTTAAAGAAATAGGAGGCAGGTGCATTGTGAGATGAAGGGCTGAAAAAAAACCTGAAAAAAGCAGCAGCCCTTATCATTCTCTGCTCTCTTTCCCCAATCCATGAACCAGGCAGTGAAGGAGCTGCTCTTTAGCCACCCGAAGGGAAAGCTCCTGATGCAGCCTGTGCCATGCCTGGCGCCTCACACGGAGAAGGGTCCTGCTCTCCATTTCACAGGGCCACGGTGGGGAGCAGGGTCCTTCTCAGGCTCCCTGGCACGGTGGGTAGGGGGAAAAGCTGGCAAGAGAGCCAGGGAACAGAGTGCCAAGAGCAGGGAAAAGGAAGCAGGAAAACTACCAAGACAGACAGAGTGGAGGAGGCTGGATGAGAACTCAAAGTCACAGCCAAAATGCAAAGCTCAACACTATATTTAACAGAACTGCTCAACTGGATGCTGCTGGAGAGCTCAAGTTTTGAAGGATCATAGGATTAGGGAGCAACTTTGGATTTAATGTTTCTTCCCCCCTCTGTTACGACCTTCACTCTCACATCCCATTCAAATGTAGGTAGGAACTTCCCTAGACAGCATCTTTGCAGCTGTCATTTCCTGGAGCAGTCGTACATACCTAATAAACCTTTTCAAATATTATGTCTTGCTTAATTTAACACCATTGTCCTGATGTAAGTGCACTCGATGGAACACATTTTAAAAACTATGTTAAATTTGGCTTCAATAAGCTTGGGGAGCTCTGAGGATTTAGTAGCAATCTAAGCTCACTCACTTTAAGGCACTGCTTGCAGAACCAAGAAGGATGAAGAGATCTTGAAGAAAAGTTAGGAAAGGGGAGTTATGTGGAATTCCACTACTTTCCCTCACAGTTTTCTGATTTATGATCCTTTCCAACAGTTGTAAAATAAGATAAATAATTAATATTACAACATGAACTATTACAACCATGAATATATTCTGGTGGAGTTGCATGTAACATCAGAAAAATATTCCATGTTACCAGCTTCATCTTTACATTCAATAGCCAAACAATGATCAAACCTTATTTGATGCCAATATACTGATTGTCCTGGTGGAATTTATATTGTTGAATATGCATCTGCTTGGTTAAGTTAGATCACATATCAGACAATACTAAAAATTTCTGACAGAGTTGCACAAGATTGCAGCAAACCCATCAAAATAAAGCAGCATGATAGCAAATACAGCAGTTTAAACAAGGGTTCAATATTTAATACTGTAGTCAATTTTTTATTTTGAGAGGCTGGCAAGGATTAAGCTAGAGGAATTGAAATAATTTATTTCATAGCTCTTTATTCAATCCACACAGTAAAGAACCTGTCCATCGTGGCCTCAAAACCATGACACAGATGAATTGCTTCATTCTGTTTCCACACAAGGAACTGGATATTGTTTAATTAGGGAGAGATATTTTAAGATGCCATGAGATTGTCTGGAATATTTCTGAGACCTTTCTAATTTGCTGTTAGGACTAAAAGACAACTGTGAATGTCATGAAAACAGAACCTGTTTCTTCCCCAGGAGTTTACCATCATGGAAATGACTCTGTGTTATAGAACAATGTTCTTGTGGGTATATGGCCCACGCCAGGGTCCACAGAAGCTGGGCATGCTGGGGAGAGACTCTGACCTGTGTAACCATTGGAACACTGGTGGGTGTGCATCACCTTGCCCCACTTGCCTTGGTGGGGCTGGGCCAGCCACGCCAGCTGGGAACACAGCCTCATCCATCCCAGGCACCAGGGCTGAGTGCTCAGAGCACAGCTCCGCACAACCAGCACTGTCTGAGACATGGTGCAACTGTGATTAATGATTATCTTCAAGACTTAATTACACTTAATGCTCTCCTGTGACTGAGTGAGGTGGCAAGAGAGACTCCCATACCTGTTTGTCAACAGAAATACCACAGCTAATAGCAATAATGTCTAATATATTCCATCTTGAACTTCAGAATATGACCAGCTGGCATCTCCTGTCCCTGCCAGGAGACAGGGTCAAGCTGAGGAGTGTGAACTCCACTACTAATTATTGGACAAGGAAGTTGCCATGACACGATTGTTTCTCCCCTTATGTCAGTTTTTACCAAGATTTCCAGAATACCAGGATCTGTTTTTCCACACAGTGACAAAGGGTCTAGACTCTTTCCAGACCCTGCAGTAGCCACAACCCTACTGCTGAGCTGCAGAAGACCACACTGGCACCACACACATTTCAACATGTGTGCACAAGAGAGAGAGGGTGTGCACAGAGTTTAATTCCTGCTGCTTGGTTTCCATCCTGAAACACAAGGAAATGTGTTTGGGATGAATTCATTTGTCACTAAATGGACTGCCAGACCTCATTTCTTCTTTAAACAGCAAAAGGAAATGAAGCCTCCCACTAAATATTGGAAAATACAAAAGGTTTAGATTTAAAAGCTAAGTAAAGCTCCCTTACTTGCAAATTCCACTGAGTAGTCAAGAATAAAGCTGTTCTGAAATACCACAGAAAACAAGAACTTGGGATCTTCTTTGTGTCCACTCTATGAATGAGGGAGGAAGGCCTGACACAGATCTGTGATAATCACCAAACCCCTCAGACCCACCCAGAACAGTGGCAGAGACATCCTAAAGACTACTGGGGTGCCAAAATATGAGTGCTGTAGAAATAGCAGGAACTCATTCTTTAAGCAAATATTTCAGCTGTGAAACAGTATGCATTTTTTTGGAGTGAAAATCATTCATTTAAAGGAAAGATGCAGTTACCTGAGGCTTTGTGACCTGACTAGAACCATAAGCAAAAACTAATAGAGAGACAATGTCTGTGAACTTGTCTGACCTTTTCCCCTCCCAATAGTACCCTCAGCTCTCACCTGAACTTTTTCTTGAACTGTTACTGTTCCCAGGATTGAAGGGTCTGAAGCAGTTTCCCAAGTGATCCCCTTAGCCTCATTTTACCAAATGAGCCCCAACCCAACCCTAACCTTAAAAAATCTTAGCCTGTTTCTCCCTGATGTGGGATAGAGAGCTACCTTTGGCCCTCCTGCTAAAAGGGTAAAAGGAAGGAGAGCACTGCAGAGCTATCACCACAACTCAGCTGAGCTCAGCTAAACCCAGTATGGACCAGAGCCAAAAAGGTGTCTGAGGAGAAAGCTCAGACTAGCACATCCCTAATATTCCTCTTCAGTGGAGGTGTCCAGCAGATCCCTCCCCTTGTTTCCACTCTGCAGCTTGAATTGCACAGCCCTAAGGGACACTGTCTGAAGGTGGAGGTGTTTTTGGACACACGGGGCACCGACAAGGGAACAGCCCTCCTGGAGGAGGCAGCAGCCTCCCTCCATTGTGTTTTTGGCAAAGAGACTCAAAGAAGTGACAGGAACACCCACAGGTACAGGATTCCCTGGCAGCTCCTACCACTGGACAGTGGAGGGTACTTGAATTCCCCGGTGTGGAAGGCTGGAGCCCCTAAAATGCAAACACACAGAAAGATACTCAGGCTGGAGGTGACCAGCACTTCCTACAAGAGAAGTCAGAAATCACACACAGACTTCCAGTGGCTGCAGGCTGTGTGCTCCACATGCAGAGGGAGGAAGAGAGAAATGCAGTACCAATAATTTTTCTGCAGCTGCTTTAGGAGTATCTGCACAAGTGCTAGAAGAACTGCCTTCCCCATTCCAGTTAAATAAGACTAGCATTTTCTTCCAGTAATTTCTAGTCGGGTGCACATTTGGTTTCCTGTAAACTATAAATTCATGAGGACAAGCCCCACAAACCAGCACAAGTAGGAATCATCCCAAGACTTATGTGTGTGTGACATTTTCAAAAAATTCCCACAAATCATTTATACAGCAGGACGTGTACATGCTGGCTGTGAGCAAGTCATCAAGAAACAACATTTCACATCCCTGGGCTGGCACTTGAGGTGGGGCCTGGAATACAGCTGGGTGGAGAAGAGGGAATTTATACATCTTGTAGATGTAGCAGAGCTCTCCATGTAAGACTAGGCAGCAGAGCTGTGGAGGAAACAAGCCTTGCCCATGGGTTTGTTGGGATGTGAGCAAGAGCTGCTGCATCTGCTGAGATTTCTCTCCAGCAAGCTGCCCGGGTTTGTTCAATTATGAGCTGTGCCAGTGAGGAAGGAGCACGCTGGACCTAGAGCACATCCTCACTGCTCTCCTGCTGACTTTTCTGGGCTGTATTTCTGCATCTCCTTACTCACGGATTCTCCGGTCCTTCCTCACTGCTCTCTCACAGTAACTTGTCACACACCCTTTGCAGTATGTATGAAAAGAGCAGCTACTGCTGGGAGTCACAAGCAGCTAAATGCCTCAGGATGCTCAAGTACCACCAGGAGAGGTGAGATGTAAAGGGAATCCTCAAGATTCCCTTCGTTTCACAAGAGCAAGTGCAGCTCGTGGCTGCTTCTCTGAATACCAAGTTGATTGTGAATTTTTGTCATCAATTGTCATCACCTACTCAAAATCTGCCAAACTTTAAATGCATTTTTAGTGGGCTCAGAGAGAATTAAACATTATTTTGTGTCAAGAGTAACTAAAAACTCGCTATCGACCCAGTTTTACTCTTTGTGGAAGGAGTCAGAAGCATAAAACCAGCCATCAGCCTGCAGTGAGTCTGCTGAGAAAGGAGGAGAAAATATTCCTCCTTTTGCCAGAGTAAACCAGATTTCAAAGTCAACCTGGGTAAAGAAAATCTCCAGCCACAGTGGAAAAACATAGCTGAAAAGCCAACACTGAGCCCAGAGTGCAAAGGCTGGTTGTGTTTCTGAACCTAGGGTTGCAAATTCACATCTTTAAACTCAAGGGGCTTTGCACCCACCTCACAACAGGCTAACCAGTGGTGTCAAGATGGCCACAGTGGCTGTGACTTAAACCCAGGATTTAAGAAAACAAAAATCAACTTTTCCAAGCACAGAGACTGCCTGATCTCTTTCAAGCTAGGATGAATAATACAGATATGTTTAAATTTGAAATACTCTTCTTGTGAGCTTTATCTTCCAGCAGCAAATTCCTATCCTCTTTCCCCAGCTGAGCCAAGATATTCCTAAATATTTTATAACTAAAAATCTTTTTCTCTTTGCCCTCCTATGTAGATTCTCACACCCTGCAGCCCAGCATGACAAGTTCTTCTCTTTGAAATACTGAGCCACTTTCAGTGGGTCTTGTCAATCTTTTGCACCTATTTTAATGGAATATTTCAAAGCAGAGGGAGATCAGAGCACTCTGCCTGGGTGGGCACTGGCTGATGGTGTCAGGCTCTCTCTGCTCACCTCCAGCTGCAGTGATCAGATCCCTCAGCTCTTTGGGATGAGAGGATCATGGATGTCACAGCCTAATGGGTGAAAAGTGGTGGTGAGGGAGCTTGAAAAAGAGTAGATAAAGCATGCTAAATTTAGAAGCTGTTTGTTTTCAAGAATGGGTTTGAACTTTAACTCACACAAAAATTATGCCTCACAATTCTGCTCTTTCATGACATCTTTGTTCCTCAGCTAGGGCCACAATATCACTTCATTGTTAATAGCAAGGCTCATTGTTTTTTTTTTTCCTCCACCTCTCCAAATGTGGATGCCTGGATCACACTGGCAGATGTAGCACCCAGGTCTGCTCTAGATGCAGCTGCATCTAGTGCTAGCTGCATCCAGCCCAAGTTCTTTCCAAAGGAAATTAATGGGAAACACTGGAGGCTTGGTGTTATTCATACCAGAGTCAAACCAAAGGCTATGTAAGCTTCCATTCTGGTATAATATTTAAATATTAAATAGAATCTGAACAACTACTAAACAACTATTAAATTTCTCAAGCAGCTCATTCTTCTGGATAAATTAGAAGGCAGCATAAAATGGGATCTCCTGTACTTCAATTACATTTCTTTGTTTACATGAGAAGCAGCCTTTTCAGAGGGAGTAACTGCAGAAGAAATGGCTGGCTGTACCCAAAAACTCCTGCCAGGATATTCTGAATATTGGGGACCATCAGCTCCATTAGCATCAGGCCACAGGTAGAGAAGGAGGAGAGGCTGCCACGAGACAAAGTCCTGAAACTCACTACAAGCCAAAGGGGAAAAGGAGGATAGTATTTTCTTGAAAGCAAGACAGTTAAGGAAACAGGGATAAGACACTTTGATGTGAGAATTATTTTTGCTTTTTTTTTTTCTTTAAATCATCAGTTTGTTTTAGCTGGAAATGACACTGTGAAATTAATTATTTTTCTTTATTGTCCCAGGCAGAATCCCCTGCAATTCCTTGATAAACTCCTATCTCATGCTCATGTCTTCATCAATTTAGAGTCTTTACTTCCCATTAGAATTAGTTGTTTACGGTTGACAAATATTATCTGTATTTTCCTTGCTAAAATGGTCATGGGGATAAAACTTCCATTTTTATGCTCACAAATAAAGCTGAACAATTATATGGCTTTTGGCAAAAACAGGAACATAACAAGATTTCTTTTCAAATATTTTTCCTCCCTTAAATTCTCTATTGTGGTATTTTGGATCCAATGCCTGAACATTCACCATAATTAATTAAGCTTTTTATTCTCAAGAGTATTTTAGTGAGATTTGCCAGAAAATGCTTGGAAAATGGCTATGCATTTAATAATATGTCTATTGACTACTGTTCCAGTGATCTGCAGGAATGGATAGCCAAAATAAGCATAAAAACTTAGTTACGACTGGGAACTGTGTCCCTGTTACATAAACACAGCTTAAAACCAAGAGATGAATTTTGTGTCTTTCCAAATGATTAATACCATATCAGAGTAAGAACCCAGTTAAAGGTGAAATTTGCCCAGATCGTGAAGGGTAGAGCGAGCCATTGTGGTCATCAAATGTTGGGGCAAGGGACAGAAAAGCAAAGAGTAAATGTGTGGTCACACACAAGCCAACTTAGGAAGCCTGAGCACCGAAAGAACAAGCTACTGAGACCACAAGTGCCCTCCAGAAAATGTCCTGTGCTGAAATAGCCTCCAGCAGGCCTCCACTGTTCACAAGTACCTGGATGCAACCTCTGTCCCATTAATTCTTCACTTTTACATTCGCTTCTTCCTTACATGCTAATTCCACTGCCAGTGTCACTGGAGATTTGGCTCATAAAACAGGTTTCAAACCCAAACAGAAAATGCGAGGTGGCTTCACACTGTGGCCACCAAATCATTTCTTTCGGTACTCAGCATACCTAGGTTAGAGCTTACTCAGGAGTTTGACTCCTACACTGCGCCCTCCAACTCAAAAAGCTTTTACTCATCATCACTGTGAGCTGGGGCTGCCTCCAAAAAACCATCTGTTTGCATTGGAGCTGTTGTGTTGTAGCCTTACTACCTACTGCCATGTCAATAAAAATGGAAAAATAATAAACCTGGTCTCTCTGCCTACAGAGGTTTCCAATCAATGAAGACATTTGGGTTACTGGCTTAGCAGCCCTTGACCCCATTTAAGGTTTCATTTCCTGGGCCCCAGCAGAGAAGAGATCAGCACTGCTAATGCAGCACAAGAGCATTGGCTGAAGTTGCTTTGAAAGGAAAACCAAGATGCACACAGATGCACACAGCCCTGATCACAACTTTCCCCTCTGTTACTTATAAGGCATGATAAAGTAATAATAAAAAATCTGAAATCCTTCAAGTACCATATGTGTATTTTCAAACAGTTTCACTTAATGTAATTCTTCAGTCAAATGTCCAGAAAACAGCACAACAAAGGCTGACATATATTTCAGCAGTAGTAAAGGAGGGATCACATTGAGTTTAAATGCAAACATATGCAGCCCTTGTAGACTGCAGCCTGACACTGATAATTGTTTTGCCCCATGAGTTTGGAACTTGGGATAGGCTCTACTAGCAAAATACCCTACAAAATATGGGCCTGACCCAGTGCTTACTGAAGTTAATTGGATTCTTTTTCTATGACATTGGCAGACATGATTTTAAGCCCCTAGAGCAGAAATTGGTCCATTTTCTCTTGCTGTTCACAGAGAAGAAATTCTACTGTGCCTTTTCAAAGATGATAGCTAGGTGTTAAATCCATGCTTTTATTTTGTTTAAGGAGAATGGATTTCTTTCAAATAAAATGTCCTTTTTTTTCTTTGATGCAGAGTTTTGGCACATGTTTTCAGGGTCAAGATCTAATAATAGCCCTTACAAAACCCCCACAGTTGTGACATTCATTCAAACAATGAGACTGTAATGATGATGATAATTGTGTTTATTTTTGATTCTGGACAAATGTCATCCATTCTCCATCCAGTCCCATTGTGAAAAGGCCTGAGCCACGACCTCCAGCAGGATCAGCTGACACAGTTCCACTTGGCCCAAATTTATGACAATCTGCTGAAAATGGCAATCTTAATTTTTTTCTATGCTTTTCTCATTGCTGAAGAGATCTCCAGTAAGAAAAATTACTTTTCATTTAAGTTAAAATATTTCAGCTAAAGGTTAAACCAAAATAATACTAATGATGCACTTAACATCCTCCCACTGCAGAAGATCTCCTGGTGTCTCTTACAGAGGTCCTTCACCTACTCAACGGAGATTTGCCTTCAAAAAATAAACAGACCTGTTTGCCAGCACCCTCCCCTCCTCTAGCTGCACTACTGCCCCATTTTAAGGGAGACCATCTGCCTCTAGGGCCTAAACAGGTGATTGTAGCTTCTTCTGGAAGGTATTTCCCAGTTGCCACTAAGCTGACGTCTTACTGCATGCTGGGGATGAAAGTAAAAAGAAAGATGAGAGTAAGAGGGAGAAAGGGAAAGGGGAGAGAGAAAGGAGGGACTTACAGAGATCTTGGGTATGTGATAGATTTCTTCCAAGTAATTCTGAATTTGTAAAAATTCAAACTATTTGAATATCTCCTGATAGTTCAATATATTGATAGTTCAATATATTTTGAATACATAGTTGAACATATTTTTTGAATGCTGAAGTAATAAGAAAAATAAAGTATTAGCAACTGCCTTGGAAGTGTATTATTAGAAGTTAATATTTGAATAGTTTTCTTTTGTAGCTCAGCAACCCAGCAGAGCCCATCTTTATAGCAGTCCTAGTCTATGTATGTTTACTTAAGACAATTGAAGTGATTCTCTTCCTTACATAATTTCTTGTTTTCCCCTCCTTCTTTCATTAACAGATTTTGATTTAATAGTTTTTGCTGGAGTCATAGTTCATCATTGTACCAAAGATGGTAGCATCCAGCAATTTATCTGTCAACCTCTTCTCGATACACCAGCAATTTTTCATAGAAGAGAGGAACTTACTGGAGCAGCAGTCTATTCTTATGGCATATGGACCTATTAGTGTAGTAAATTTATCATTATACATGACATAAAAGATGCATTACCATCCATTAAGTTCACGTAGAAGCAAACCATTGGATGCCTACCACTGGATCTCTCCCACACAATATCCTTTCCAGTAATGCCTGTGTGGTCTTTGAGGAGAGTTTCCCTTCTAAATGGTACCCTACAATTAAACATGCAGGGCTTTCAAATGCAGGCCAGCTGTAAGATATTGGCATCAACATTTACTGCTGTGTAATGAGGTGCACCCAGTTAAATGTGCATAAATTATTACTTGTTTTTTATGGATAGGAAGCTTGATTTTGCATTTATCTTCTGCCACACCTTCCACACCAGTCAGACATAAATTGAAAAAAGGCTCATTATCTTTTTTTCCCCTTTGTGTTGTAATGCAGCAGTCCCAGGCAGGGAGGGGAAATATGCACAGTCCTGTGCTTCTGTAGCAGAAGAACAGAGCCCCAGGCAAAAAGCCACCATGCCCCAGAAGCACAAGGGGAGCCCCCAGAGATTTGCTTATCATCTCAAACCCCCTCTATTTTCAATTAGATGATCTAAATAGCAAAATTACTTTGTGTTGTCACAAACTATATTGCTGTTCTAAGGGAAGCATGATTTGAACTAAGTTTACACCTGTAGCTGACTAGTTACAGGCAGATAATTTGTCAATTGAGTTTTGCCTGTTTTCATTCTAATAATGCTCTTTGGCAAGCCTAGATGCCTTTTTCTCTTTTTTTTTTTTTTCATTCCATCTCCAAGAAGCCAAGCCCAAGACAGGATTGGAAAGGTCATTTTCCCTTTTCCTTTCTCTTTTCCTCCATAGTGAGAAATGTACCAAGATAAACATACCCCTCTACCCATTGTACTTGGCCTGAATTCACCCATTGAGGTCTGCTGGGGTTTCACACTAAACCTTCAACAAGAACAGGAAACACGCAGAAGGGAAGAACATTTTCATTTAAAGGGTGATAAAATTCATCACAAGTTCTCAAGACTGATCTATAAAGATTGAGAGCTTTCTTCAAGCAGTTTGTACTGCTGGGTCACTTTACAGATATTGCCATTACCGTAAAAAGGAAAAGAAATAACCCAAACAAAACCAAAAACAGCAAGGGAGGGAAAAAACCAACAAAGAAGGGGTAGAGGAGGACTAATTTTACAGGGTGGTGGAATTGAGGACACCAAGAACAAGCACTGAAATCTTACAGTCTTTGATCAAACTTCTGCATGCCTCCTCCACTCCTCAGGAAAAAAAAAGGCAATTATACTCCACTCTGATAATGATGGTAAAGTCTCAGGAAGTAGCATATGCAGCAGTGGGTACTTTTCTTTAATTATTTGTTGCATTCAAAGGCAAAAATTGTACTTAGATTGCTTCAGTGTTGACTACTGGAGAAAAGGCTTTTACTGAGCAAGGTAAGAAAGCAAGGAGGGAGAAAGTAACTGATTTTATTTAAAACATTCATATTGAGAAAAGAGAAAATGGTGTTTGGCGGACTTTTACTCTTGAAAAATAAAAATCCTTCCAACAACATTACTGATTAAGAATCAATTGTCAGCCCCTCAGTCAGTGCAGAAGAGACGCACAGATCAGATAGGCTAAGTGTGGACCCACATCACACACCTGCAGGGATATTGTCTCTTTCAGCCTGAGCAGAGCACACGCAGAGGGGTGCCTTGGAGGAGGACTGGAAGCTGCCCCGGGTGTGTTCACAATTGGTAAAGGAGGTCCCATGGAGTGATCACTTAGCAGAGAAACACATAACAGCCCTCTCACAGCGTTTGCGCTGTTGGCAACCATTACAAACCAATTATTTCCTTTGGTCTCTTAAAAGGGATGGGAATACAGGCTTCCTAAGGACTGCCATCACCCTGGAATGGCATCACTCCATTGCTTCAAAGGGAGCTGTGCTGAACACGAGCAGACACTGTCTGACCTACCCTCCTAGCACTGAGCAAGCCCACGAGCTATGGCTACAGGAATGAAAAGTGCTCCCCAGGTGCCTTGTCTTATAAACTGGTAAAGACAGGAGAAAATTCTCTGAAATCTCAAAGACCTCAATTCAAATGTGCTTGCAGAAGCATCTTTTTATCTATCAAAAGCTTTTGGACTCCAATTAAGCAAAGTACAGAAAGGGCTGGAATGCCCCTGCATAACCTTTGCACAAGATGATGCTTGTATGCCAAGTGCACAAAAAGCCATACAAGTTATTTAAACCTGTATTTTTTTGTCCATTTTCAGTAACAGCTACCACTGCATGCTGTGTATCAGTGGGCTGACTTGTCAGTGGCTGAAGCCTGCAATTAGCCAATGAGTAAACATGGCTTCACGCCCTCAGACCCTGCAAGGATTAGCTTTTGCTGTGAAATACAGACACATTGGCAACGCTTTGGATGCATTTTGAAACACTACTGGAACACTCTGGTACACTTCAAAAGTATAGATTCTTTACATTTTCCCATAGTGGCAGGCCCTGCAGGGAGTATTTAGCATCAAGTGTAATTATTTTGTTTTATGGAGTCTGTCTCAGGCTCTAGATGTCTGTACATGGCTTCTGTTTTAAGAGAAATACATGCAGATGCCAGGAGGTATTGATGTACACTCAAGTTCCAAAGTACTGTCACTGCAGACAACATCTCCAAACCATCCTTCTCCTAAACAGCATCTCTGTTGGGAAGGACCAGGTTTTAAACCTGCTGTACCCAACTTCACTCAGATAACAGAGGGAATAACTAGAGAGCATTTCAGAATAAGGAAAACTGAACACTAGGATGCCAATTTGCATTTCTTGTCCGTCTCACAGCTGTGGGATCAGTTTCTTGGGGTATTGTGGCAAGTCTTGTCAGCACAGGTCCCACTGTCCTTCTCCCCAGCTCAATATATTCATCCTTAGAGGTGTGATCAGAGACACTTGGATTTGCAGCTCCACACCTTTGACTAAACTCTACAACCTGTGAATTATCTACCTGTAATTTCTAGCACAGGCTGCTCTAAAAACACTTGAGTAAAAGTGCTCTTCCTTCCCATTCTCCATTTCATTTTTTAGCTGTATATGTTGAGAGTGGCCTTGTGCTTCAGCAGGGCACACGAGAGGCATTTGGGTACATCAGCAGGAAGGTTGGCAAGAGGCAGCCAGCAATCCTAGCAGAGCACACAATGCAAGGATCTCTTAAGCCAGAGGGCTGTGTACATTTTTGTAATTCCTGTATTTTACCTCTACTCCTGTGAAGTGTCTTAGATGGCAGTCCCTGGTACTTGTTACCAGACTGGGTCTAACCTCAAGCACTCTGGATTGAAACCTTATTTTAAAAAATCAAGCAAAATACTTGTAATTCCACATCACATATTACTTCAAATAAGCAACTAACGTGAGTGCTCTGCACCTCACAGGGAAGGAGGGCCAGAGGGACACTCATCCATTTGTTTAGAGCACTAAATATCAGTCAGAGTCAAGGATTTATGATTGGGTCCATCACAGTCGGTTTCTGCAGGTAGTTTTTTAATTTGTTTGACCAAGAAGAACCAGCTATTGTAACAAGGATTGCCCCTGTCAGCACTGCTCAAGGCAGTTAAATATAAGATGTTATCACCGGGGAAGAAAAGCTGGCCCTTTATTGTTATGGATGGGAGAAGCAGCTTGTTACCATAGCAAGGATGTATTTTCACATGTGGAGGCTGCAGCTCAAAGGGGCAAGCAACCTCTAAACTTTAGCAGTCATGACTGTGGGGCAAAATAGAGGGCAAAATATTGCTTTTCTGTTGAAACAACATCTGCAACGTGGGAGAAAAGATGCTTACGGTATCTTGTATGTGGTTACGCCATTGTTTTGCCTCACTCTTGCCAGCAGACACCTCATGATTAGATAGAATTTTTAGTGCTGCTCTCATCACCTGTCTTCATTATCCACAATGTTAAGTGGACATGGGTGAGAAAACGAACACGTAAAACTTATTACTGCAAACTAATTAGCAGAGGTCTTTTACATTTATTTAAATATAGATATTTAAAAGCTTTCCTCTGGGAGAAAGGAAGACATTCCCCGGAGTGGGCTTGCATTTTAAGATCTAAAAAGCACTGTGCACTCGTGCAAACATGCAGATACTGAATGTGTACACGAGAAGTCCTCATCAGCTTCACAGGCATTTAAGCACCAGGCGAGTCACTGTCCTTTAGAAGGCTCATTTGCCCAATTACAAGAGGGAATTTTGCCCAATAAAATGAGGGGGGCATGGGCAAGCATGCTAAGGTAGAATCCTTCCAGCCAGTAAAGATTCTAGATAGATACTATAACTCAGCACAATTAATTGTACCAAAACCATGATCACCAACACTCCGCTTTCACTGCTAAACACGAGCAGCAATCAGACAAAAATAGGAGGGTGGGCACCCAGGAGCATTAACTCACAGCTTCTTGCTTGGCAAACAGAGATTAGCATTTAACGCTGTCTCCTGGAGCAATGCAGTTGGGACTGCTGTTCACAATGAGCAGGCTCAGTTTGTCCAAAGTCAGAAAACACAGAGTATTTTGGTATGAAGTTTGGTGATTCAGAATGCAAGCTGGACAACAGCCAATGGTGGAAGCAATAGAGGAAGGGACGAGAGAAGTAAGAAGTTCTTTGACTGTGGTCTAAGAAAGAGCTTATACCAGAAAGACTCAGATGTCTTTTAAAACTTTATTGTTTGAGAAAGTATTTAAAATATTATTAATACTTCAACCACTTTCACGGTTTTTATTAAATTTCTAGCTAGAATGAAATCTTTTGGCACTGACTTTCATAGCATAGCATGCATCTTGTGAAAGACTGATTGCCATCCAGCCTTCAGTTGCCACTTTTCAGTTTAACTGGATTTAACAGAGACTCCTGTTTCTCTTAGTCACTTAAGGAGTGTGTATGGGGGGGAAATTCCTCAGGCAGCTTTTTTCTTTGCTTCCTCTCTTTACACTCCATCCAAAAGAAATAAAAACTTCCAGACACAAAAAGTTAAGGGTTTTTTTCTCTTTTTAAAGAAAGCTGGTCCAAGGCAAACAGGATTGCTTGAAATGTTGGTCATGAAAATCTCTTGCATAGTGAATTATCCATCTGCGAGCTTGGAACAGAAACAATGCAGGCTTCATACTTGGACTCCTGTTGATATTTAATGCTCTTTCCAATATATCACTCATAAAATCCATGGATATAGGTGATTGCAGTTGTTCTGTTTCCTTTAGCACATCTGTCTTGGAAAGTCTGTTGCACATCTTTACCCAGAGGTGTGCAGAGGGCAGCGATCGACCTGCAGCGAGCTGAGGCCCCATGCTCTTATCTGCAGCTCTCACACAGCAGCAGGCAAACACTCAATTATGCAATTGCTGACAGAGCATTTGATGATTTCCCATTTCTCTTCATCTCCAAAACATGTATCCTAAGAAAACAGACAGCACTGTGGGTTCAGCATTCCTTCTCATGCCTTTGCAGGAAGCGGGAGCCACGCCACTGATTTCAGTGAGAACAGAGAGGGATCCAAAGGCAGACCTGGATGAGACTAATCTCCCTCATTTCTGTGGGGGATAATTTCTAGCTGTTCTCTCATCCTTGCTTTCCCCCTTCTCAACCCTCACTTGCCCTCATTGTTCCTCCTAGAGACAGGGTAACTGAGCTGTTGCCAAAAGGATCTAATAAGAGTAAACCTGCTTTAATTGTGATTTTAAAAAAGAGACTGTTCCCTTTTTGAGGGAAAAAGTCCAACTAATGGCTGGTCCTCTTCACCTTCAAGTAAACAGAAGCCGATACTTTTCTAACATGCTTCCATTAAAAAACCCCTAATTATCTGTGAGGAAAAATGTTTGAATAGCTTCAGGAACGTACAACCCAGGTGTCAAGTCATTTGCAAGATCATGCATCTCAGCACGGCCATGACATGGGAAATAACCTTAAAGGTGCACAGGGCACCTAAGTAGTACTGGGCAAGTTTTTCTTTCTGATGACTTGGGTGAACTTCAGTATGAAGTGACATTATGTTTCTGTGCCTACATCCACTGAACTTCTTCGGTCTTGGGAGCATCAGTGATTTACTGAAGAGAACCTGAAGACCACAAGTCACATCTGAAAAGCCATAGTACTCCTATAAGGGAGCAGCTGTACTGTCACTGTCAGGTATTCCCTTGCCTCTCCATCACTTCCACTGCGTGAGATAACAGCTTATTTAAGAACATCACACTGTGCACAAATTAATCTGAAACAAAGGAAGATGGCACTGAAATCAAGTTGGCAGAAAATTTAATTTCTCTGCTTTCCTTGGAGCCTAAAAAAATGGGTTGTATGACAGACATGGAAATGGGAGATGAGAAGAATGTATTGGTAGCATTCTTTGATTCACTTTTGAAAAGGTAGTTTTGCCACACGTCTGCCAGAGGAAGACATAGATGAAGGACATTTTTACAAATAAAGTCCTGGAGGCTATTCCATTGCCCTCCCACACAGTACACCTGCTTTTCACCACATATCCCATCACATAGTTCTCATTTCTTAGACTGTTTTGCATTTCCATATGTCGTCAGAATACTTTTCTACTACTTAAAAAACAAACAACAGCCCTAACAAAGCCATCAAGAGTTTTGCTTTTTGTCATGCCATATTCTTCACACACACATGCACAAAGACTCAAACCCTTTCTCCTCCCCTTAAAGCACAACAGATTAATTTAGTTTGCCTCCATATCTGCAGTACAGCATTGCCATGACGAAAATTTAAATGTCAGGAAGAATTCAGTACTGTATTAGAAAATGAGACATCTGCCATGGTAGGCTCTGGCAAGGAATGATGTTCTCTAATTGAAATGCCCAACCTCTAGCGGGTTTCCACTCAATAAACATCCTCATTGTTGGTGAAATTGTTACAGACAGAAGCTTCCAAGTTAGAGAACCCAGCAATAAGCCTTGCTTCTCTATACACAGAAAAAATCTGTCCCTTGTACATATAAGTTCATAGGATGAGAACCATGAGGGAGACAAGCAAAGACAACTGTATTTATTCAGAGACAATGGATGGATGAACCTCGTTCCTCTCCTGCAAATTATTTCAATTTCCAATGTGGATGTTGGCTGAGTGGTTAGATCAGAAGTGTGCTGTAGCATCTGGTTTGCAGTTATGCACAGCTACTTCAGCTTTATAATTCTGTTTCCCTCGCCAAGACTATAATACATTTTGGTTGCAAAGCTAATCCTTGGCAATAATATTCTATAGTGACCTAAAATCTAAAATACAGTTTTTCCTCTGAAATACAGGTCTATAACTTTTACATGTTATGTTGTTATCAGTGGGAAGGTCTATTGCTGATTTCACTGAAGTACCTAAACAAACATGCATTTTTTTCTATATTCTACTTTGTTATTTATAGTTTTAAAAAGGGTTATCTGTCCTATTCTTCCTTTTACAATAAATGCAGTGCCATGCCAAATAAAGTCTTATTTAAGAATGACATGGAGTTGTGGAAAACTAAAATCAGAGAAAAGTTGACACTTTCATTCAGCAGCAAACATATATGAGCTGCAGCACATTGCAAACGAAGCAAGCTGCATTGTACAAAAAAGCAAAAAAAGAAGGCATCGTGGGAATAGCACAAAGAATCCACTGAAGCAGGAGACAAAACTACAGATGTGCTCTGTGTACACAAAGGTTCGCACTTGCACAATCCACAGGTGAAACAAAAAGCGTGTTGGGATGCAGCAGTTCAGAGATGTGACTGGTGAGCGCCCAGGGCTAATTCTGAAAGGAAGGTTGCAGATGGAGGATAAGCAAAGCGCTTGCTCTTTGACAGAGATCACATAACTATTTCCAATGAAATAGAATAAACGTTACCTGACATCAAAAGCTTAGTTCTGATCAAAACTCATCCGTGAAAGGAGGCAGCAGCAGAGGAACGAGTTATTCTCCATATGCACTTTAAAAAGGGAGATGAACCAAGAGGGGAAAGTCACTTTACATGAAAATGCAGTTTTACCACTCTACTTAAAAATACCAGCAGCAGAATTGGATCGTCCTTTGTCATCACTGACACTTCAAATATCCTTTTATTTCTTTGTAATCGCTTTCCCAATCATGTTTGCCTCATGCAGACTGACAAGAAGGGAAACTTGCTCCTGCATTCTGAGTACTTAAAGACCCGCTTCCCTTAAAAGAGAGGAAGTGCTTTTTGAGTACAAGCTGAGAGATACAGATCTCAGATTAGAGAACCTATTTGTTACTCTGATATAACCTTGTTTCTCAGTGGTTTTATGCTCCTAATATCACCTTATGTTCAGTTTAATGATCTTTTTATTCAGTCAGTTATTTTGTTTTACTACTTAATTTGCACTTAATCACGCATCATTTTATGATTAGCAATACAACTACAAGAAGAATGCTTCAAGTTTCTTAAGGCTCTGTTAACTCTGGAACAACTTTAAAAACTCCATGAACACCCCCCCTGTGCGACCCAGATTTTTGCTGATGAAGCAAGTAACATACAAAAGGGTAGAAAAGAGAAAAAAGAAAATTTGAGTTTCTTGCTATCAGTGGTGCAATTACCACCGGATTATTCCGACTTCATTGTCATGACTTGCATTGTCTTGTCTTGCAGCATCTATGAATCCCTTTAATTTACAGTCATGTTCTGGTTGAGCGTAAGGGCTTAGGGCTTACAATAGAAGAGAAAAAGCTCAGAAATACCTTTAACTGAAGTTGTTTCACATGGAACTTCACAAGCAGTTCACACCATTTTTTTAGATGTTACATTTTAATGGCCAGATATGTCCTTCTGATTTAACTTAAGGGAAGATACACGAGGTGACAGTAATGCTTCCAACACACTGCCTGTACAAAAGACCCTGTTAAGCAATTGCCCATCACAGAGGAAGCTCTGACAAGGTGAGTGCCCCTCCACAACCTTAAATAGCACAGAGTTTTAAAAATCCCTTCTATTTTGTAAGATCCTTTTACAACCCATGGCAGATACTCAAATTCAGAAAGAAAAGATTGATATAAATTGCACATTGATATAAATTATCAAATACTTGAAACAGGGTGTTTTAGAGCATGAACAAGGACGTTGAACTGAGGAGGGCGCAAAGAACTTTAGCATTTCCAAACAAATTAGACCTTGACTTTGTCATCTTCAAGTTCTTCAAACACCACCTTTTAAATTACAGTCAGCATGAGACCACAGTGGACTTGGAGACCCTCAAAGCTGTCATATCCTGTGATCTGCAGGCAGCAATAAGAAATATAAGTTAGTGTTGCATTCACAAATCGAAAGAGCAAAGTTCAGGATTCAGACCAACTATTGCCTGGCCTTCAGAAATTCTTCATTTAGGGATAAGCTTGGTCTTATGATTATTTTGCAGTTAATATCTTGGTTTTATCTAGCTACCATTAGAAAATGGGCAAAACTTCTCTTAACTTCATAGTATCCACAAAGGGCCATAACTCGAGAGTCACGAGACTACCTACTTCTGCTTCTATGCTTTGCCCTTAAGAAAAACAAGTAAAATAACTTCATATATATGTATAGTGAGGTACACAGCAATTATTTTAAGATATGGGCACACATAGAGGAGAACAGGTATAAAGAGATGGTTAAAATAAGAGGTTTGCTTGGAGGTGAGAACTGTAGAATCTAGACAACATGAATATAAAATGTAAGCAGGGGGATAATAGAAAAAAATATCAAGACCTATAGAGACATCTTGGTAAATGTCAGTGCAGAATTTGACCTTTTGGTATCTATCATACATTCACCTGTCTTTGTTTGGGACTGGTATCTCCAGTGTCATTTTGCATTGCCTTGCAAATCCTCTGATGCCTGCCCAGAAATGTTGTACAGGAAGGATCCAAGAAATAAGGCAGACCACTTCAGCAACTACAGGGATAAAAGTCACATCTTCTAGTATCTCAAAATCTAAAAATTGGTGTCCTTCTGCATCCAAGGTGTTGTATGAGCATGAGCCAAAATTGTGTTTCATGCTTTTGAACATGGGGATCCACTTTGCTTGGCTTCAGGTGGAAAGGAATGCACTTACTTGGCCATGGCACCTGTAAACTTTAATTTTCTTCATCTGACTTCATTGCCTGAACTGACATGTTTTTGGCAAAAACAGGTTGCTGTCAGCTACTCAAAAAAATGCCCCTCTTTTAGTTTTTTTTTTTTTTAACTAGCAGTACACAGATAGTGATCCTAGAGCAAACTTGGGCCCTGAACTCTGCCCTTGACCTCTATCCTCTCTCACCCTGCCCATTAAAACCACAACCTGCAGACCCAGTGTGGGCCCAGCGTGGAAAAGGATGCTTCATTAGCCTTGCAACGGTCTTGGCTTTTCACCTGGTCACTGGAGGAAGAGGATGTGGGAAAAAGATTAAAGGTGAAGAGGAGTTATCCTATTAACAAAAAGAGGACCCAGAGGAGCTGGCTGTGCCCTGATGTTGTTGTGACAGAGTACTGGAACTCTGAAGCCACCAAATCCAGACAGATTTTATATGATCCCCTTGTTCAGACAAGCACTCAGATGGCACCATCTTCTCAAACCAAAATTAACAAGCTTATCCCATCAAATGGAGGTTGAGGGCCACATCCAAGGCCCATATTTGGGACTACATATCTATCCAAGTGTGTATTCCAGAGAGCTCTGATTCTCTGCAAGGCTCCAGAGCTGCAGCCCAGCTGTGCCTCTGGACTGAGAGGATTTTGTCATCCCGTTTTGTGCTTTGGCACTGAGTTTTATAGGGGCATCCTGAATTGTATAACAAAGCACCACTGAATGGTAGATGCACCATAAAGTAGATTTCTTTTTTTTAAATCGAGTTGTTAAAAACTCATCCCCCCCTTTTTTTAATTAAGAGAGAAGAGCACGACCTTCTGACACTGAGGACTAGAACACAAAGGCACTGTGGATTACCCAATCTGCAAGCAGGTCCTAAATAAACAGCAGGGTAACATTTCCAGAGAAGCCCAAATCCAGTTTCCACAGGGGTATAAAGACACATTCTTTTTGTTTTCTGTTCAAGGGAGTGGAGGAAGCTCTAAAGGAGACAGAAGCTGCTACAGATATGATCAGCTGAAGTTAATCTTGTCTCCAATGAGCAAGCTGCTTGATCAGTGCTGTAAGTGCTCGGTTACTGATGCTGGAAGAGGCACAGCTCCTGGAAACCATGCAGATGCTGCAGCACTTCACTGAGCTAGGGCCTTGGGGTACACCTTCCTGAAACCCTCAGGAGGGTGTGGGTTTAATTTTGGGGGGGTTCAATTGGCTTTTGTATGTTTGCTTTTGCTTTATGTCTGTTGTTTTTTGTTGTTGTTGTTGTTGCTGTTGCTTTAACTTTCCTCCCTCCAAAACAAGATATTCCTCCTATAAGGTCTGTAGGTACAAAATGGAAGTCTTCCCTGTTTTTGGAACGTTTGTAGTTCAGATTAATGTTTGCAATTTGAATATTCCATTTAGTTAACATCAAACAATGAAGAGATGCCAATAAAAGCTACCGGTTATAAATTAAAGCACCCCAATATCAAAATCACTGCAACATTCAAAACACAGTAATAAATTTATTTCCTTTCACTTTAACAAATCCCAGGATTTTAATTTTGAAAATAACCTTGTAGGAAAATGAATGCAAACCTCCCATAAAATTCCAAAGATCAGCAGACACAAGAAATATGAACAGACAGCATGTTTTTTCTTGTTCAGTCTGCCCAACATCTGCAGCCCTTACTCCTTTTTGGTTCTCACTAGCTTTGCTCAGTTTAGTTTCTTTGCTAAATTTTCCCTTTCTCTTTAGCCTGAACGTGTTTTACCTCCCTCAGTAGATTATTTCCACAGGCTGTGGCTTAAACCCCATGGCTGGCTGGCAGTGCTAGTGCTTGCCCCTCAGGATTACAACTATTGATTTATCCACTGCTGAAAGTCTGTAAAAAACAAACCTGCTTTACTCAAACACCCTGGAAAAAAAAGATCAGAATACCCATATATTGAGGAATCTGAGGAAAGAATGTAGGGAGATGAACAAACATGCCAACTACTTTTTTGGCAGTTAATAAATTTGGTCAGCTCCAGCTGCTGAACACCTTGCTGCAAGAGAACCATAGTTTGACTGAGAGCTTCTCCTTCCTGCAGCAATCCGTCTGCACTGGCTGGATTACCTGACAGCAGGCACCCCTGGGATGCACTACTCAATACACACATGCAAGGAGGGCTTCCCTTCTGAGCTAACTGGGGATAAATTTCTGCTGTCCACATCCACCTCTGCACCCTCTAACAACCGCCCCTTATTCAGAGCTCCTAGGCCTGGCTATTTGAGAGCTCTATTTATGGCACTCTGACACCAATCCTCCAGCCCCCAGAAAGAGCTCACATGAGCTTGGCTTATACCACTTGGAGATAAGCAACTAATTCAGAGAAATAATGAGCCTTCAAATATATTTAGGTTATTTTTCAACCAGTAAAAACAAGTGGGATGTATCCAGTTTTCAAAACTACTCATATTTAGAAATTTCCCCCCCTCTCCAGAGGGATGGAACAGTTCACACTGTACATTCTGCATCCTCATCTGGATTAAAAACTACCAGTGGTCACCCTTCACTAGACTGAATTTTACATTATTTTATAGGAAACAAGTGATATGATAAAGAAAACTTGAATTTACAAATATTGTAGGCCAGATCCTTCTCTGCTTGTACATTTATCTTCCTCTAAGACTTTCGTAAGGCACTTCCGTAAAGCATCTTGCTTGCTACCTTTCATCACAGCTGTCCACAGACTTGTCTGAAGGACTAAGGATATTTGATTAAATTTCTCCATTCAGCCAACTGCACCCCCCGAAATTAAACCCACACCCTCCTGAGGGTTTCAGGAAGGTGTACCCCAAGGCCCTGGCTCAGTGAAGTGCTGCAGCACATGCATGGTTTCCAGGAGCTGTGCCTCTTTCAGCAAAACATTAACTATGTGAGCTTTCTTCCTGGTTCAGTCTGACGCGGCCTGGCGGTGTCCTCCGAAGGCCACTGACCCCCTCTGGTCAGCCGCTGCAGGTCTTCGGGGTGCCGCGTCCTTCCGCGGCGAGTCGTCCTTCAAAGGACGCTCCCTGCCTCAGAGGCACAGGCACTCCCCAGGGATTCAGCTCAGTTGTGAAGCACGGCTGCCCGGGCACCCGAGCTCGGAGGCCAGCAGTGCCCTCTGAGGGGGAGCCGGTGGAACTGCTCAGCCGGGCAGATCTTCTTCTTCCTCAGGCGGCGCAGAAAGGAGAGGCGAGAGTCAGATGGATCCTCCAGGGCCTTCTTTATGCTGGAACCAACGACCTCTGAAGAACCCCGAGGGCTCTAAGTGCCCTGCTTATATAGGGACTAAAGGGGGCAGGGCCAGCCACTCGGGCCAATCAGAACAGGGATTGAGAACTTGGCCAATCAGGGGAAGGATCCAAAAGTGCACCAATCAGGGAGCAGGATGACAGGGAAATGTACCTTGGACCAATAGGGAAGAAGCAATTACCATAGGGGCAAGGAATCATGGGTTTTGCTCTGGGGAGGTCACCCTAACATAGGTGAACATGAACAAGGGAGACTCCCCAAAGGGGAAGACTGTTGGCTCACAGCATACTTTCTCTCCAAGAGAGAGTGCTGCTCTCCTGGAGAGCTTCTTGGGCTCCTGCATCAGACCACATCTCCTCTGCTCCTACATGCATGGATCATTTTTGGTTACTGATTTCCAGAACCAGTGTGGTGCTCCATCCCCCCAGATGACATACCTTAGGTGCGGTTCTCTAACAACAGTTTTGTGAGGCTATAAATGGCAACACAGAAGAAACCCCAGTAAGTAATTTCGGGAATTCAGGCCTTTACTCTAGCCAAAATATGAACGGTTCAGGCAAACTTGCGAAAGGGATGATTGTTCCCCATGTGCAAAGACAACTCCTACTTCTGAAAAATTAGTTTGGAAACTGTCACTCTCCTGGGCCACTCAAGCCAAGGTGTGCTTAGTTTGCACTGATGGTCTCCACTGTCAGAGTTTATATTCTATTCAGTTTTGGAGCTCCAAAAGGAATGACAAGACTCAGGCTGCCAGAGATCTCCTGATGGTAATTAGTCAAACAAAAAGAGCAAATTCTTGGCTCCTGATGCCCAGCCCAAGGCCACCCTCCCTCCCCCAGACTCGGAGATAGTCTCTGTCAGAAAGGGGCATTTCAGAGTGTCTGGCACAGATCAGAGCCCTTGCTTCTCTGACTCCCTCTGATTTCTCCCCTCTGTCCCTCCCTTCCCTGTGCTGCAAGGCAGAGAAAAGCCTCTAGGATAGCTCAGGACCTAACAGTAGTCCCATTCTTGCCTTTCTGGCAAGGAAGGAGAGTTAGGTGCTTCAACAACACATCATGCATAGGGAGTGGGAGGGGGGAAGGGATGAAAGAAGGCAGCAATTGCTGACAATATGTGCCATTTGGGTGCCTAACACTAATTTCAAGATAGAATAATAAAAATATACCACTAACACAATTTATTATTTGTTTGCATTTCAGGATCTTAAAAATAGAGCAGACAAATCATAATAGATGATGTCCCCAGTGATTTCTATTCCCTAATTGCACAGATAACTTGCTTGATTAGTGCTGTGCTTTGTACAACAGGACTAGCTGGAACACAGTGAGTCTATTTACTTCAGAAGTGTTCTGGATATGATTAGCAGGAGTGCATAAATGTACATTAGTGCATATTAATGCACCAACTAATCTACACTGTGGACAGAAACAATACATATTGTATTTTTCCACCCAGTATGTTTCTATTTGAAAATTCCTTACACAACAAGTGCCTCTGAGGTACTTATTTTAATTTTCCTGTTGCAATTTGTAATTACCTTAGATTGATATGTCTGTTTTTCCAAATAAATTGCTTTACTGGCTAAAATATGCCCTCTTTGTAAGCAGATTATATCTAGTGCCACACAGCACAGTTAACTTCTTTCTCATTGGGAGAGGAGGGTTTGAACTCCTGCTGCAAGGAGATTTTTTTATTTTGCTTTTAAATACATCAAGGACATTTTCTGTCCAGAAACAAAGCTTCCCTGTAAATGATGGGGATGATTCTGACATCCATCTTCTAACTAAGGATATTTAAATTTCTGTGACTTCCACTGTGCTCTCTGCAGCAGTGAGAAGTAGCTTTTGTACACAAAAACTGGCAGCCGAAGAAAGAGATGGTTTATAACTCTGTTGTCAAATCATACATTTGTTGTGACCTTTTCTATGACATACATGCAGATTACTCACCATGACAAATATTTACCATGTAATATAGGAAATACAAGAAATAATATTTCTGATACAATGGGAAAGTCATTAAGTACCAGAAAATGGAGAGGAAGTTCATCCCTTTTGTCTGTGGTGCCTTCTGCACAGCTCTACAATCTACAGGATACCCACCACCACTTGGCACAAGAGGGGCACCCCTCAGCAGGACAGATGAATTCATGTTTCCATGCACAGACAGCATGATTCTTTCAAGAGGGATGAAAACCAAACCTCATCCCAGCACCTTATTTTCAGAATTTGCAGAGACAGACAGATTTCAGTAGCATGTTTCCCTTTGCACTCAAAAGTGCACCACTACCCTCGAGTCTTTGGAGGTCATGTCATCTTTCCCAAGTTCCTTTCACCATTATCCATTGTCAATAGAAGAGCCAATGATTATTTCAAAGTTATTTATCTATTTCATGTAAGTGTCTGTAAGTGTTACCATGTTTCTCCCACTGTCCAGAGAGCTCTTGGCTATTCTATCATGACATTCAGTGATGACAGTTAGCACTGGGATCACTTCCAGAGGAACTTTCTGTATAAACATACAGGAGTTGAACAATCTTCTGTCCAAAAAGCAAAGAAAGAAGACTTACACTGCCAAATATAAATCCCAAGAAAAGGATGAGATGTACTTAGTAGCTGCTGACTGTACAAACTAGACAGGCAAGTTTTCTTTTCCTTCATTATCTCTGAAGGAATGTGCCTACCCTCCTCATGCTGACATCACGGAATATCCTGGGTTGGAAGGGACTCAAAAAGGCTAGCTCCTTGTTCTGCACAGAACAGCTACAAAAATCCACCACTTGCCCAAGAATGTTGTTCAAATGCTCTGTGAGCCCTGGCAGGACCCTCAGCACTTCCCTGGGGAGCCTGTTCCAGTGCCCAACCACCCTGTGGGTAAAGCATCTCTTCCTAATATCCAGCCTAAACCTTCCTGACACAACTCCAGGCCATTCCCTCGGGTCCTGTCACTGGTCACAACAGAGAACTCAGTGCCTGCCCCTCTGCTTTCCCTTATGAGGAAAATGGGATGAGGTCTCCCCTCAGCTGTGACAAGCACACACGTAGCAAAACCATTGCATTCCTCCTGACCTGGCCTCAGTGAGACACCCTGTGCTGAAAATTCTCAGATATATTCTCCTTGTCTCTTGCTAACCAAGTCTCACTGCTGGTAGCCAAATGGATGATGCTCAGATTTCATGAGATGTGGAGCCTGGCAGATTCCTGTTCTGCTGGGTACCTGACCATGTCAGCCTGCAGCCTTGCCAACACTCAGCTGAGCAATTTCATGAAGGCAAACGCCAATTCCAGATCACCAAAGGTGATTGATCACAAAGGCTGTGCACATTGTGGTGCCAAGGCAACAGGGGAAGGGCTGGTCCCGACAGCTGAGAGGAAAGAGGACCCTGAGGAGAGGAACTGTCTTCAGAGCAGTGCAGCTGGCCGTGCAGATGCTTTGGAGGCTGCGCCACACTGCAGGTGGGCCGACATATCAGCACAAAGAGCAGGTTGGGAAAAGAAACACTCGACACTTTGTTTAACTGTAACCAGACGGAAATGTCTCACCCTCTGCCTTCAGAACTGGGAGTTAGATTAGACACTAGCAAATTGCATGGATGTTCTGATGGGATGCTACTCTGCAGTTTCTATCATTTTGTTCGCAATTTCTTTCCAAGAGTTAGGGGTCAATGGCTAGAGTCAGACAAACCCACTTCCTCATGCTTATGGTAATCACTTACTCCCACTTTATCACAGTGCCTCTTATCTGAAGTATCCCAAAGCATTTTACAAATTCAGCAACACATCGATGTTGGACCTGATCCAAAGCCCATTAGGGTTAATGAAGTTAATATACAATGTATTGTATGCATGCAAACATTTCATAAATTTCTTGCAATAGCATAATTACAGTTGAGGCCATCCAAACAGCCTCGACCCTGCCCTATAGTGATGGAAACAATAAAAAAGAACAACTGGATGAGTCTTCCAAAGACAAACTGCATTTTTTTGCAGCTAATTCAAAGTAAGACCATATTTAAATACTTAAATAATAATTAATGTGTACTATTGGCAAAGGAGTGGGTTTAGGTTATGAGTGCCACTTAGCTGAACATTCTCGTTCTTGAGATTTTTACAGTTTGACTATCAGGCTGAATTTCCTAGATTGAATGCAATTTATCAGATAAACTTTGAATGAAATTATTAGGGTAGAAGAGATGACAAATGCTAGTTCAATTTTAACATTGTATTTATCTAACTAGTGATCAAAATTAGCCTGGGCACATCAGTGTGCCATCCTGACACATTCCAGAACACTTGCTAATGCATACTGCCCCAGGGAGTCTTTAGATAGGAGGTGTACCAGGAAAAATATTATGCTCTGCTTCACACCTTTTTTAATGCTCTTTCCTTAAGTAGCCTTAAATGCCCACAGTTTGAAATAAGACACAAACTGGATGGACACTTCACCTGACCTAGTGCAGCAACAGCTCTGGGAATCACATGTTTTAGAGAAAAGACTTTGGGCTTTACACTAAGGCTTTTGAAGTGTTCAAGCTAGCAAACCCATGGATCCATTTCAGCCATCCTTACAACTTCATATATCCCAACAAAGGCCCACACTGAAATACCTCATGCCTACCCTCCAGCTGTTTTAAATGTCAACACTAGTATTTTAAAGTTGATATAAACAGTAATTTCAATCTGAAGCTTGAATAGTTTGAAGTTCATCATTATGAACGGTTACCTTCTATTTGGAATTTGGCTCCCCATCTCAGTGCTGGACTTCTGCTGAGTAAAGAACGAACCAAGTATTGTCCAGTGTGGGCTTGTGTTTTCCTCAGCTCTAGAAGGAAGATGGGATTGAGAAGAACTAAAAGAGCTGAGGGATAAATGACATTTAATAAACCAAAGCACTCCCTTAAGTCTGCTCTGGGAGACAAAGGGACAGCACTTTAAAACACTGTGTTGTGATCAGTGCAGGAATCATTCCCCACTCTCAGTATCTGATCCTAAAGTGCTTCCACTAGAACAACACAATTCCCATCCTTCTTCCCAGTAATTCACTGAGAGTGTGCCTCAATTCACATGGGAGGGATTACAGGGAAATTGCAGTGCTTGTGAGGTACGTTGGGTTGGCAGCCTCGGATGCCAATGCAGATGACTATTCAGCAGAGACTCTCAAAACAGGTATAAAACAATGCAAGCAGATGTCATTTCCAATGCAGAAAGAGCTCAGCTCTGGAATAGCTTTCCTTCTGCCTTGGATCAGGCTCCCCAGGGACAGCATAGCTTTTCTGCCAACTGAAGCACAAACTGATGCTGTCTAACCCAGTGAGCTTTTTGTGATAACTAGACTTGGAGCATCTACTCACTGCACAGGGACAACTGCCATCAGCAGCAGCAACCTTCAGCCACTCAGATGTCTGTTCTGAAGATATAGAATATTATCTTGTTACACAAAAATATATTAAAAGATTTCGTTTGCCTGGAAACATCACAGTTCTTCAGTTTAGAGTATTTTTGCAAGAAAACCCTCTTCTGTGTCAGAGCAGAAAGTTTGTACAAAACCCTTCCTGTTCAGATTTGCATTGATTTAATAACTATATGTTGTCCCATCACTTACTAACATTTTTAAAGCAATAACCTAAGCCATCTTAATAAAGACTATGAAAAAATTCTCTTAACTTCAAATGCTGCAGATGTTCATAAAAACTGTGTGAAGGTGAAAGGGATAAGAGAAGTCTTTTCACCATGGAGACAGAAAAAGGGGACCCAGACAGGCTGTGCAGTTTCCACACTTGAAAGTTTTCAAGGTCTGCCTGAATAATGCCCTGAGCAGCCTTGTCTCACATCTAACGCTGCTTGCAGGAGGTTGGAGTAGGGATCCCTTTGAACCTGAATTATCCCACGATCCTGTGGAAGTAATTGTCTGACATAAACACAAGACAAAATAACTTCAAAGTTAGTATGGGATTATCAAAGTATTTGATAACAAGTGCATTTGAGTTGGAGAAAATCTCCCTCTGCTTTTCAAGCGCAGAAGGCCAAAGACCTGACCGATAGGGGCAAAAATAATGATACAAGCTAGCCTTTTGCCATGGGACTATCTCAACTCAGATGTTCACAACATAATTAAAGATCTTTATAATGGACACATTAATGAACTACACAATTCCTTTCTAAATTTAGAGGACTTAACAGTTGTACAGCTTCTACCAGATATAGGCAACACCAGCAAACCAGATTTGAGTGAGTGGAGTCCTGAAGGGATCAGGTTTGATGCAGCTCAATAACGAGGCACATACAGCTGGAAACACTTGTGAAAGTGCTGAGGGCACAAAGATTATTTCAGCAGTAAGATGAAAAAGTGAGTAGGTAAATTGGTTGTAGTACAGTGACCTGATAAACTGGCAATAATCCAAGAATATGTTGAACACAACCACATGGAAAGAAAACCCTGGCTGGAGCTATGAAATGAGTTAGAGAGTGTTTAAGGATCAAGTTGTTCAAGAGGAGCTCTTAGCTGATATTAAATTAGTGGGGCTAATGTCATCTTGAGTTGCACACCAAAGGAAATGTATTTCTAAATATTGCACTCCAATTTAGGAAGTCATACTTCAGGAATACAGAAATAACAGTAAGTCATAAAAGTCAGTGACCAAAAAAAAAAAAAAAAGATTGTGATTTTAATTACATTGCCCAGTGGTAAAATTTTAGCATTTTTATGTTTACTGTTCATAAATGCCACAAATAAAGAGCTCTCAAAGCACACCACAGAAGAAGGGTCTTCCAGTCACGCAGATAAAGAAATAACAGGAGCCAGTGACTGGCCTTACATCAGCTTCAATTCCTAGGAACCACATTACACAAAAACCTCCAAGTCCCTAGAAGACTCTAAACCCAAACAAATACAAGAGTGGCTGTCACTTTGTATTGATGCTCACTCAAAAATAAATTTTTAAGAGGCACCCAGTGTAATTCTGAATGCAGATACCACAGGTGTGTGTGTTTAGGACTCACTGCAGTTATGCATCCGCCATGCCAAGAACCAGCAACTCTCAAATATAAGGGATTCATATATTAGCAGTCTTCAACTGGCAGCCGAACTCTGCTTTACCTTCCTCTATTTGTGATTCTAAACATCTAAAATATTCAGAAGCTATAACCTCCTTTGAACATTTCCACTCTTACTTCAATGGGGCTGTGACATTCAGCACATAGGATATAAGTGTTAGGAGCAGGCATCTAATTCCCTCTGCCAAAGGCAGGAAGAATTTGGATTGCCTTGAATGCTTGGCATTGTGAGTGTGCACAAACCTGAAAGAGCATAATTAAGATGAACATTGGCCTGTTAAGTCTTTTCTTAAATGGTGCTAGTCATGGAGGGGAAAAAAAGAACCGCAGAATAAAAAAGTGATTAGAAGCATTAAATCTGGTCATTTGGCTTAATTCCCACCCTGAGTCACAGTCTAGTACGAAATACAGACACTTGATCTTTTTTTCCTCCTCTGTCCTTTCCTTTCCCAGTGAACCAAGTGTTATACCACCCTCTGCCATCCTTCCTGTTGTGCCATTTTTCTGCAGACCTGCTTTTTCTACTCTGGTTATGTCTGGTTATCTGCATTTTAGATCACATTATCATAATCAATCCCAAAATTTGTATTTTACAAGGGCCGGCTGGGTAGATTGTGTAAGCTTTTTGAGCAGATGACTTTATAGCCACCTTGCTCGCTGCACTACAGTTTCCTAAAGCTAAGGAACATGCTCCCATTTTTCAACTAATTAGAGCAATCAGATGTAAAACAGTTTGAGAAAGCTACTGATCGGCAGACTATTTGGTGGGGTGTTTAGTTGGTTGTTTGGGAGTGGGTTATTTTTCGGGGAGGGTTTGTTGTTTTAAAATGGAACTGTTTGTCAGTATTCTCATGGTAAACTTCTCAAAACAAAACCTCTCCTTTGTGTTTAAAATAAAAAAAAATATTAGCAAGGCAGTCTAGCCAAGATTACAGCTCAAAATATCTATTCAGCCAATAAATTGACCTATTTAATTTTTTCCCAGACTCCCCAAACCTTCAGAGCGTTGTTAAAAATCCAAACTCCGTGGTGCATCCTTTTCAGTGGCACTGGACACTAAACAAATAAATAAAATAACTGAATAAAAAAAAAAAAAAAGAAATGAAAAATTGACCTATTGTCTTTGCTAAATGTCCACCAGAAATCTCCACAGCACCTGGGGTGTGGGAAATGGGGCTGTGGAGAAGCAATATGATAGATTAGCATGGCAGGAGAGTGAGAGCACTTCCTTGCCAACAGCTGCGTTAGAACAACTCACAAAGAATGACATGTCCTAAACCTTACAGTTCTGTCGATTTACACCAGGACCCAAATGAGAACACTGCAGGAAAAAAACCCTTCCTGGCCACACCACTTGACAGCTACTTCAAGGAGTACAAATATCCTGTGTTTGAGGCAGGGGGTGCCAGTCCATCCTCGTGGGCAGCGGGGTGACCTGGCCTTGCCGTCCCCAGCATGCTGGGGGAGGCAGATCCATCCCACCCTCCCAGGTGTCACTCAGGCTGAGCAGTTCAGCAGGTGCTTTTGCTCACATTAAAGGCTTGCAAATGGCGCTGCTAATTGAATTACAAATTAACTCATTATCGGATACAGTAAGTAATTTCTTTAAATTAAGTGGAGATTAATTAGAATAGCTGGGCAGAACAACTGAAGCAAAGTGGTCCCACCCCCGCCATCAACAGCTAAAACTGTCAAATTCTTCTAATCTGACTGAAATTGATTTGGGATTATCAAGCACATCTGTCAAACTAGCATTAAATACTTCAAAACTTAAGTGATTCTCCTAATATTAAAACTTGGGTATTTGACACCTAGAAAACTTGAGAATAACCTCAAAAATAAGGAGTTATTCAGCTATGTTTCTTGAAAGAATGGATTCAAACATGCATTCAGGTGCTTATGAAGGGTACATTTATAGCTGCTTTAGCAGATTAAAAATCTGAGTAGAAAACAGCCCCTATTATCCTGTGAAACTTTATTACTTCTGAAATAGTTATTAGTACCAGAGTAACACCGAGATTTCCTCAGGTTGTACAAATACACTCATGGTCACCAGGGACACTGCAGCTCTCAAGGTCATCCTTCATAGCATGACGTTGTGTCTATGTGTAGAGCAGAAAGAGACAATAAAAGTGCTGAAAAAAACCCCAAACCCAGTATTTATTGGAACAGAACATTCAAATACAACAATTTTTAAAATCTGTTCCTAAAGGAGGAAGAAATGGTCAAGTATTATAAATCATTATTAGCAACTGAAACATTAAGGACAAAGCCAATTTAGAAATAATCCATCAACTGATCAAGAATTTTCTTTCTCCTCCCATATGTGTAAGCAGTGCCACATGAAATCACCCAAAGCCTTACAAATAGCATTTCCACCTGCTGAAAAATAATCCATTAAAGTCTTTTTATGTGAGTCACAATAAAGTACATCATGATAAACTGTATTTTAATTGGAGACTATGAGAAGGAAATTAATTTCACCAATAACCTTCTGTGATAAGGAGACACACGGGTAATTTGATGCTTGGTCTTGTAACTCGAACTTCCCAAGGAAAACTGGGATTCACAACACCATCATTTATAATCCCAGAAAGGGACTAGGTAGGGTGGGCCTGAGAAACGTAGGACAAGCATGTAAAATATTAATTAACACCTCGAGATACCACCTCTCCAGAAATGAACAATAACCCAGAGGACTGGAAGGGACTAGAGGGTGGTAAAAGGCAACAGCTGTGTCCAGAAGGGCTCAATCTTCTTTACAGTGACAAATACAGAGCTGACAACAGAACAGACGCCATCAAAACACTATTGGAAAAAATAAAAAACCCCAGAATGCTCCACGGGAAGTGCTGAGCACCCAAAGAGGTTATTTGGAAAAACTACAGGGAAAGGAAGGCAGGTCAGGGTTCTGATATCCCCAGGGTCTTGTGCCAGGTTATGACATAAGTAACTCAAAAGGCACCCCCAGAAGCTAAAAAAACACTTAAATCACATCTTAGATGAAACAATCATCACAACAGAACAAATTTGACTGAAGAGTTGTGGCGGTAAATGATGACAAACTTGTTTCTTTCCCTTTTAATGCAAATTAAAATGACATAGAAACGTGACAACTGTTTTGATGCGGACACATCTTGGCAAGTCCTCTGTGGCCTCCTCATCCTCATGGAACTGGAAACATTGAAGGAAGGCATTTGCCATCACTCTGACAAACCTGCTTATTCCCATCCCCACATCTAAGCCACGGGTGTGTTACAGTGCAGGATTAGTAAGGATAAAGTAGATAAATTGGAGTCAAACAGGACTCCTCACTTCTGGAAAGGAATGAGGGAAGAAGGGGTTTAGAAGAGAGTTAAAAATGCTAACTGTAAGGCAATTAAAATTCTCTATGAAACTATCTGTGGTACCATATTAGAAAGCAGACCATTTCCACAGACACTGGAAGAGGTACCATAAATTAACCAAATGACACACTAAAAAGCTTATACTTAAAATCTGCTAATCCCCTTAGACTCAGCCTCTAACAATTTTGCAACAGGAACTGCAGCTCTTTTTGACAGAAACAGTAAATCATCCCCTCAAGCATCATATCTTACTGCAAAATAGGTATGTAAGAAACGGTATCTGTCCCAGCTGGTTCAGAACAGTGTTTTAGAGCAGCTTATGATTATACTTTAGAACTTTTTCCCCATTTAAAAATTCCATCAGTTTTAACATTAAATCCAGAGATAAATTGGGCACTTAGTTATATTAGAGGCTTTTTCAGTAGATATTCTAGACATTTTGCTACCTTTCATGTTATTCTAGAGGCTAGTTAAACTCATTGTTTGAAGTCCAAAAGCTTTTGGAAATTGATGTCTAGGGCTAAGCTTAAATCTTTAAACACTTTTCAAAAGCAAGATTCATTCAGAGAGCCAAACAGTCTTAGCAGTCAGCCTTTGCAACTGGACCTATTTGCAAAGATGGATCTAAAATAGATTACTTTATCTGGCTGCTCCAACAAAAGCCATTTTCAGAAAGAAATTCTCTAATACATCAGTCTGTTTCACAGAATGTAGCAGTTCTTAATTTGTCCTTCATACAGCTGCAAGTGCAGTGAAGATCTTAAATGCTTTATCTCAGTGGCGTAAAGGGTAAAGAAGGGAAATGCAGATGTAAAGCACTGAACTCATTTATTTGGACAGTGGATGAAGCAACCATGATACGTTTATTGATTTGCTGCTCCACTAATTAACATAGAGCTTTCAGTCTTCAAGTTTTCATCAAAAGATTGAGCTGTTTAAGACAGTGTTTCCAAAGTCACTTTTCAGAGATGACACCTTAAACCAGAGCAAAAGCTCTGTAATTTCTGCTTGTAATTGGTAATGAATGGGCCAATTCTCTGAAGACCCCAAGCCATGTACTCTGACATGCAGGCTTGTGCACAACAATGTGAAAAGCAAGCCAAAATAAAATGCTGCATATTTGTTTCTAAGTAGCAAACACATTACAGCAGGATACCAGTGTGGAAAACACTTCCCATTATAAACATGGAGACATCAGACCTGCATCCGTCATCAGACACCTCCCTCTCCCTACATAATGCATGACTAGCAAGTTAACAAATACCTCCTTAACAAGTATAAGAGAGGAAGTAAAAAATGGGGTCCCAGAAATTAGAAACACATTTCCATTAAATTCTGCCATGCTTAGCAAGGCAGCAGCTCATTAATTTCCTGAGATCTGCTCGTTCATAGCCACAACAAACAACTACAGCTTGAACAGCAGTAATGGAGAGACAGTGTTCTTCATGGTATTTTCATGTCTCCTGACACCAAGAGGACGGTGTTTATTAGCACAAGCTTTTTTTTTTTTTTTTTTTTAATTTTTTTTAATTTTTTTTTTTTTTTATTTTATTTTTTTTTTTTTTAATAACCTTTTCACAAGTAGCATCTCAGAAGACAGAAGAGGAGCGATCATGTCTTCACGAGCCCAAAGTCCAGCTTGTTTTCTTAACTCCTGACTTTTCTCAGCAATTACTTAGAAAATTCTCTTTCATTCAGAATATCAGCACACATCCCTGACCTTTGTTCCTCGCTATATACCGATAATTAATGCACCAAAAATTACTTTCACACCCTGAAAGAAGAAAACAAGACCACTGCCTGGGAATTAATCCACTCCCTGGATGCTAGAACACACAGACTTAGTTAATAGCCCCAGAAAAGCTTCTGATAATATTGTCTCATTGCCAGCACTGAGTCATGATGGAGGTCCCTTACAAACACACCTACAGAAACAGGGCAAAACTTGGAGGGTGAGGGCAGATGCAAAAAAGCTTGTCTTTCCTGTATTTCAAGGAAAGCAAGGGGCAACAAGGATAATAATTCCACTGGGCTCTGAAGAATGTGCTGCCATGAAGTGGTGTTGAACAGCCCTGGCACAGGGCCCTCGGCTCACTGCTGGATGCAGGGGTGGTCCCCATGTGAAGAACTCTTCCTCTGGTTTCTGTCTCTGTTTGTTGTTGTTGTGGTGTTGGTTTTTTCCCCATTTTTTCTGGCAGCTGAGAGAGCTAGAGGACCTCGACACAGAGAGATACTTTAACACTTCAGTGGATACCCAGCCAGTAGTGGTGTTTGAATACAAAACCGAGGAGCAGACCCATTCACCCTGGGCTACCTGACAATTTGCTTCAAAAGACACTGCAGAAAATAATTAGGAACCATGTGTTAAGGGGCACATATTTGAAATTCCAGGTAAGCATCTTCCACAGAAAAGTGGAACTGTTATTCTTGCCCAATACAGTTCAAATGAACTACACAAGTTTAGGGGTTTTTTCCCTGATGAATTCTAATCATATTTTCCTTATATTAACAGCAAAATGAAAGCCTTTCCTTATGTGCCAAGAAGCCCATTTGCAGCTAATTAATTCTCAAGGTTTTTATGCTGGTCTTTCTACTTACAATTTTACAGTTCAAAAGAATAAAATACAACCTCTTTGATTAAAACAATATGCAAAGCCTTTTCACTGGAAGTGATGTTGTGACAAGATGGATTATAAAGGTTTTTAATAAAGTTACAACCTCAGGTAGGATGAACATGTGTCAATATTATAAGAAGAAAATGCAGAAAAAAGCATGTGGGAGAAAATAATCACAGGGATAAAACAAAATAGTTCTGGCCACACATTGGGATTCTACAACAGCCTCAAGTACAGCAGTCACATGGGAACTGATCAAGAAAATGGTCACCTCTTCCTTTATGTGTATCTACACCGTAATCAGAAAAAAATCTTGCAAATCTTATTTAGAAAGAACTCAATGAATTCCTTTGTCCCTCATCCTGCTGGATATTTAGAAGGGAGTGGATGTGGGGGGGAAGATGTAACTGGTCTTATAACTGTCAAGGTTTCTTAATAGATCAACAGTGAAAAGTGGATTTCTCCTCTGCCCATTTTACTTTGCAGATAGCAGATTTCAAAATGGCACAAGAAAATCTCCAGACACTTGAGCATTACAGGGCCTGGTCCAGCCTCTGAATGCACTGGCTTAGGAAGAGATGTCTGCAAGCAGCAGCTTCAGGGTGACATGACTGAAGATTTTGGTGGCTGCAGAGGGAGAGTGTCTTGGTGCTAGCTCAGAAACAAAGCTTTACTTGGTCTACCAAAACCTTAGTAAACACACATGTGAATTTATACCCTGGGCCAAGCTGATTGTGACCCATCTGCACTTGTGGGTCAACTTTAATCCACAAAGTGGCCAACTGTGTCCAAAAGGCCACTCACCAAACCTTCAAAGACACTAGAGGACAAATTGTTCTCCAGGGAGCGAATCTTCTGCCCTGGTGCCTCAGAGTAGTTTGCCTCAATGACCCACATGTCACACCAGAACTCACCACCAGAATTTTTAGGGAAGGGATTTCTTTCCCCTGCAGCACTGGAGGAACCTGGGTGCTGATCAAGCCTATCCACACAATACTCACCAAACAGAAGCTGTCCAACAACCCTGGGCTGTAAAGCAACTTTAAATTAAACAACTTGAAAGAACTTCCTTTTGTTGGGGAATTAGGGAAAAAACTCCATCCTACAGCCTCCCAGACACAGGTACCTATAGAAGAACTAATGAAGTACCTATAAAAAAAATGCTAAGAGCAAAACCAACTGCCTAATGCAAAAGGTTTTATTTTCCTGGCTAGCAGCACAGTTGTTTTTCAGGATATGACTCTGTGAAGATGTCAACTATTTGTTTGTCTGTCTAGCAGATGTGTTCCTCAAGTGTAAATGTACCTGTGGCCATGCCAGAAAGAAAAATTATTTTCTCCCTTCCCATGTCCTGTTAATTTTAAAGGGCCAAGACAACAGCAGGCAAGCCAGATCTGAGTCCCCTCACATGACAAGGTTTGCTAGGCTGTATTTTGTCACACCTGCACAAGCACACTGAAAAGGCAGGTGTAAACAGAAGCTGTAATTTGTCCTGCTGGTGCTGATGCATGGGGAGGCAGAAAACCCAGCTTGAGCCAAAGCCCCAGTTGAATGCACAAGGCTGCCAGGTAGAAAAACAAAAGCATCTTTTCAGTCCCAACCTGCATATATTTTATATGAAAATCACGAAGGCACAATAAATATAGAACACCACAAAGAACTTTTTTTACAGTCAATTTTTCGGAGGAGAGCTGCAATTTCTATAATGAACATGCATTAAACCCTCCATAAAAAAGTTAATTAAGAAAATGAGTTTGTTTTTTCTACTTCAAATAAGTATTTTGCTGTTTAAAAATACAGTACGTATAGTAAATAAGGTTTGGCAGGAAAGGTTTGTTGCAGAGCTCTATTGATATAGATAACAGAATTCTTCTCTTGTGTAACTTACAACAAATTTAGACACTCCATGCATGGAAATAAAATATGGAAAAAAGAAAAGCAGCACATGAAACACCACAAAATCATGAAAAAAGCAGAACAGAGATGTGCAGAAATGGCACAAAACCCTTGGGAAAGAGAAAGGTCAGATATTCACTATTAAAATGGATAACTCAAATGGATTCTTTCCCCCATCTCACATTACAGCTAGTTTCAGTAGAAGCAGAGGAGCCCACAGTTTTTCCACCAGTATTTTGGAAAACAAAGTCTTTAAAGAACTGAAGGTTTCCTTTTTCAGTCACACAGATCAAGAGGGAGACTTTTGAAACCACATTCAAACAATTCTGTATTGATAGTTTCCAAATTTTCTCTAACTTATCCAAAAAAAGAAATAATGACAGTGCCCTGTAACAGGAGGCAGTAAATAAGGCTATCACAGAGATGACAAAGAAAAATACTGAAGAAGGTTGAGGGAAAAACATGTATGGTTTGACCAGAGACAATCTATATGGAAGAAGAGCTACAGATTAAAAGGGTCTTAGTTCCAAGCAGAGAAACAACAGGCGGAAGAATTCAAAGAAAAAAAATCTACTTGTATCATTAAGAGAGGAAAAATATAGAATAAATGTCTAAAAGGGAAAAAAATCCTAAGGTTTACAGCAGTTCATAGTTAGAAATGAAAATGTAAGTTTTACCAAAGAAAACAGAAAAAACCCATTGGGGTGTTGCAGACTGGGTGCCAAGCCAAGAGGAGGAAAGGGGGCCACAGCTCATCCCTGAGGCTCCTGGTCACCAGCAGGGGTGGATCCCTTCCTGAGGGATGGCCGAGAGACCCCTCACCCCTGGGCAGCCAGCACTCATGCTCTGCAGCACAAATAATGAGGTCCTTGAAAAGGTGGCAGCTTCAGTGGTTGGGACAGTCTCCTCATCAATACCTCACCCCAGCTGCAAGCTGAACTGATGTCCAGCCTACTCAGCAGCCAAAGATTAGGTTTATCTCACAATTGGCAATGGTGGGGTGGATTCACCAGGACAGATGTTTGTTGGGACCAAAATCCTGTTCCCCAAACAATTTTTTTTTTCTTTTTATGACCACTTGGGGAAGCAAAATGAGCCAGCAGCTGACAAACATGATAAACTAAGAGTATGGAAAGAGACTTCTTTTCATAGCACCCAGAAAATGAGACATCCTCACCTGCAGCTCAAGGAGCCCCTCTGACTAACACCCCCCAGGACAGACACCACAGGAATGATGAAACCCCAGCCTGAGACCACATCACAAACCGTGCTCAGAAGAGCACATCACAAAGAACCCTGAAGAGCAGACAGGAGCAAAGCCCTCTGACAGGGCTCAGGGTCACTCCTGTACCTCCAGAACTCACCCTTTACACTACAAATACCATCTTCTCCAAAAGCCCACCATACAGGCAGCACACACATACCCACTAGCCCCTTTTCCCTTTGGTTTATTGTGTAATATTGCAAAGAAATGAGAGTGAGCAGAGCAGGACCTCAGATAATTCCAGGCAGGGAGACACTGGAAATATCAGTGTAACTTGTTTTAGCCATATCTTGTCATAAAGCACAAAGTTTCTTACCTGTTGTCAGGTGGTGAAGAAGGAGTTCCTGTTTGCTCTAATTCAATGTATTTTTCTTTCACAGGCAAGAAAACAAGCCTGCCTGCTACTTCCTGGGCCCAGTCAGCCCACCTAAGGGTAACTTAGAGCCTTGACCATGGCAAAAGCTACTGGGGCAGGTGGATGTGGTATGGGTAACTCAGCTACAAAAGGGAACTTTGTAGGCAAACCCCTCATTGCTCATTTCAGAAATGGAGAAGGGGGAAATAATTTGCTCTTAATTTAGCTGTTTTCCTTCCCTTACTCTTGCTCTTATTCCTTTCCAACTTTATCTCTTAGTCTGCTTTTCTTTTTACATCAAGCATTTGTATAGCTCCAATTTCCTGAAAACGAGTAAGCTTACATGAAAACCCAAAGTCACATTTTAGACCTAAGTGAAAAATGCATGGTTTACTCTGGTAAATTAAAGCCCATATGCAGGAATTGTTGGTATTTTACGAATTGTCTTTCACAAAGCATTGGCTGAAATGAACATTTGCTCATGAGCTAATGGGAAAACCTTCTTGTCAGTGTGCTCTGGCTAACGAGTCATGGCAGCTCCTGCTGGACCAGAGCAGGAATCCAACTTGGCCACATCACAGCCTTGCTCAGTGACAGGCATTAGCAGGTGCTTTGGGGAACAAGAACGGATGAAATGCCTTTCCCTATGCAGAGGTTGCAGTCCTTACCTGTTAGAAGAGCATATTCCGTGGTGTTTGTCTCACAAAGGTGTTTTAGGATGTTTGTGAGAGCCTTTGGATGCCAGGGCTTCTTCAGGTGTGTGTTTATTTGAGTTTTACACATGTCAGGTCCTAATAGAAAGGTCTCTGCAAAAAAGGTAGTTCTTATGTTCATAGCAAGTCATAAATAATATAAATTTGATTTTAAAAGAAGTTATTGTGTTCTGGTCTTTCTACATGCAGTTGCTTTGTAAATGCAGGCTGACTGACTTCCCTGAAGAGAGGCACCTGAAGCATCATTGAATTCTTTGGAAAATTAAAAGAACAGGAAAAACTTAGGCTGATTGCCAAAGTGGCAAGTTCAGTCCAGAGATGGAGGTGCACAGGAAGCATTCCCACTGGAACTCTCCCCTCTCACACGTGCCTGATCTCAGTGCTGGGGTAATTAATTCTCATGTCCTCTCAACACATCTCCTCCCTCGTTACCAAGACTGTGATGATACTGGATGGTGTCTTGTCTAGTCTATTAAAATGCAGATTACATGACAAAAAGACCTTCAGCATCCAGAACTATCATTCCAGCACATTTCAGCTCCCGCTGGTGCTGGCTGGAGCCTCCATGTGTAGGGAGCTGAATATCTGAGCAGGGATCTGTGGCACAGATATCAGGACATTGTAGTCTTTAGTCACTGCTGGCACACAAGCAAAGAGAGACATTTTTCTTCAGTCTGTTCTGTGGTATCCTGAAGAAAATGCACCTTTACACTCTCCTCAAGAAACTCACCATGTGCTTCCCCGGAGGAAGAAAATCAGGAATAATTAAAGAAGACATGTGCTGTCCGAACTTCTGACAGAAGCTTCTTTGATAAATAATTCATCTTAAAAATCTTGAGAGGTATGAATGAGATGGCAAACGAGGTGCTCCTCTCAAGCACACAGGCCTTCCCGGGTGACCTCCCCTGGCACAGGCAGTTCATAATACCCTGGGGGGGCACAAACAGAGAGGAGTTTTAACAAATTTGTCAATGAAGCTGTGAAGTACAGGCATATGCTATAATCTTGGTACTGGAATATCTCACACCAGAACCTACTGTGCAATTCAAAAAGTATCAGATAGTTTCCCACAACGAATTCAGGGAAGACAAGGGAAAACATCAGACTCAGCTCTCACCATCAGAAGTGAAAAGCAACCTTACACATTAACAAGGGTTTGCACAGTGTGTGTCCTTTGTGCAGGACTGCAGTGACAAATACCCATGCAGTTACAAACTACATGGCATTACACCATTTAGACCTCAGGGAGCATCCTGCCAATTTTCTGTCCATCATTTATTTTCAGATCTGATGGTATGGACACTTTGAGCGCTCTTAGCCGAAGGTCACATCCAGTGAAGCTGCAGCAACAAACCATTTTCCATCTCTGGTTTTGAATGGTTTAATTTTAAATAGTTTGTTATACTTCTGTTCAGGGCATGTGTTCATAATAGTCAGAAGGGAGCTGAGTCTTCCAGCAGTGCTGTTCTTCAGCTTTCTTCAGCATTTACTCTTAGATACATGAACTGAAACATCTGCAGTAAACATTTTGCTCTTTTTAACCTTACATCATTCTTCCTTGGATCTCCTAACCCCCGTGCTGGGGATGTTTACGACAAATGTATAAAAACCTATGTGATCTCTTCTTACCATTAACAAGTAGCAATGAATAGTCTTCCTAATGGTAAAACATACAATTAGCATTTTAACAGAACCAATCTTTATAAATCAGGGGTCTTAACTGAGGGGCAGTTCTAAATAAGGATATACAGATCAAAAAAGTGCATGTAAAACCTGCATAAATTATATATACATATTTGGACCAGATTAGCCCATGTGATTACCTCAGCGTCTTAAGGAGAGAGGAGCATTGAAAAGGAATGTTTCTTTGTTGAAGGTACTTGAGCTGATCTCATGTAAAAAAATATTTCAAAGAGGTATTGTTAATGTGACAGGCATTGCATTAATGTGAGGCTCATCTCATCTCTGTGCAGAGTAGGGGCTCCCATATGGTTTGAATTTGACAAATTTAAAACAGCATTACAGTGGTTCATTAGGAAATGTGAGATAGATAAGCAGAAAGAGTGTCTGAGCATGGCCTGCAGCAAGCAACTCCATGCTCATATTTTGAGATTCTGAAAAACTTTTCACAGTTGGTTTTTTTTCTGTTTGTGTGTTATATGGGTCAACTACTTTAAACTCTGGATATCTTCCCATCTACTTGCCAACCACCATTTACTTTACATGAATATTGATTTTTATTTTTTTGTCTCAGTTAATCAGAGATCATCTGTCAGACTTTTAAGATGTCTATCTCACTCTGCCAAAGAAAGCTCCATGCAGATCCTGTTGGACTGCCATTACTTTACTGAGGGGGAAATATTTTTATATCTGATTTTACCTTTCTACTTCTGACACAAGGGAAGTCACAAGCTGAATAAAGCTTACCTGAATCCATCCTACAGAAGCAGGAGCAAGGGTGCATAAGATTACTCACAACCAGATTTAATTAGGACCCATCTTGGATAACAAAACTGAATTAAAAGAAGGGAGAAAGGAAACAACCCCACCCTTACTCAGTTCCACACAGAAGATGTTACATACACGACTATGTGCCAAAGTTACTCTGAGGACTGTTTTTGACTTGGAAATAGGTGTTGCTTAATAGAGACTTTACAGTTTATGAAAAAAACCCAAAAACATGTAAAGACAGACGTTTTCTTGTCTCCTGTTTGTACACTTCTGTTACTTAGGCTGAGAAAACAAGCACAACATTTGTGCTGCAGAAGTATTTAACACTTTACACATTGCTAAAAGGGAACAAGTTTTTTTTTTTACAAGTTCCTTTGTAAGAGCCTCCAGCACTGCTGGACAAGCTACTCTTGTCTCCCAAGATCCCAAGAATCCTGTTCAAATGAGCGTTCAATTTACTTTTATTTATTGACTGACTTGGCCCATAAATAGGAGGTGATTACACAGAGTCAGTGATCAAAGCTAATGCTAAGGGACAGTTCAAGGCTATTAACAAAGAGGCCACAACTAAGAAGGTTTTTATTGAACACTTTCTAATATTCTAAGGATTTTTTAAAATGAGACCGGATAACCAAACTTCTGAGGGAACCACAAAACTATTACTGAGTGCCATTTAAATCTTGTCATTTTGCTGACACCTGTTGTTATAAGAAAAAAATAAGGTTAAATCTGGTCCCATAAAACAAAACCAAATTTTTGTTTGCAAGTCAGAAGACCTGAAGCAAAGAATTAAAAAAGCCCCAACTTTTAAAGAATCGAGTGTCACAGATAAACAACACAGAAATAACTCATGCAATTTATGGTTTTCCAATACTAAGTTGTATCTGTGATTCAGACAGAGAGAAATCTAATTTATGGGGACATCCACATCTTAAAATAACAATCTTGAAAATAAGCAGGAAATGTATTTTCTCAAAATAATTTAAGTGGAAAAAGTCCACTTCTCTTATGACAATGATGAGACTGCTTTTACACAGTTTATGTAGGTTTTTTGTTTAGAGAAAGATGATATTCTAAGCTAAACCACAATTATGTTACCAAGAAACACACCCTTGTGCCCTTACAAGAATGTACCATAAACTGAGGAGCTGAATGTGATAGACATTATTGAGCAAATAATTGTTTCCTCTGCAGAATGTCATATTATGTGTCCTACATAATGCAATACAACTCATTTCACAATGCATTTTCACAGAAATACCTCGCTGTTCACAGAAGTTGTTACACCAAGGCATCCTATTGTGGAGTGCTTCAATGAGAGGGAAGTGGTGCAAATGCAGGCAGATGAAAAACTGAGCTACAAAACTTTGTGTGTCAGCACTGAGGGTACTGGGCTCAAGCTGGGAGTTGGCAATGAATAAAAACTCTCCTGCTGCAGACAGCACAAGGAATCTGAATTTTCGCAGTGCATCTCCAAAGTGGAAGGGAGGCAGAGAAGTGCAGAGCCCGGCAGGGTGAGGGGGAACTACTGCGAACAGCAGAGAGGGGAGAGCAGAATCGCAGAATCATCTGGGTTGGAAAAGACCTCTGGGCTCATAGAGTCCAGCCTGTGACCCAACACCACCTCGTCAACCAGACCAGACCACTGAGTGCTGCATCCAGTTGTTTATTGAATTCCTCCAGGGAATTAATGGTCTCCAGCACCAACCTGGGCAGCCCATTTCAAGACTTGAAAACTCTTTCCAAGAAGAAATTCTTCCTGAAGTCCAACCTGAATATCCCCAGGCACAACTTCAGGCTGTCCTTTCTTCCTGTCACTGGTTGCCTGGCAGAAGAGCCTGACCCCCACCTGGCTACACCCTCCTTTCAGGGAGTTGTAGAGGGTGATAGGGTCCCACCTAAGCCTCTTTTTGTCTAAACACCCCCAGCTCCCTCAGCTGGGGGTTTATCAGTCCTTCAGTTCCTCATAGGACTTATTTTAAATGGTCACTGCACTCATCAGCAGCAATGGGAGCACAAAAAATTACAGAAATACTAATTGCACTCCACACCTGCAATGGTAATTGCAATGATGCTTCTGATTCTTGCAAAAAAGTTGGTTTGGAACTTAGGATGGATTTCTGTTGTTGTGGTGGTTTGTGTGTTTGTTTGGTTGGTTTTTTTGTTTGTTTTCTTTTGTTTTCCTTCTGAATTGAAATGAAAGCAAAATTTCCTGAAAAAATGAAGCTCTGACTTTTCTCCATCTCAAGAGACAGTGTTAAGCCTCAAGAATCAATTGCAGGAACTAAGGCATGGCACCATATCAGCCCCTCCGAGGAGCAGGATGTGCAGTTTTATGGCTGATGGTGAAGCAAGGGACACTCACTGATTTGCTGTTGACTCCAGAATTGTTCTAAGGACAAATGAAGTGTGATAGTACATCACACCCCGATTGCACGTCGATGCCATTTCCCCAAGTGATGTGATGACACTGTGGTAGGACCATTAACCCATCTGAGGCTTTCTGCATTTGTCTCAATCAAACTGACAGCAGCATTGTGTAAATGTGACTCTGGGCAACGCAAACCCAGCGGTGTGGACCTGACAGAGGAAAAGGCAGCTGGCATTGAGAGGAGGGACTGACACGACACAGACATATGTTTGAAAGTAGGACTCTTGCTAGAGGACATTTAAATAAAAGATTTGTCATTCCTCTCAAGCAATTTGAGGTTATTGCTAAGGCACCCTAAAGATCGCTGGAACTTTTTGACAATCTGCCTGCACATATTATACAGAGCATCACACTAAGCATCAGGAAAAGCAAATTCCTCTGAGGAGCAGAGACATGCATTTAACTGTAGGCACACCTGAAAATACTGCTGCTGCACTGGTAAGTTTAGAAGTACTCTTCAGGACTACTAGGAGCAATATTTTGATAATATTGTTGCCCACCTCTTGGCCAAAATTTCCATTTCCACTAACCGAAATTCTGGTGGATTTAGGATTTTAAGGCCTGGTTTGAACATGGAAATACAGATCAGAACCAGCCTTCCCTTTCATATTTATTCAAAAAGCTAGAAGAATCATTTATAAGTGTTTTCTCTTTTCTTTATGGCATGATACATCTTTACCATATAACTGAATCTTCAAAAATGCAACAAGTGCTATTGTAACATTACTTTCTTTTTTTCTTAGCTAAATAAAGATATAAATATCAATTCCTGTGTGCAGATTACTGTAGATATTGAAATAATAATTAAATATATCTCTACAAAATGTTCTCCTTGCCTTCCCTTTTATCCTAGTGCATTAAGGTGCTCATGGAACACAACTTTTCTGCTGCCTTCTAACAGATTTTGGTCCGTTTAAGTGTCATCCATCTTGTGATGTACATAATGAATAAGTACAGAACAGAAGTGAAGTTTGTTAGAAGTGAAGAAAAACACAAAACATTTTCTTGGGCCCCCCAAAAATCTACAGAACGCCTGCTAGGACCCTGACATTTAGAACTAGTATGTAGAAATAGATAATAATGAAAACTAGTATTTAAAAGACCTGAGGACTAGTGACAGACTTAAGACTGAAAACCAATAGAAATCATATTGCAATGCACTCAGTGAGAATTGCTCTGCTTTCCCAATGTTGTTTCACTAATAGAAGGACTAGAAGTGTTAAATTCCAGAACATTTCAGGATAGAGCAGATAAAAAAGCCAGCAGTTGTTTAATAATTACTAACTAGAGGCTAGGAATAGGAACTAAGTCACAGAGTGCACAGTTTTACTGCCTTGGGGACATATTTTTTCCCCCACCCTCTAATGTCCCTCGGTGTCCCAAAGTAACCTCTCTCCCTGTGAAAAAACCCAAACCGCTATTAATTTCTCTACTCCCTGCTACCCGTTTTTCATTCCCAACTCTGAGGCTCTTTACTTGTTGATTTTGTTGCCCCGGTAGCATTTGATCAGTTCCCCTGGTGACAATGAGTCCACCCCAAACACCGTGGCCAGCAGGAAGCAGGGACCACAGCTGAGGCCATCCCCTACACCGCTCTCGGCTCTGCCACACGATTTATTTCAGATCCAGGCAGCTGCCTTGTCACAGCTCAGGGAACAGGGCAAGGGAGCATCAAGCTACTGAAATAGGAGCAAATGGAAGAGCACAGGCAGAGGGAATCTCCAGGAAGCAGACACCAAAAACGTTCCTCCACCGGGGCCTTTGGTGTTGCTTCTCGCAGAAGTGCAATCAGAGCAGAAAGAACAAATTGAGGAGGTCTTACGAAAGCTCATCTGTTTTCCCACTATTTCAATTTCCTAATAAAATTATTACCTCCCCAAAAAGCTTTGTCTAACAAAAACCACGTTCTATCTGCCAAACTGTTTCCTTTTTCCTTTTTTTTTTCTGAATAAATGCCTCAATCATGCAGGAATAAAGGGACGGCAACTGTATTTACAGTATTTCCCTAAGTGTAATCTCTCTCCCCAGCAGATGTGACAATTTACTGCCAAAGTAAGTTCATCACACCATTAGTGGTGTGAAAGGAAAGCCTATTGTGTACCATAATGTTTTTTCTCGCCATTAGCAGTTCATAATTACCGACACCGGCTCCAGGGCAGGCGCAGCATCCCCATCTCTCTGCAGCTCCGGCAGCGCTGTTCTGCAAGCCTCGGGGACACGGCAAGGAGGAGACGCTTCCTGATGGCTCCTGGTAAAGCCAGGGCTTTATTTCCCCCAGACCCAAGTGCCCAGGTGGCCCCCGCGGCTGTGCCCCTGTTGGCATCACCCCCCGAAGTCACCGGACTCCTCCGATGCAGGCACATTTCTTCCCCATTGGTGGTACCTGGGATGAGACGACGCTTTATGGCTACAATAATGACATTCCTATAAACTTTTATCACTTTCTATAATACCCTTTCATAAATATTACTAGCACAATACTTAGTTCAACATTTTATTTGAAAGCCCATAAAGTAATAATAAAGATTGTCAAACCTGGACCTTTAAACTACACAACATATTTTCACACAAATCACATTCTAAGAACTGACCCTGCCTCACTCTTTTGGTGCATTCAGCATCTCCTGTGACAGGTACACTGTGTCCCCAGTGAACAACTGTCTGTGTTACCATTGCTAACTTTTCAGCCTTTTAAAATATTTTTCTATTTTGAGGTGGTTGTGGGGTTTTTTTTTGGTAATTTTTTTTTTTTTTTTTTTTTTTTTTTTGGAATAGGATTGAGAGTGATTTTTTTCCCTGAGAAATCACAGAGACTGTTGTTTTCTGGTAAAACTACAACAAAGAGCTAAAATAAACCCAAGAGAACTCCCCAAAGACTCAATACATCAGAAATTTATGAAGAGCCAGCTAAGAGTGTAAAGTTAATGAGCATATATCGAAGCCTGTTAAACCACCATGTACAGGCTTCTCATCTGGGAGTAAGGCAGCCTTCAAACTACATTAACCTAAGAGTACTTTGCCCCAAACAAAGGGATGCACACTGTACTTTAAAGGCTTTTATTTCTGCCCATTAACTTTACTTGAGCTGTTTGAATTCTCCTGCTCTTCTCTAGGCAAGTTATCAAATTGCTGCTTCTCTAAACCATCTTCCATCCCAAGCAGCAGATTTTCTTTTCCAACCAGAGGGACACAGTTATCCCTAAACTCTATTCATCAACTCACTTCACCTGTTGATTAGTGATTTCAGCAGGGGATGGGGCAGTCACCCTGGGGAGCCTGTCACATCCACGACCCTTTCCTGAATTCTGCTGGAATGGGTGCTCTCTTTCTGTTGGCTGCAGTGAGAGATAAGACACATGATTTTGACATATGATTCATATGCATAAGGTGGGTGTACAAATAGCACATCCTATCTTTTGGGATATGCTGGGTAGCCAAAAGGAAAAAAAAAAAAAGCACTAATGAGATCATTCAGTGAGATGGGTTGAGTGCCTTGGTTGATGCCTCAGGACAGCTGATAAGAACTTTACCTCACCCAATTTAGAATTGAGTAATATTCAGAAAGCATTATTGACACAACAGGACATTATTTTTGGGGTTTTTTTTAATCCTTGAAAATACATGCTCAGTGTGAGCCAGATGCTGGCTCCAAAGGCATCTGAATTCACAACAAGCAGCTTGTCACAGCCACGTAACTGGCAAATCTCCAGGCAGCTTTCACTCCTCTCACAGATGCCACATTTCTCAGACTAGGTTTGGCTACATCACAGTCTTGTATGAACTTCTTGGATTTTTTTTTTCTGCTGCTTCTGACTGGTGCTTCCATTCCTTGCTGGACTTTCAGCCTACATGACTGCATGTCACCTTTCCTTGGGAATGTGGCTGCAGGGCTCAGTTCTCTCCCTTTTCACTTACCATGAACCAGCACTCCCACCAAGTACATTTGACCTACTTATCCACTCTTATCCCTGCACCTGGGCCCTGCTGGGACCCTGGCTTGCCCTACCAGCTGGGGAGAGGCAGTGCATGAGCAATGTGGTCCAAATGTGCACGTGCATTTATGCCCACTCCAGGCCTAAACCCTCGCTGCCAGCAAGCCTTTCCTTTGAGAGCATTTTGTGGTCTGCCAAGAGACACGACAGAGAAAGTTCACAAAATTGCTGTATTAGCTGACATTGTAATGGGATTGTGTGATATCCCAGGTGACCAATCATTTTCCTCTGATCAAGATAGCTTGTGCTGGGTGGATGTGAGAAAAGAGCCTCACAATTTGTGTCCACCTTCCATCCATCTCCCAATCCTCTCTGTGTGCTCAGAAAGTGCATTGTAGCTAGTGAGGAGGGAACAGTTAATCCCCTCACTTTGTGGTAGCTCAGACTAAATCCATTCTTGCCCTGTATCACCTCCCCTAACGCAGTTGCACCCATACCAGAGCTGTCTTCACCAGCTGCTCTCTGGTCCCTGTGCTTTGCCTGCCAAGCTGGTAATGCGCCGTGTTCACAAAAAAAGCTGGAAGATATGGAGCAGGATTGAGGAATAACATTTCATCAAGAAGATTCATTCATCCTAGACTATTTAGGATCTGAAACTGGCACCAGCGATTCCTCAAAAGATAGATTGCAGAGCTGCAGAAAACAGGGTGAAAAAAATTTGAGAGGTCGTCTAATCCCATCCCATCTCCAAAGGGCCATCTGTGCCACATTTGTCTGACCTGCTCTCAAAAGCCTTCAAAGACCAAGTGCCTGTGATCGATCTCTCAGGGAGTTTTGAGAGTGACAATCCTCAGGACGTGGAAAGAGGCATCTCTGGCTCCTTCCTGGCAGGGCAGCTGCACTGCACAGCTCCCACTCATGTCTCCACAGGCTGCAAAGCACTATCTGGCACTGTGGAAAAGCTGGCTGCAGCATCTCCCAGTGCCAGCCTCGTACAAAAGCAAAGAAACCCCCTTTGGCACAAATCCTCTCGCACACACAAGCACTCAGAATATTTCTTTCTGGCTCCCAAGAGAGTCGCTGCTGAGCCTGGAGCATGTTGTACCATGTGGGAGGATTTCGCCCCATCCTAAGCCTCCTCATAATTTCTGTGTCAATTTCAATACATCAAATTAGGGATTTCTAGCAAAGCTGGGTGGAAGAAAAAGCACTAATTCACACTTTTCTGAACAAAGAGTTACTGGCCAAGAGCTATGCATTAAATATCATCTTTTTAAAATTTCATTTTTTAGGTTCTTCCTCCCTCACACCCACCCACCAGTGCCTGAACAAGGAACCTCCATATTTTTTCCAGTCTTTGCACACTGCCTTACTATCTATACAATTCCATTTGGATATTTAGAAACAAGGCTGCAGCCACTTCAAGCTGATTTTTCCATAAAAGCAAATTGCTGTTTAATGTTTTCAGTCTTCTTGCTCTGCAGTGCATCAGATGATGACTAGGCTGCTTTTTACTAATCTGAGCACTAAACTTAATTGTCACTCAGAAGTAAATTTTTCTGTAACACTTCCTTCCCCTTCTGTCATCCTGGGTTTCTCATCAAACTGAATTAGCTCGTACATGGTGATTTGTTTCCTTTTAAATGATGCTGATTAAAACAAAAATCCCAGTCTGGTAGCATGCAACTTCGCAATGGCAAACGAAGAGTAGTGTCGCGGTGCCGAAATTGAAGCCCCTTGGCTTCACCCCGAGCCAGCCCAGGCACCGGAGCAAGCGTAATTCGAGCTGCCCCTCAGCGGAATGAAGGGGTCAGCCCTGTGGGTCCTTGGCCCTGGGAGAGGCCTGAACGGCGGTAGGATGACTTGAGCGACGCGCTGAGAGCAAGAAAGGAGGATCCAGCCAGCCAGACAGTGGAGCCACAACTTTAATCCAACCGAACACTGTCAGGGCCACGCGGAGCTGGACCCAGACTGAACTGGATACAGAACAAAGAAATGCACCAGCTTATAAGCTCTCAGGGAAGGGGAGGAGAAATGGGAGTTCCTCTTTGTAGCCTCCAATGAAAACTTATCACTAGGGAGATAAGGGGAGGGGTTGCAAGCCTTGGACCAATTAGGGGGTAGGGGAGGGAGAACACTGTGGCGGGAAAAAGGGGAAAAGAAACATGTAACTAAGGGGAGCTAAGAATAGGGGCTTGTAGGGAGGATGTATCAACTTATGAATTTCAATTGGGGGGGGGGTACACAGAACATACAGCATTGTACAGAACATACAGTATTGGACCCACCAACTTTTTTCTTTTCACATATCTAAATCCATTCCACTCGGTAAACCACCCATATGTCTTTCAACTTCTCTCTGCCTCAAAACTCTCTTTCCTATATCCTTCTTTCAGCACCCTCTCCTTCTTTCTTAAGTCTCTCTTTAAATCTTCTCCCTCGTCTGTCCTTCTTTTCCTTGACACAGTCCTTCACAGCACCTGCTTGTCCATGCTTACACTGTCCAACTTTCTCTGGGGAGTCCAACTAGGATTTAACAATGGGGAAAGTTCAACCGTCCACACCACCACAGAGTAGCTGTGTTCTTCTGAACATGGACTTTAACAGGAGTGAGGAACAGAAGTATTTTTCCCCTTTATTGCTCTCAGTTGGGTTTTTTTGGTTAGTTATATGTATATATATATTTAGACACACATATATATATGTGTGTGTGTAAAAGGCTGCACACTACCCTTCCTTCATAGCCTCTTCCCTTTTAAAGCAGCAGAGAGAATCTTCGTGCAGATTCTCCACTATTAATTGTTTATAATGTTTCTTTCTGAAGGAAACACTTACAATGGTATCTCAGCAAACATTTCATATTATTTATATCAGTAAGTGCTCTAGGAAGTTTGTATGAGCTGTTCCTTCATGGCTGAAGTAAGCCTACTTCATACTTACCAATACTCTACTGCCTTGGGACTTAGGGCAGTAGACATACATTTTAAAGTTACATAAGATCAATTTTTTATGCCATTGAAGTGGATTTGCTTTGTAATTAAATTTATTTCCAGTTGTCTTTTTTAATTGTTAATCTAGAATGCTGCTTAGCATACATTTGCACCTGGAAGCTGAAGTATTACAGAGTGGTATGTGAGAGCTATGTTAAAATATATTTTCTAAGAAAACTAAACACTCATCATTTATGGGTAATTACATCAAATGTTTTATAACCAAAAGGGCTTGATAGAGGAGGAATTCTCCATCTCCTGAATTTTCATCTGTTGATGGAAAGAGAATTCATTAAGGTAGAAATAATATCCATAAGTAAGGAATAGATATGTCTCTATCTCTTCTGAGTGTGAGCACTGAATATCATATGAACTCACTAATATTAAAAGAATATAGAAAAGAAGATGTGATGGCTACATTATGCATGAACCTGGTGTAGTTTGCTCCTTTAGACTTAGTCAGCTTACTTGTGCTTTTTCATTCCTCTTACAGCAGAGATCAGAGAGCAAAAGATTCCCCTGGCAGGGAAGCTAAATTGGATAATAACATATTAAGGGTAATAGAAAAGTGGAAGGGAAGAGGGAGGGTTTTTACCCAACAGCATCCAAAGATCATTAGTGGGAAGTTAACTCTGCAAGTGCCAGCTGGCTTTTCCAATTTTATTTTTTGAGTGTACCAATGGAGCAAATAACTCAAGAAAATGTCCAGGGTCAATGAATTGATTTCCCTGCCAGGTAGGAATCATTACCAAGAAAATGTTTACTACTGTCATATTTTGTTAGCTAAGAAAGTCCCAAGAAATATTTCACTTGAAATAGTAAAAATCATATTCTGCTCTGATGAAATGTATCTTTTTAATATTTATATCTCCCCAAATGATGATCTCCCCACATCAGGGACAGGATGGTAGATACACAGACTGCTGCCAGCTCCTTTCCTTTCCTACTCAGAAAAGCATTCTTATTCAGAGCAGCTCTTGAGCAAATGTTTAAGTGCTTTCTTGAATTTGAACCAAAATAGTCACTCTCTAGGTGATATATATTTGGCTTTTTAAAACTTTACATTTTTTTTCCCTGCTGATCTTCCAGGTTGGATTTATTTGTTTTGCTGGTTTTGTTTTTCCCATGTTGCTGATTTTTCAGACTTCTCATTTTTTTTTTGTTATCAGCATTCTGGTGAATGTGTTTCAAGATCCAAAGGGATTGGGGTGACCACTCTCATATCCACCCACTTTATTAAAAAAGTTCAAAATTTAATTAGGTCTCTTCTTGCTTTTAGCCAAAAATCAAGCCCGTAAGAGCATGGCTTTGAAACACTGCTTATTGATACATTTCACCCTCTAAACCTATACAAATTAAATGAATGAGAAACTATTTTTCTCCTTACAGTGGTGTTGAGATATGGAGAGTTGAAGAAACGACAACTTTTACAAGCCTTCTCCTTGGTTATTTAGAGTTCAGAAATTCTGACTTTTTTGCATCCAAGCAACTACTCTGAAGTGCGTTCCTTGGCAGAAGTGAGAATCTCTGCCCAGCATTCTAAAGATGAATTTACAAAGACACAGTATTAGATCCTCCAAAGGAGGAAGACACCTGCACATTGAACCCGTCTCAAGCGAGACAATCAGCAGGCTAATGGTGCGCTGTTCACTTCAAACTGGAACCAGGCTCCATGTGTGTTCCCAGCTCCTGTGTTTGCAGTGTCAGAAGGAACTGTGTAATTGCAGTGCAGATGTATCTTCAATAAAGTGGATTATTCACCAGCCTCCAACACACAGCTTCTACAACAGTATGTGGAAATTATGAGGGATTATATATAAAGATATTAATTACTAACAACACCTGCTGAGGTGCTATGACAAAACCCCACTTGCAACAAGATTTTCAAAGGGTTTCACTATTGCAAAAGATTTTCAAAAGGTATTCACTACACATACAGGCATGTACAGGTATGTAAGCAACAATCCTTGCTGGGAAAAGGAGCTGAGGATTCTCTGTTGGCTTCCCAACAGCTGTTCCCAGAGCTGAGCAGGTTTGCAGAAACACAACCTAAAGTTTTCTATTCAATAGAGGATCCACGTGAAATTAACACAGCACACAGAAATACCCCAAACTGCCCCTTCAGAATTTATACTTGGAAATGGGAACTGGACAATTCAAATCAATTTGACCTGCATGAGTAAGCATCTTTTTAGATAGTAACAGGGTTTCTAGACTCCGATTTCAACTGTGGAAATTCTGGAGAACAGCGTGTCGTGGTTGCGGGGGGAGGTGAATTTTTCCAAGGGATGTGGGCAAGCCAATCAGTGATCAGCTTTTTTGCTGGCACTTGGATTGGTCACTCGGAGGTTTGGACACGCCTCTGAGGACACAAAGAGTTAAAAGCAGGACTCCAGGGGGGTTCAGCCTCTTTTTGGATCCCGGCTTCAGCGGGGCAACACTTCTCCTGCTTGGCTTGCAAGGCTGGGTGGGGGAGGGGAACCACGTGGCCGAGCTAGAGGAGAACCATGCAGCCGAGCTGAGGTGAGCTGGAGCCCCAGGGGGAAGAGAGTGAACAAGCTTTGAGCTGAGCTGGCCCCATCCAGGATGGAGGGGTGGAAAACTGTGGAAGTGCGTTCCATGTGTGCTCACCCTCCCCCCCCCCTCCGGGAGAAGGTGCCCAGCCACGTGGGAGTTGCCGAGCCTGGGAGTGCCTGAGCTTGCAGCCCTGCTGAGAGCTAGAAACTCTTAACCCTTTTCTTGGCAGAAAGAAACTTTTCTTAGACATTGATTCTCATGACTGGTAGTTTCAGAAGAGAGAAAGAAACAGCCTGAGACTGAGATGATAAAAGAAGATGAAAAAACTCAGATGGGCAGAGATTGAAGAGAAGTGGCTTTTGAGCTGAACTTTTCTTGCATAATGTTAGCCATAGACTGAACTTAAGTTTTTTTTGAACATAAACTGCATTTAGGTGGGTGCAGCTGCTTTTGCTTTTGCTACAGTGACTGGCACTTGAAGAGTGGAGCGAGCAGAGAAGAGAGGGGGAGGGTGAGGTGGCGCCCTCTGCCCTCAGGGCAGACCTGCTCTTGGAACCCCGGCCCCTGGGTAAAAAGGGGAGAGCTCGGCATGCAAGTATCCTTAAAAGAGCCCTGTATGCAGCTTCAGACTATAGACAGCGGTGAGAGCGCTGGACATAGGAAAAAGAGAGTGTCACCCTGGCAGACTTCTCTGGGCAGTGCCAGGGGTGACATAGAAACACATAAGGGGTGGACCCGTGTTTTCTGAGGAACAGTCTGTGGTGCAGGAGAGACTCCTCTCTCCCTTGCTGAATTGAAGATTAGTTTTTTTTGAGTAGTGATTGTTTAATTTAAAACCCAAAGGTTTGGTCTGTGGAGAGTAATGTGTGGGGGGTGGAAACTGGGGGAAGAGAAGAAATGTTCTGAGAAGTTTTTATTTCTGTCTTTGTGTGTGTTTAAGAGTTTTCTGTCTCTGTTCTTATGTAATGTAATAAAGTTTTGGGGTTTTTTTGTTTCAAGATTTAAGCCTGCTCTGCTCAGTTCCTGATCACATCCCACAGTAGTTGTTAGGGAAAAAAAAAACATATATTCATGAGTGCATTAACATCTAGCCAGTGCCAACCCATGACACAGCGAGCTCACAAATCTGTAATACACATGCAGGCTGTGTATTCGAAGTTTCATGGGGAGAAAGAAAATGACCAAATTGTGATTTTTTTTGTTTTAAACAAAGCCAGAGCACACAAGTGCTGTGCATGTCTGCATGGAGAAGGACGGCTGGGCATCACACACGGTAAGAGGCTGGTATAAAGTCACTGTAATGTGTTTAACCAAATTGCCCAATAAATTGCTTGTAAGTAGAAAAAAAGAGGGCAGTATGAAGGATTTACTACATCTAAGTAAAGACAGTGGCTCAGAGCGGGATCCACTCCTAATTGGTAACAACCATAATATTTTTTAAGTGTTTCTGACTGGAAAATTTGTTAAAATAGTGGTACACAATTCCTAGTTACAATGATTATACAAAATAGTATAAAATAAATTCTATTAGACAAAAATTTTGAAATACAATTTATTCTAGTGTGTAAGAAAAGTGATCTTTTGTTTCTAACAACTTGGGGGAAATAAACTGGATTTTAATTAGAAAAGAAGCATGATGAAATTAAAGCTAAAAGAAGAACAAGGCCTTAACAAAACTAGCTGAAGTGTTAAAAAAAAGTGTTTTCACTTTTTAATTTTAAATTGAATTAAGAAACCTACAGTTATTATATAAGGAAGATAATTACAGGAAAATATTCAGCTGGAGAAGTGCTTTAGAAGTCAGCTGGGATATATTCTTACAGCCCATGGAGCAGAAACATTCCTTACCAGAAAGAAGGAAGATTTCTTGCTGATACACAATTTATAGAACCATAGAAAGGCCTGGGTTTGAAGGGACCTGAAATATCATCCAGTTCCAACCCCTAATCCTTCTTCTACTGTGTCACTTCTTGCCCTTACACAAAAATTGTGGTGGCAAGTATTTTCCAGCTGGCCATCAGACCTCCTCTTTCAGTTTCTTTACTTTCATTAGCCACACAAGCAGGTTCTCTATTGCCTTAATTCGCAAAGGTTTTAACAAGCCAGGCCTAAAGAGAAAAGGAAGGCAGGGAGGACATCATCTTGGGCTTACCAAGCTGCAGCTCCCTCACTCATCCTTTCCCAGTTCCCTGCTGCTCTCTATCTGATAAACTTTGCTTTGTGGAGGAGATAAGAAAATCAGAGAAATAAATCTCTCAGAAGAGAAGCTGAGCACAGTCTTCTGCAGGCACCAGCTTGTAAATATTCACACTCTAAGCCTAAATATTTGCCTCTTCATAATGGCATCTTAGCCAGATTTACAAAGCCAAGGGAGCAGCTCCTGTTTCATTAAACAGGGTGTCCTTCCCTTCCTCACAATGCTCTCTCCAGCCTGTATTGATTCAGACAACACAATAAGTGCTGACTCAGATCAAATACAGTCTCAAAACCCACTTTTTCCCTCATGACAAAAAAAGCAAACTGAAGACCCTTATGATTTGTACCATAGAAACATAAAAATAGAAAAGAAAATTCTGCAAGCATTTATGGAACCTTTGCAGTCCTATGTGAATCAAATATGAACCTGAAGTAAAGTCCTTGGGGTATCTGATAATGTGTACAGTAATTTCCAGAAATATAGAAATAATTGATTTATTTTGCTTCAGAGAAGGGTCCTTGGAGCAAGGACTATTTACCCTTAGGGATTCAGAACTGCTTAGTCAGACAACCAAGTGGAAACAGAAGTCACATTTAAACTCTGTACCCAGCAATTAAAATGTGGAGCTACATTTTCTTACACCTTTTGACTTCTTGGGAATAAAGAAACCAACAACAAAACCCCACAAACTCATGGAAGAAAACCAACAAACGAAAAACAAAACAAAAAAACCCAAAAGACCACACACCCCCAAAACCCCCAGAGTTAGAAGGCTTTTTTCTCGCTTGCATGAATGGAAGCTCCCCACTTTACAGATTACTGACTTTAATATCTTAGTACAAATGCCTATTGACAAATAATAGGCTTTTTTTCTGAGGGCTCGGTTCCCTCTTTTTCCATTGCCATCCTGACAGGATCACCTGTGCCCTTTAACTTTGTTTCTGCTAAAATATGAAGACCTCACGAGAGCAGGGCTCCCCTGGAAGCAGCAGCCACTGTCGGTTGTTGCGTTCTCGCTTGGATGATTCCTACCATCGAGCACAAACACTGGCCAGAAACAGCCTCCACAAAAATGAACCCCAGCCACAAAAATGACACCTTCTAGCAGGAATGACACGTACTTAGCACTGCAGCCTGGCCTGCCAAGCCTCTGGCGCTGGGAGCTCAGCTAGCAGGTCTGCCTGCGCTACCAGCACGGGCATTTTTCCTGTCAGGATTTTAATGCCTCCCCATTTTTTAATGATTTTTGAAGTGTACAAATGGTTTTCTGCTTTTCCTTCTCTCCATTACAAGTCAGCCTGTTTTAATTTGTGCAATTCTGATTTTTTTTTGTCACTGGCTTGTCATCACATTGTCTTCAGAATACTTGAGAAACATTAATGAAACACAAAAATGTGCTAATTTGTGAAAATAATAAGCATTTCACTTAGGAGGAAGGGAGCACATCTACACTGGTAGTGACGCAGACAGACATCAATCATTATCCTACCTACCACTTCACCCAAACTGTGGTCTCCTTGCATTTAAAAAAAATGGGAGATTCACCATCAGATTCATTATAACTTGTCCAAAGATATATTTTCATCTCCTCCGATGGGCCTTTCTCCATTTAACCTCTTGTTCAGCCATTCAGGAAGAAACACTAGTGCAACCTTGCAGAGAGTTTATAAGTTATGGCCCAGGGACATCAGTGTGCTGTGTATGTCCAAAGAAATTGCTGGAGAACATTTAAATGTTGTTCTTGCTAAATTACAGCTCAATTTAAAAAAATGCACAGAGAAAGGAAGGAAAAGGCTGTAACAGCTACCCAGACAGGGTAGCAGATGGGAAAGAACAGAGCCTCTGCAAGGTCATACAGAGCAGGTGGCTGCTTGTTTATGGACTCCTCTTTTCAGGAGAATATGTATTTTGCACCATGAATTACGAAATATCTCCTATTTATTATAAAGGAGGACTGGAACAATTCATCTCCTCTATTATGTTTCACAGAGGAACCTGTGCTAGGGTTTTAGACAGGAAATGATTCTTTCCAGTTTCTGTACTCCTCATGAGAATCTTAAAAGGAAGGCTTGTGACTCCCAAGCCTGCAAATCTCCCCCACCACTGTGCTGCTGGCTTTCCCCGTGTCTCAAACCCACACACTGCCAGAAACCAAGCTATTATAAACAGGAGGTTCATGAACCTGAAGCCAAAGTCTTTTAATCAAACTTCAAAATTCATCAAGTACACAGATTAATTCCTTATTAGTGTTAAAATCAGTACAGCACTAATGACTTGAGCAGAACAACCTGTACTGCCACTAGTTTAATTTATTATAATTTTGAGGCCAAAACAAACCAATATGTAGGTCTATTTACCTCTTCCATAACATGGCTAGCTGAAGTGCCCCCAGGAATCCTCCACCAGGGATGAATCCAGCAGAATTTATTTCAGTGCATCTTGAAAAATTACTTCATGAAAGTTAAAGCATCCTGATCGCAGGGATCAATCCAAATCCTGTTCAAATGCCAACTGTTTTGACACAGACCAATCTTTTTTTGTCTGAGAGCCAGCGCAGAACCTTTAAATGTTGCAGTATTTGCTAATATAACATGGAAATTATTGCACAAGTAATGTCCAGGATGAACAAAGGTAGCTGCCAGATCACCGGATTTCTCTAACACACATCAATGCAACAATCAATAGGTTATTTTGCAATTTTCCTAATAAAATATTTAATGCACAAGCAATATAGAAAAAAAATTAAACTTGACACTAAACTGAGCTGCCAAAAGGAAAGAAAAACACTGGACATGTGCTACAGGATAGTATGTGTGTTGCTGCTGTTGTTCTCAGACTGGAGCTCCACTGCCTGAGCCCAGCAGTCTTCCCTTGTCCTTCACTGACTTGGAGCCAAGAGCCTGCTTCTCAAAACATTTATTATTCAAAGGCCTCCACAGACAAATACTGCTGAGAAAATTAAGACAGCAAGACTACAAAAGCAGGGTTTAGTCCACTCAGGTCCAAGCTCTGTATAGGAACAGAGAGTTCCTCACACCCACTCTCAAAGAGAGCCTCCTTCCCTTTCATCAGCCCTTTTTTCACTTCTCACCACCCCTAAACTGGCATTTCCTATCCACAGGCATTTCAGAGCCTGCTTTACTTTCTCATTCATACTGTCTTAAAGGGATGCCCTTTAAGATTACCACTCATCTCTGACTCCCTTTAAGGATAAATCCTCCCAGCTGACATAAACCTACACAGCTTCTCTGAAATAGGAGAGCCTTAATCAGTTTAATCAGATGAGGAACTTACGCTTCCTGCCTGCTCCTTCTGCTTTGTCCAGTTAATTCATGCCTTTTAAAGGAATAGATCCACCCTGTTTTCCTTCATTCTATTTCTTGAGGAGCTTGCCAGTATTCCTTGTCACTGCAAGTTTTTTGTCTACCTCAAAACGTCTTCTCCAAAGTCTGTTCATTTCTTTCAATCCTCTATTCTACCAATATTAAAAAAAAAAAAAAATCTGAATTATGTGATCAATGTCTCTATTTTAAAAATTTGCTATATTAGTAGATTATCATAAATGCATTGTAGGAATTATATGTATAAAAATTACCTTTTGAACAAAATACAGAAATGGAGTATAGCCTATATTGAGTGTTTCCTTTTAGAGGTATTGGAGGAAGCAGAAAGGCTGCTTCTTTCTTAATGTGGGTGTTGGAACTGAAAGAAATTGAGAACTTCTCCAATCTGGAAGACAAACTTGTTTGCCATTCTGAATGAACACTTGTGCTACCAGCAGTTATTTTTACCTACCCCATCATTTCGCAGCTGGGAGAGCCAAACAAAATCTAGGGAGAATGTGGGGCTCCACGCCCCAGCGTTTCAATACCCCGCATCCCACCTGAGGGATCACGGATCACAAATGACACTCCCTTCCGTGGCTCTGTTGGAGGTTGAACGGCAGCCTCTCCAATCAGCACTCTTACAACCAGGAGCAAATTTAGTTGTACATGCTGGTGCACCCCAGGCGGGGAGCCAGGAGAGCGTCCCTGCCACACGCACACCCCAGAGTGGAGCCAGGCAGCTGGCATTCACATGTGGCTCAGCACTGTGTCTGGAAACATGCCCCAAGAACTCATGCTGGGCACCAGGTCTGAAATACTTTTAGAATTAGTTTCTGGAAACGCTGTTGTTTCAGAAAATAGGGTGAATTGAGCACTGTTATTTCCTAAACCACAGGAAACTGTACCTTTTTAAGTTTTGCAGCTTAAGCTGGCATAACTACTTCAGGCAAAGATAACATTTTTAAGGATGGGGGGGTTTGTCTACATTTTTCAAGGCACAGCAAGTTTTTCGTTATAATGAAGGGTCTCTGTACAGGAACAACACAATCGTGAAAAGTAAAACCTCTGGAAGTTATTTCAGCACACTGTGCTCTTCAGCTGATGCCAAACGCTTGCAGACTGTGGATTTAAAATTTGACCTACCAGAAGAGCTAGCAGAGGTCAAAGTTGTTATTCACACAGCCCCAGTGACCAGTGGCTAGCACAGCAAGGCAAGATAGGCAGGGATAAGGATAAAAAGCAGTTCTCTCTCTTCTCTATCTGCCTGGAGGGAACGAAGACACCTACTTTTGCAGCCCCAATGTTCAAATCCTTTTTGCTTTCATGTAGTTATTGAGAGTGTTCTCTGGAGTATTAAATGAGAGGAAGGCATTACAGTTTTTAACTTTGATGCTCTATTAAGACGAATATGCACCTAATGAGCTAAGAAATTACCATTGCTGCTTTTTTTTTGTGCTGCTGTACAAGAGTAGCTAATCAGGACGGGGGCATGCTCTTTGTGTTCCTAACTCAACAGCAATGAAAGTTAGAAGATCATATTCAAACATGTGTTTAATGCAGCAACAAAAAAGGCAATAATAGCTTCTGCTATGAAAGGAGGACTAAAAGGCCATTTTTTTTTTTTAATTTTTTTTATTATTTTAAGAGCTACAGCAACTATCTCTTGCGATTCAGATGTTGTTTGGCATAAAACTTGAGGGATATTATTTGTAAACCAGCTATACCAATCAAAATTGTAAACGTCTAAATGTCTTAAGACAAACAGCAAGAAAAATAATCATCACAATTGAAACCTCTGATTATGCTGGGAGGAAAAAGAAGTTTTAAGTTAATAGCAACATTTGAACTCTATCGGAACTCCTTAATGCAGTGAATTAATCCTGTTGGAATTTGAAATATGTCCTTGTTTCTCAGGTCAGGCTCCCAAAAAACGACGGTGTATTTAGTGACAACATGAGAAGATAAAGCCAATTATATTCCAGCATTATTGACTGATATTTCCTAGTTGTCAACTGGAGTATGGCAAGCCTTATTCATACTGTGATATGTGATCATGGATATGAATCTCTGTTTCCCCCTAAGGGAAATGTTACAACAAACAGTTGATAGAGCAACAATTTCCAAAGTAACAAATTAAAAAAAACTAATAAATATGATGCAAAGAAAGAACGCGAGAATTTAGGCATTTGTTTTAGTGCCTAAAACAAAACACAGGTTTTCTCTCAACAGTACCTCTCCACCAAGGTATCTCTCAAAGATACCTTGGTGGAAAGGTACTACTGAAATAATGAAGAGAGAACCACTATACTGACACCTTGCCAAGGTTCATGTCCTGGAAGGTTTCAGTCCCCTGTGAGTCCCACAAATGTTTTACCAAGTAACTTTACTCAGGTGGTGAGAAGACCTGAACTCGATAACAGCTCTGAAAGTCCTCTGAAAGCTGAAAAGCAGAGGTTTGAGTAATTGCAGCTCCTTTGGCAGCTACAACGGGCCAGGAGCTCTCTGAACCAAACCTTTATAATGGTTACATTACACTCCTGTAAACAAACCACAGGGAAGTGTGTTCCCTCTTCCCTCTGCTCCTGCAAGCATTCATTTCCAGGGCTTACAAAAGGCAAGATGGTGTTTGCTTGGCAGTATTTTTGTGTTTTAGTCAAGAAGATGTTGCTCTTCTTATGTGCCACATTTAGCCTATGGCAGAAGTGACATAAGACAAAGTTTCCTCAGTGTCCTTTTAAAAAATCATCAAAGTCCCAGAAGATCTGGTAACATTATAGAGAAACTAACAGTAAGGATGATTCATCCCTGGTTCTCTTTGATGATTTTTTGCTTGTAGAAGATGCACTCCAACATTTTCCCTTTCACAGAAGTATTTCTGCAAAATGTGAACCAGAGGATTATGTTTTTAGATAATGCTTGGCCCCCAGTTCTTCAGTGAAATTTGTGCCAGCCCTGTAACTGTAGCTTGAATTTTGGCCACCCTCAGTAATGGCTCTGGCACAGGACTACCCCGCTGTACATGCAGCCACAGCACATCCTCGTGGTGGGGTTGTCTGGGGAGGGACTTGCAAGGACATTATTTTAACCCAGGTGCTTGGAAACAGAGCACCCTGAGCTCTCCTTCTACACAGCGAAGGAGCAAAGCAAGCTCTGCTCATTCTGGGCTCCTGAATTGCCCTCACACCGACTTCTGCCACTAGAGCAGCAATCAAAAGGAATCCCACAGGGGAATCTGAGCAGAGGGAACGATTTTCTAGAGAGAAAATGTCACACAGAAGGAACGAGCAAGGAGGAAGTGTAGTTTTAGGGTTGTATTTCAGCTGTGATTCCGCTTTGAAGGCAAGACCTAGTAGAATCCCACTTTCCCACAAGTAATTTTCATCCTCCGTGCACTCAGTCACGTCAACTGGCTGCACAGGAAAAATTAGGTGTAATTACTACTTAATTATCATGAGATCTGTGCAGCCAGAGATCAGCAATAATCCTACCTGATGTATCAAAAATGCCAATTAGGACTGATGGGTCAGGTGTGATTTTTAAGAGGAAAAATAATAATAATTTACAAAGAAACAGGTCCATTTCAGATAATAAAAATCTTAGTTGTTGCGATTAACTCAACCCTTTTCCTTTTCCTGGTTGATGGCAAAGTAGAACAGGGCTAGAAGTAATAGAAAAACAAAAGAGAATCCCAAGTTTGAGATTCTTCAGGATGTACTTAGAAGCAGTAAGTTTGACATGAAACATGAGAAATATTCACAACAGTTTCTCTTTTCTCCAAGCACACATTATTTTAATATAACATTTCAGTGAGCATAAATTTAGGTTCCAGCATGCATGGCCTCTGAGGAGCATGCCACAGCCACAGCTATAATCTGCTTCACAGAGGTATTGCTACAGCTGGCAGAGGAAAAGAGAGCAAAACTATTTTACCCCAATTTACTGGCCTATTGTGGAGGAAGAGAATGGGAAAAGGGGAAATCAGAAAATAAGCAAAATAGCTGTGAAAGTCACAAGATAAGTAGAAAAGCTCTAAAACCTATATCAACCACTTCCAAACTCATTCTTCTGAGTTGTAACTTGCTTTATAAATCAGCAAAAGAAGAAACAACAGGCTGCAAAGAAAATGGAATTATTTTACATTGCCAGTGGTATGAACTCAGGAAGGCTGGTCGGCTGCTGGGGATTTAAGAAAACCTCTTTGCAGTAGTCAGCACAGGGAAATTCAGCAGGCACAATTTAATGAACAAATCCAAGGGCACAGGGTTGTTCTCCAGCAGGATGGGCCAGAAGGTGCGAGTCCCTGGCGCCGCTTTGCAGCAATGTTAGATCAGGAGTGCTGCTGCTGCACCCGTGTTAGAGCGCAGTGACTCTGCCAAGCATCTCTCTGAGAGAGGCCTTCAGGGGACACCAGCACTCTGCTCTCCCCAGTGGCTCACTACAAACCATCTACTGCCCCACAGCACAGGGCTGGAAGCTAAAATTAAAAAAAAGAAAAAAAAAAGGATACAGCAGTCATTTCTTTCCAACAGTGATTTGACACCCAGTTGATGGAAGGAGCTGAACCCTGTAACCCCTACACCTTGGGTTCTGCCAAAAGAGATTCTCTCAGAGCACCCACGGGGTTATGGATTCCTGCTAATACCAGCAACAGGATGGATGATAAAATTATGGTGGTGTAGAAATGCTCTCTCAATTAATTTCCCATCATGTTAAGGCCATTATCAGTGGATGTCATCTGGCAAAATGGAAAAGAAAAACACAAACCCAGAAGCATTCAATATCTCTGAAAGTTTCACTCACTTAGCACATGATATAATTGCAGGGTAAAGCAGCCTCTTGAAATAGTTTACCTTCAAATAGAGCTGTAATGGTATTGATTTAAAGCATTGACAGGCAGAGCTGCTTAAAACACATAAGCATAGATGGAATTTAAAAAGAAATAAGTGTACAGCCCAGAAAGAAAGCAAGCAAAAATTCATTTCTCACCACCCCAAAATTGATTAAAGATTTCTACATGTCAACCAGATGTCAATTTTTGCACCAGCTTTCAACACAAAGCTCCCAGGCCATTGTTATACAGATCTTTATATTACATCATGTTGTGTAATGTAGCTATTTCTCTAAAGGAGCTGTTTCTAACTACAGGTCTCCTTAGCTGTTATCTGCAGTTTTTCAGGGGGAAGATGAGAGTTTAGAAAGGTATGCATGGGAATAAACACAATGTAAACTCTGTGGGAGGGCTGTCACATATTCACACACTGATACAGACACACACATATTCATGTCTATGAGGGTGCATATGCATTTATGTCTGCATGTATATTTACAGGTACACAAATGCACAGCCATGTATGGTAATTAACCAGAAGCCATTCTTATTTTGTAAAAATGAAAACTCTGCAAGAGAATAAAACAGGCAGGCTTTGCTCTCTTTTCTTCACAAGCTTTCTGTCTCCTCTTTGCTCGCTACCTGCCAGTTTTGTCACTGTCTTCCCAATGCAGACACAGACGTGTATCAGCACGTAGCAGAGATCTTGGGATGCTGTGGGGACAGCTGAGCCAAACATGTAAGAAAAGATCACTGGTGTATGGAAGGTTCCTTCTGTGTGTTGATCTGGAGATACAATTTCCCCTGCCATAATTAAAGTACTAGACATATGATTAAGAATTAAAACTGAGCCTAGGAGAAACTGTGTGTGCCAGGAAGAAGTAAGCAGAAGAACATTTACAGTAAGACAGGCAGCAAGAAAGCAATGAGCCAAAGCCAGCTGGAAGAGTTTGAGACTTTCTTTAACATACTCAAAGAAAAGCGTACATCCGTAAGAGAGAAAGAGGACAGAATCCTCTGAGCTGTATTTTTGTCTCTCCACTTTCGAAAATGTACAGGATATATCAGGGAGGCATTTGCATTTACAATGCAATTGCAACAGTCTTCTGGATATGTACATGCAACCATTCATTGGTACAAAGCATCCAAGGCAACTCTTATTAGAAAAGTCCAAATTCCTTTTGGCTGTAACAGGAACTGCTAAAGTCTTAACATTCAAGGGAAAACTTCTAGGCTGATGCACACGCAAATGTCTCACAGGGTGCCTCAGACTGTGGTCCCATGGCTTGGTTTCAGCTGAATAGCACCAAGAGATGACGGCCTTTAACCACACATCTTCACCCCAGCAGAGTTTACAGCCTGCTGGGATTGTTACTGCTCCCCTCCCCTTTCCATTCTGCCTCAGCAACCTGGATGGCACTGATCCTCGAGACAGTAGGTTTTACTAACCCAAAGCACTCAGACATAGGTGCTAGGCAATCCCACACAGGCAGATCCGACGGGAAGGTGCTTCCAGCAGCAGCTGCAATAGGGCAGGACACAGCCTGGTGACATTCTGAGCGTGAGGATGTCTTCCAGCATGGTTCAGAAAGCATTACCAAAGATGACTGGACTCTACTTCCAGATCTCATAGCTCTGAATAAAAACAGGTGCCCAAATGAAAGAATGCCCATTAGCACTGGTTACTACTGCAAATAAGTCACAAACTGAATCCTACATCAAAATTCAGTAGTTGTATTGATTTACTCCCCCCACCCCCCCAGCATTACAAGAAACAGCTGTAAGCACAGCTGACATCTTGAGGAATTTCAGGCAGAGAAAAGCATTGCTGTGTTTGTAGAGATCACCAAATAACTAAAAATCAGGAAAAAGTACTTTTGGAAAGAAGTGCTTCTCAGCTTGCTGAGGTAGCAATAGTTGCAATTATTGACAACTTAGAAACATAGGACACAATTTACTCTTTTTTGGGGAGTCTGATTCCCAAAATGAAGCAACTAGGAAAGGGCTTTGACTGACTGAGACTTGGGCTCCTTTTGCTTAGTGTGATCCTGGCCTGGCCTTACCACTGCAATTGCCTCATTCCAGTCTATGCCTGCCTGAAGGAATTACACAATGGCAGCAAAACAGATCTTAACTTTATTCCATGGGCAGCTTCCTTGTTTCAGCTGCCAGCATCTATAGTGCCACTGCATTAAGGACTATCTGTTCTAATTTAAATGGGCTGCTTTAGAGAGCAAAATGGAGAAATGCAGACTTTATGGCTACATCAGGGGCATCTTCAGCTTTGAAGACTGTGTAAGTCTTTTAAGCATCTCTGGATGTCAGCCATGTGAGATGTAAGTGGACATCAGGGCATGGTAATAGTTTTATTTTTAAAAATGTAACCTGTAACAGAAAAAGCATCACTTTCTTCCTCAAATGAAAGCTAAAAGAGCAAAGGCATTCATCTACAGACACAACTTGGAATCACTGATAGTAGGGGAGGGGAGCCCCACACATTCACCTCCAAAACCCCTCTAGCCATCATGTCAAGCAGAAAGATGACGCACTGAAATTTTCCCAGCAGTAGTGGATCATCGCTGTGTTTCTTGCCATAGCAATTGATATTTAATTCCAACTTTTTGAAAGTTAGATCACTGAAAATGCCTACAGCTGCTCCATATCTGCTTCACTTCAATACCTATCTTGTTTGGGAACCAGTCAGGTTTATAGCTGGTTATGTAACTTCATTTCAATCCTCATTAAAAAACACACACCACTGCACTCCTCCCTGCCCCAGTGACTTACATGTTCCTTTGTTTCATGGGGCAATTTCAACCACTTCCAACAGTCTCAGCTCTGACTGATACTCTTCCTCTCTCTAGATTCTGTGAAGAAAGTGATGCCATTTGACTTTTTGACTCAGCAGGACTTTGGCTTGGGATGCAGCTGCAAGGATCAGCCATGTGAGTGAGCTTCCCCCAGCTCTGCTGCAGCCTCAGGATCTGGAGAACGTTGGTCTGTGCTGTTACTATGACAAAACACCCCAGGATTTCTGTTAAATTAAAAGTGGAAGGTTTTGAGATTTCACCCCAAAATTCAGAATGTAACAGAATCAGAATTTGGTGCCCAAGCCAAAACACATAACATCATTTCAATTTAGTTTTCACTGAGTGGTCAAAATAGAAATTAAAAAAAACAGCTAAAGGTATAATAAGAATTCTAATAAGGGCAGACTCCAGCCCACTCAATCCCTGCTGTGGAACTGGCAGCTTTTTACATCCTCATGAGATGGGTGAGGCACAGAATTATACAAATTCCTTATAGGGTTTGACAAGTCCATTACACCTATGATGTCTTTAACCTTGTACTACTTTGTTGTACTGAACTTACGTCAAAGCACATATTCCAGAATAATTGCCTGATAATGTTTGACTGCTGAGGCTGCAGAAGACACAGTGCTGGGATGTTCTTTCAGCTCAGAAAACAGTACTGAGCTCAGCCGTGAGGAGGAGATCGAGGAGCCAAATTAACTAGAAGCTGATGGTGACATTTTCCCCAAACTAAACTGAAAATATTTTTTAGTGACTAATACCTGAAATGACTTTTGATCTGCTAATTTTTAATTATTACTTGCTTCTGATTTCCAGTCCTGATGGGGAATGGAAACAAAAAATATAAAATAGTGGGAAGCATTACCTCTATTTCTGTTTTCATTAGGGACAGAAATTACTCAAATTTTCCAGACACCTTCTAATGCTCCTTTTTCAACTTCCTGGACAAAAAAAAGTATTTGATTTGTGGAGCAGCTGTATTCAGTTGCTGCACAGTGCCTTTTACCCGGGGTGGCAGACTGGGGTGGTTCCATGGGTTTGGATGACACTGCTATCACAAACACAGTCTGGGTGTGATAAAAATAACAAAGCCCTGAGTAAGATAAGAGGAGCAGTAGCTATGATGGTGTTTGCCAAGAGCTGCTAAAAGGTGGATCTGTAGGTGGGCTGTTTAAAAAGCAAAAGGCATAGGCAGGTAGTTATAAAGTGAGCTGTCTGCTACCACAGATGAATTCCTAATCATTGGGAGTCACTGCCATGCACTGCAGATTGCTTGTTTTAAACAGCACGAAGAGTTAGTCACTCTCTACAAGTCTTTAATTTCTTTAATTAGCAGCAGGATAACCAGGAAGATGCCAAACTTGAGTCCTCGGCACCCCAAATTTGAGTCCTTAGGCAATCTCAAATTTTTTTTTTCCCTAACATCATGAATAATTGAAATGGGATAAACCGAACCACAAGCTCACAAACATGCCCTGAATAAACACAATATAGACATAAGACCACATATTCTACGTTACATAAATGTTCATAGTTTAAATATTTAAATCGGTAAAACACGATGACAATTTCCCTGAAAAAGACAGAGCCAATAAAAATTGGTCCCAAATGGAGAATCTTACTTGAAGAAATGAAATGAAATTAAAGAGAGGTGATGGGATATTTCAGCCCTAATTATTTTTTAGAGGTCTTGGTACACTGTTTTATAATGATATTGTAATTCAAAGCTGAAGATCTCAAAGGCTTGTGTGCACCACAGAAATACAGGATTTGAAAGACCTGTATTGTTTTGAGGCAGGGAAGTATTAAAATCCTCTACATACAAAAGGTAACACCACACAAAGATAGAAGAGAGAAATAAAAATCCAAGCTGGAGTCTAACTTTCCTGGGTGTTTCTCAGAAATCCCACATCCAACCCCACATGATTTATTCAAATCAAAGGAAGGGGAACAAAGAGCAAGCAGAGTGCTCCTGAATCCCAGGCCTCTGCTCTAATTATTGACCCATGCTCTCCTTCAACACCAATTTGCTCTCACACAGTTTAATCCATTTTGAAGCCTTGATTAAAAAAAAAATAAAATCATACAAAATCTTTAAACCATTCATCCCCAACCTTCACATATTACATCTAACACACATCAAGACAGAACATGGTTATTTTGTGTTATCTGAATGTGCAGTGGTGCTTTCTCATCTCTCAGACTGTGCCACTGCTGGATTCAACTTTCTGTATAAAATAGAGCCAAAGGCAAGCAATCAGTACTGCACCTACCAGTCCTGGATCTCAAAATCTTTAAATAATTTGCCTGGCAATGCTGAAGTGTATAGAAAAAGGATTTAGTGCAGCAACAAGATATGAAATAAACATCTGTATTCGGTCTTGAAATGCTTCAATTTGCCATACATGTCCCAGTTTCTAAAGCACACGCCCTGCCAAAGGCCTTTCTGATTAATAGCTTAGAATCCCCTTCCATGGCTCCAGGGAAAGGGGAGTGGACGTACTAATCTGTTATCCACCTGTCTTTGTATTATGTAATACAATGCTTATTTTATCCAGGAAGATTCATCACCATTGACACCATAATAATCACAGCTTAAATTGCAAACCAATGAACTCCCAATGCTAGCCCTAACTCTGTCTGGCAACTAAAGCTGAATCAGACTTGTCTGTCAAAAGCTAACCAGGAAATCTCTAATTATTTACTAAATATAACAAAATGGTGAACCTAAACAGTTAGATTAAAAATAACCAGTTAAAAAGAAAAAAAAATTCTTTCTACTATGAAACTGAGCACAGTAAATACAAGTAAAAAAAATTATTCATTCTTCACAAACAAACACACTTCTATATAAACTAACAATATGTCTGTTTTTAATAAGACATGACTTAGTCTTGCTTACATTGGTGCAGAATCAGATCTGCCACAAGTCCAGGGAAAGATGATGTAAAAGAATAATAATTATGACCTGGGTTACAGCTTAAGGACCAGATAGGGTTTGAATTAGAGCAAGCTTTGACTCTGGGATGTGTTAGATTGTATACAAGGCTCCAAAAACCTCTTTGTTGTATGGGAACAAGGGGGAGGTTATTTCACAGCACCTCAGATCACTTTGTCCACTCCCAAAGGGAGAAGAAATCTCTGCAGTTTTGAGGTTTTGAAGAAAAACCTTTGAAGAAGTGACTTCCAGTGGCACACCTTTCAGGACTGAAAAGTCTTAGACTCATGTTCCTTTCATTCCTTTGTGGGTAAGCTCTGGCTGCCTTTGGTTTCTGAGAAGAAACATGGACTGGTGACTGCAGTATTTCCTGTTATTTTAAACATTTTACTGTGAAGCAAAAGACTTTTGCATACTTAGAAGAATATTTGTGATTCCACTGCTGCAGGAACGTATCTGTTCATGTTCAAATCATGCATAATTGGCAGCTTTTGGACCAATTTTTACCCAAGAAAAATTCCCCTAATACACACGTAGGCTAGGGAGAAAGTATCCCATCTGCTGACTGGCTCTGCAGGCATCTGGTGGATCCTGTATTTTCCTGTTCTTAACAAGCTGTAGAAGCTGGCATGGCCAACACGATGACAGATAACATAAATGTTCAAAGAAATGCTCCTTTCTTCTTCCTCAGTCACTTTCAGCACAGGCAATGAGGGCACACCTGTCCTGCAGCCCTGTCACCAGGTGAGTTCTCCCTAGCTGGGGATCCTGTCTACAGGTTCAGTTTGGCAAAAAGGACATCCTGACTTCATTCAAACATACACTAGAAGTCCTGTAAAACAGCAATCTACCAAGAAAGCCTGTCAAGAGTATTGAGTTCTTTCTGATCAGTTTGGGAGGTCTGGGAAGGTTTAACCTTCTCTTGCTTTTTTGAGCATCACCATCACTGATGAAAGTATCAAAACTGATACAAATGAAAGTATTTGGATGGAGCTCCCCTTTACGGTGATCTTCCAGTCTAAACACCAGCAGCAGACCCATTGTACATTTGAGAAAGGACATGTGGAACTTGCCCTTCAAGAGATGAACTTGTTTCCTGGAGTTTGATCTCGATAATTGGTGAGCACTAAGAGATTGTCAGAAGTCCTGGGCACAGTTTTGTATTTGGAGGCAGCAGGTGCAACTTCCCACTGATATGAGAGACCTGACTTCAACAGGAAACCTATTTTCTTGACTCTGAAATAAGCCTTCTTCCTTGGCCCACTAAACCTAGTTTTCAGCTGTGGCAAATAAAACCCCAAAAAACCCACCAAAAAACCCCCCAAAATAACAAAAAAACCCCAAAAAAACCCTAACAACAACAACAACAACACACCATTAACACCAGTTGCTGTAGATTTTTATCATATTTTTGTTGTGTGAAACTGAATACTGTTTTTAGGTGGTATCTCAGGCTAGGGAAAAATTGATTTAAAACTTCATTAGGTAAAAGATACACCATCATATCATCGATATTTTGACAAATTTTAGATATTCTAAAGATACTCTTTAGATTCTGGAAAATATTCAGGGCTCAGGAGACAAGTGAAATAAATTGAGATAATCAATAAGTAGACAGAAAATGTCTCAGTGTGGTATGAGCAGAAAATTTTAGCATCTTCTATGTCCCTGATTACCAGTGGGCTAGAAATATCTCGATCCTTCAGTAGGACTACACACCTCCACTGGCATCTGACATTCAAATTCCTAATGTGAAAACCAAATGTATCTCTACTTGCAAACATCCCATTCCTTAAAGTGATATTTATATCCATGACTGAGTTTGCTCTGGTGTTGAGATTTTAAAAAAAGAATAGAATAGTGCCAAAATACTGTTTCCTCTCTCCCCCACCCCACAAACATGGTGCAAGCTGCACACCACCATGTGTTGATGTTCCTGAGCACGCAGCATTTCTTGCTGCTGAATGACACACGAGTGTCTGTCCTGGACCACGTTGCTTCAGGTAGTCCCACACAGAGGTCAAAAAGATCACTGCTCTCAAAGCATATGGTTTTCTCCCTGGTAGGAGCAGAAATCCCTGTATCTGTGATAAAAACTGTGGGGGAGTGAGGGAAGAAGTCACAAGAGAGTTATTTTTGCTCTAGAAGTAAATTTCTGGTTTGTAGTAATATTCCACTAATAAAATGCATGAAAATTTGGACTGTGAATTATTATTTACTGTTCTGATATACAACTTACTTCTACACATCTACATTAATAATGTATACATATGCTAGTGGCTTTATGCCCAGAATGGCAGTGTGGGTGCTATTCTGATGCTTTTGTCTATAGAAGTCTGCATTTGTAGTACAGCAACAGCATCATTATGTCAAATTATGTCATACTGGGAATAAATAATAGACTCTGAACCAGGAGAACTTTCATTTGTTTTACTGTGCTTGTAGACAGAGGAACTTTCTCCCAAAGTAACAGTGGTTCAGCAAAAGTCCTCTCAATGACAAGTCAGAGGTCTAAATTCATCTTTTCTCTGAGATGGACCAAAGGTTTGAACCTGTTCCTCATTAACATACTAACAAGCATCCCAGGCAAAGGCTCCGTAAAGACAGTCTGCTTCTGCATGATATTGACTTCAACTAAAGCTAGAAAGGAATACTGCATTGTCAAAACCCTCATGGTTGGTTTACAGGAATCATTTCCCACCCCATTCTCTTTTTTTAGGGCAATGGTAGGATGCTCCTACAAGTTAAATCAAAGCTAATATGTCTTACCTACTCATATCCAGTGTATACTCATAAATTAACTCCTTAGTAAGAGGTATTTCCTTTACCTGAAGATGTCATTTTGCCTACCACAGCTCAAATGATTACTTCTGGTTATACTTTCAGCACTAATCTGAAAAAACATTATATTTTCTATGCAGGGTATGGAGTAGTTACTTGCCTTCAGTCTGTTTTTTATAAGATCACAGAAATAATTAGAACAATTAGAGAGGTTATTTGATGCCTTTTTGTTACAGAGGCTGTCAAGACTAGCCCTTTCTAGCAGAAAGAAAACATTCCCTGAATCCATAAAATGTACACAGATCTGTGTTCTGGCTGATTTTTAAAAATCTATTCCTGTATGTGGGCTATAATCTCTCAACTCATATTAGTCACTTGGGCCTGAACAAACATTTTGCAGTGTTTCATCATCAAGTCCAAGACACAGCTGTCAACAGGACATAATTCTTGTCCTGTACAGTCAGATCACACTTGACTTTTAGTATTACAACAGTAGAATATCCTGTTTGCTTGACAACAGGGACCCTACAAATTCATTTTGAATAGCAATTCCACCAGAGGAGAGCAGCATCACTTGATGCAGAACATTATTGCCAGTTATGTTAAAGGAACAGAGCAAATACTCTGAGAATGAAAGTGTGGGTTACTGCCTCTCATGAAACTTTTCTAAGCCTATGTGGATACTGATACATGCAGGGAGGCTGCTCAGACACCATTTGCCTTCTTGGACACACTTCTCAAAAACCAGCACAGTTCACGGAAGTACTTCCTCAGAGATTTCCACATGAGGGATTTGGTTGAATCCTCCTGCAGCAAAGCACAAGGCTGTGCCAGTGGTGCTCTCCTCACCCTGGATCCCTCCCCTGCACCACCCCAAGTGGGATGGACACTGTTGCTCAGTTCAGAGAGAGGAACAGATCCTGGCACATATCCAAGCACCACCAAAGGGGAGGGCTGGTTTTTTGCCACCTAGCAAGAAGCTGCCGCACAAGGCCAGACCTTCTAGTGAGAAAGATGCAGTTTGTATTTAGGGTGAAGCTAAGAGCTGTCAAATGAGCTGAAAGTCCTCTCCCACCTTCTAAAGGGAAACTTCCTTACTTTTCTCTTTTCAGAACTTCCTGCTCACAGTTAAGTCTGCCACCACAGGCAGGTAGTCCGTTTTCTTTGTCCACTGCTGCCTTGAAGATTGATAAAGTCTTGTCTGCCACTCTGCAAAAACTCAGTTTGGGAAAAGTAGTGCCAGGAATAGGACCATGGGTTTGCTGAGAAACAGCAGCATTAACCTAATGAGATTTTTTGGGAGTTTTCCTTCTAACCTTCAAATAGTTCAAGACATGTGCCAGGATGTAGACAAGGACTTCTAAGCTGTTTTTTTCTCAGTGTTCTTAACTGGTCTGTTTAGCTGGTAAATGCTACAGCGTTAATTACACAGCATGGGGATTTTTGCCTGCAGAATCAGTGAGGCTTTTCATGCACATTTCACCTGTAGCCTCAAAAGCTGGAAACTTGATATTAATAAAATTAAACTAAAGCAATTTCTGAGGGATTTGTGATGGGGGCTCCTCAGCTCCAAGTCAGTCCTTGCCGGGGGCTTTTTTTGAGTTTGCTGTTCTGCTGCCTGTTTGGACCAGTGCTGCTGGGCTCTCCTGCTTTGTCTGAGCACAGAGCAGCCCAATCAAAAAGCTGCTGCCCTGTTTATCAACCTCTGCCCTCTACCCAGCCCTCCAGACCCCCAAAACCTCACAGCCAGCACACAGAGTTATATCTGCTAGCTCAAACACTCTCCAGCCTTTTAAGCATTGTGCAAGAACGATGCCCCAAATCTTCTATTTTCATCAGAAATATGACCCTCATCTTCACTGAATGGAAGAGCTGAAGTGTCTTCAAACATTTCTTCCTACACAATCGCCCTTCAGTGAGGGGAAAGAAATAATGTACTAAGAGCATAATCTGTTTCTGTCTGTTACAGGTGAGTACCTTCTCTTCCCTAGAGCCTGCTTCTTCAGATCTGCCCTTTTCCAGAGGCGTGTTTAACCTAAATAAAATGAAGGGCTCTTCTTCTGCCATGAACAATATTTTCACTTAAAAAGATAAAGCAAAATACACGCCATCAGGGAAAGATTTAATCAAAGTGGGAAAAAAATATAAATTACTTTCTATTTCAGAAAGCAATTCTTGGAAGCTGTCAAATCTAAATTAGTTTTATTTGGCTTTTGACCTTTCCTGCAACAAAGCACCTGAATTCAGAGGCCAGTTCAGTATCATGTGTACAGCTGGAAAAATTGACATGTGTAGCCTCCGAGCACTTTACAATCAACTCTTGTGATCTTCAGAGAAAGGAACAGGCACAACATGCAGATTACTACACCAGTTAGAAAACCCAAACCAGAACTGAAGCCTTAGATCTGACAGACTTGTTTAAAGGCTATAAAGAGGACTAAGTGGCACCAAGGATTTGGCAGAGTGTGGATTTTTTTTGCTCCAGAGAACTGTGGAAGGCTGTGCACATCAGAGCACTGGCAAGACCTTTACACTCAGAACTCCTCAGACTGTTTGGACCGTGCTTATGCCAAGGTCTAGATAACACCAATGCTCTGGAAAATTCATGGCATGTTACGGGAAGAGTTCCTGCACCTCATGCAAACAGCATTGTGTGTGATGCCAAGAACTTCAGAGCATCTCGAACTGAGGCACAGTGAGGTAGGAGAAAGCACACACAGCACACTGCTGTAATTCTGGTGCTACAAGATATTCCATACTCAGAATATTCTGCAGTTTTTTTGCAATTCAGTATCTCTTCTATGAAGAGTTATTTAAGTCTGTTTCATTAATGAAAGAAGATGGTTACAAATCTAATTATTTCAATTAAAATCTTTGGCTGGTCCTTTAGAAGCAAGTCTCTGACCTCTTTCTAACTGATAAATTTCAGTGCGTGCATATACATAGATATATGTACACATATAATTTTATATATCTGTGGTCTGAGTACTGAAATTCCTAATCTCCTTAAATTCTTATGGAAATAAAATACCTTGGAATACTACAGGTTCCATAGATTTGTCTAAATTCTGATACATTTCTTAGAAAAGAAAAAGAAATACAGTAAAAAGATTCTTATTTCAGTGAATTAACTATAGATGCAGAGCCAGAACCTCTAAGCATAAATCAGCATAAATCTGTTGAAGATAGTGCTAATGGAAATAGTGATTTATACCAGCTGAAGTACCACCGCATATCATTTAAAATTGTTTGTAGAGGCTTTCTGAGTCAAACACTGCCTACATCTATTTGCTGAAGCAGCCCTACTAACTTTAATTTAATCAATTCCTTAAATTGAACAGGGTTTAGCCTGTCTTCTTGTATAACTTATGCATAATGATACAAATGTTCTGTAAATACACCAAATAACAAAATAAACACTGATCAATGTGAACAGAAACATGTATTTGTTTAATTTTGGAGCCAGGTAGTTTACAGTTTATATGACCTGCACTTTGCAGTTTATATGATAGCACTTTTGTATGTACAAGCCTTTGCTAGTGTCTGAGAAAGTACTTTGGCTGATTTAAGAAAGAGAATATTTAAAAATGCAAACATCCACAACTCCTTTTCATTTCCACATGTTGTCTTCTGAAAAGATCCATACTTCCTTTTCTAAACCTGTTTAGTTTATGCACTCTTCTTTAGCAACACTGAGTTCCTGCAGCTACATTGTTTATGAAGCTTTACCTTCTTATTTCAGAAAAAGGCTCATTAGCCTCACAGAAGAACTTGCTACTCAGAGCTTGTTTCCCAACAGCATCCACAGTTACAAGGCAATAGCTGAAATAATCTTTTAAACACCACCGTTCCTGTCTGTCAGCTCCTTTTGAATTTGAGTTGTGTAGTGCATTTTTATTCTTAGGATGTGAATCTTGAATTGTGTGTCTGAACCAAAAGAGAGGCACCTAAAAATGCTTCTTACTTTTCTTTAGACTTGGATAGTCCACAAGAAATTAGAATTTAGTTGTCAGCTCCAAGCAGCCTCAAGCAGAACCTGCACATTTGCCCTGGACAGATGCAGCTTTCACACTACACTTGTGACGAACAGAACTCAAGGACCTTCAAACTCCTCCCACCCAAACATCTGGAGTTTTTAGTGCATTTGGCAGTTATCCTCCAAATAGGAAAAGCCCTTTGGATCAGGCTTGTCACATGCAGTTTGGATGGTCAGCAGGAATTCATTCAGGATCACAGCATCAGTTGCAATTTTAAGTGAGTAGGAATAGGTGGAGATTTTTAATAAGAAAATACACTTACATCTAGACAGTCACAAAAGATGGCTTTGGCTATTCAGAAAATTAAGATATGTCTCAAAAGTTACAGCAAATTTATGAATCCAAATAGACACCTTAATACTATTATTATTTGTTCAACATAACAATAAACCAGACTGACTGAAACTCATATGAATGAAAGTAATAGAAGACAGACAAGCCAGAAACAGACATATTTATACACACATTGGGATTTACTTTCAAAATCAATTTTTAAGAGTGTCCCCAAAAGACTTTTTTTCAGTGCATCACTGTTAGCCTTAATCTCTTTTCCTACCTATTAGAATTGGGGTGGAGAACAACTGAAATACCCTCTTCAATCACTCTGTTATCTCTTTTGGGGAGCATCCACATCTAGACAGCATGATAGTTGCAACCATAACCCTCAATAGCAATATATTCTGTTTGTTAAATTCTTATTTCTGGCCTTTATTGACAGTCCTTTGGAGACTCAGTTTCTCAAGCAGATGTTACGATGGCACAAAAGCTGGAATGACAGCACTTTCCTCCCTTAAAGAGAAAATACTCAATAAAAGTTATAGAGTAAACTTCTCACCGTTTTAGCACAGCATCACTTTAACTCCATTGATATTCTCAAAATTATCCTCTTGATACATCTTAGCAAAACCCAAGACTTTCCACTTTCATCACTGGGTGATCAAATAATAAAACAGACTGATACCCTGGATAAGGAAGGTGGTCTATCCTCAGCATTGTAGCTGACCTTTTTGGTGACCTGAGAAAGGTCATTTCATTGCTTTCGTCACTTTCTGATCCTGCTTTTGTCTGTGTGTCAGCACTTACTGCAAGGTTTGTGTGATAAGGAATGTCTCTTACATTGCTTTTATACAGTGATGCTTGCACTGGTGTTTCTGTTTACTAGACATAAAAAAAAAAAAGAAGAAGAAAAAAGATTCAAGCACATTTAAAACCTAGAAGAGATACAAAGCTGACCTTTTCATTGCTTCCTCCAGCTCGTGTGCAGCACCCTGTACTACACCATTGTGATTTGTCCGTGTACATTAGTCTTACAATAAAATACCCCAATTTCATACACAGGAGAGCTGTGGGTTCAGAAATAGCACATCGATCAGGCCCTATTGTAAATATAATATGATACAGAGTGCAGATCAATATTCTGCTGTACCTGCTACTACAATGCTGAGTGCGAGCAAATCATTATTTTTAGCTCTTAATGACTATGGGAGCTTAATTTCATCATTTTAAAGGTGAATAGGAGTGTTTGAAAAACAACCCCATTAGTGGCCACTGTGTGAGCCCCCATCAGTGTGGGGACGGAGCAGACAGCAGCCACACACAGGCACTGCACGAACCCCTTTTCTGTTCATGAGCCCAAGGCAAGGCAACAGCTCTGCTCCCCCTGTGCAGCCAAAAGGTGCCTTTTCTGCCCTGTTTTCCAGAGCCCCAGAATGTCTGGGGAAGGCTGAGCACAGGTTTGCACTGGCACCACAGTGCATTTCCCCCTGCTGGGCAGGCTGGGTGCAGTCCCTGCCCTGATGCCCTGCGCTCCGTACACAGAGCCTGGATGAATTTCTTCTCTATGGAGCTGCAGACAAGATGACAGAGGAACAGCTTAGAGTGTAAAGAGACTCAAACTTGCTCCAAACAATTCCCTGCTCTTTCTCTGAACATCTCCTATCACCGTGGAGGCCTAACCAGGAAAATAGGCTGGAGACACAGATCTGGGTGCAACAACAGCAGCAGGGCAGAAGAAGACCCGGTTTATTTACAAAAACCTACTTTTATACTTTTACTATGAGGCCTGTGGATTGGAGGAAGGAATTCCCACCTCAACACCACATTGGTGGAGGGGACTGTCACACAGTCTTGTTTGTCCCAGCAGGGAATGTAAAAACAATGGCTATGTTTACAGAACATAGCTGATGTTTACATTAAAAGAGCGTGAGAAGGTACGAACTTCTCCTTTAATATGAACGCTCAGCAAACCGGGAAAAACTCATGGCAACAATCTCCCATTTTCATCCTCTCCTTCCAAAACTCAGAAAACCCAATTAAACTGACAGGGACTCAGTGAACTGAGTTTTATCTTTCAAGAACAAACCCAAGAACTGAACAAAACAGTAATTTATGAAACAGAAAACAAAAAAGCAAACCAGAAAGATAACCAAGATTAAAAAATAAAGTAAAATCAACAGCTTCAGTGACATTTATGAAACCTATCCTAAAGAACAACTACCAGAACAATTTTATTCCCTCTGATGCTGTTTACCTCCCTTGAATTCAGAGAAATCCAAGGCCCAGGACTCCTGGTCAATATTCTGAGGTTGACCACCAAGGCCTTACGTGGATTGCATTCAAACCCAAGCTGCCAGTAGTTCACTCCAAATTTCATGAGCACAGAAATGATCACCTGTAAACGTCCTCTTAGATGTAGAAGCCACTGATTTTATTTAGTTAAAACTGGCCTCAGGTGACTGTCTTTTCTGTTTTCCTAAACATTAATTTCTGGTGTTTGAACTTCATTTCCAATGTTCTAACTTCAGTAATTGCTGCTTTAATCTTTTGCAGCTTCACAAGTTCTTGGTAATAGAGAATAATAAATGTAAATGTAACATTTAGGCTATCAGTAATTTATCCTGAGAGAGCAGTTCAAAGGAAGCATCAGCTTGAAACTATTGGTTCGTTTGTGAAGTTTGAGGCAGGAGACCGAACTGTCATTTGACTTCAAGGAGCCTTTGTACTGGACTAATTATAAGACAAAGCCACTGGACTTGTACTGATGAGTTATTTATATTTTTGATGAAGTTATCTGCAGTTATTTTTTGATCTCTAATTAGAGGTGACCTCTAAAGCAGGGGTTTGCTTCATTTTCCGGAAGAGCAGCTCAGGAATCATTCAATCACTCACTTAAAATAAATACCACAGTGATCTCAACACTCCCTAGAGTTGATTCTTAGTTAACAAGAGAAGAAAACATCTGATTAAGTTCCCAGAGCTGGCTCTCTGAGTGGCCAAGGGCTTTTTTAAAATATGTCACACAGATGGAAAATGTTTTCTAGTGGTATCGACAGCGAGTCACGACACTCTCCTTTAGATCCTTCATAATTTGTGAGACAGAATTAACAGCTGTTTTTAAAGTAAAATATAACCCATAGGAAATGGAAGGAGAGGCTGAATCCTGACGCTTCACTTTCTGTCATTCTCAGACCAGGAAAGGAAAGGTTTCATTTTCGTCATTTAAATGCTAATATAATTTCATGACCACCTGTCACACCATAAAATGTTTTCCGTTGCTTTAATCACATTCTGCTCTCCTCAGCAGAAAATTAGCTGATGCTAAAATACCAAAACATTATTAGGAAACTTTTATTTTTATGGGTAGATCATTTGGTCCATAAGAATTATCTACTTGGGGCAATCTCTTAATCAAATGCTGATGCATGCAGCAGTCACTTTCAAATACCAGGGAGAGCAAACTGATGTGTTCGATGGCCTTAGGGTGCACTGGGGCAGTTTTAGATTAGCTATTAGGAAAAAATTCTTCACAGAAAGAATTGTCAGTCATTGGAACAGGCTGCCCAGCAAAATGGTGGAATCACCATCCTTGGAACTGTTCAAAGAACCTGTGGATGTAGAGTACGAGGATGTAGTGGTGAACGTGGTGGCAGGACTGGGTTAACAGTTGGACTTCCTGATCTTGGAGGGCTTTTCCAACCTTGATGATTCCATGGTCTGCACCACAAGTACATCTACAGTTCTCCACTCCTTACTTCTGGTACTTCCAGGAGTGAATGTTACATCCATGGGATAGAAAATACTCCTTCAGCTGCAATGGGTGAGATGACTCTGACTCCCTCCCATAGCTTTCCCAGAAATGAAGCAGCTTTCCTGTATTTTAGGGGAACAACAGACACAAGCTGCCTTCTCTACGTGTTTCTTCTCAATACAAATAAAGTGTATTTTTAGCTGTTTTGACTAGATACTGTCTTCAAGTAATTAAGTAGGAAAAAACCAAGATGTCCGACAATATCTTTAAAAACAATAGGAAATAGTAAAGACACTAAACCATATCTGGAAGGAATCAAGGATGAAAACCTGGAAGCAGCAGTCCAGCAGATATTGAAGAGATCTGCTTTTAGAAAACAGCAAAAAGGTTTGGTCTGATAAACCCTGATGAGTAGTTTCAGCCACAGAGGTTCACAAATTAGAGCAAAACTGCTGTGCTATGCCTTGTTACTTCCCTGATTTCTTCCCACCTGAGTACCTTATTCAAAGAAATATTTGCTACCAAATCTTTGTTTATAGTAACTGTTAATCAAATCCTCCACCTCACATATGTTTTTGCAATTTCAGAACGTCCTGGATATTATTTTTTACTCTTCCTATGTGAAGATAGTACCTTCATCATCTTTGGAGATGACATATAGTTCTTAGTATGGTAGAAAAATTATAAAATATTATCATTAGTTATAGCAGAAATAATGATGCATTCAAACTTAGTATTAGAACCAGAAATTTAATCATATTCTTACAGTGAGCTCACTAGCTAGACTGGCCAAACATAATCAAATTTATTATGTAAATGCTGTTAAATTTATTTTATCATTAGGACTAACCATATCATGATGACATGGTTAACTTTAATCCATTAACACATATCAAATATTATTTTCCTAATGTACACTAAAAACAATGTTTGATTTAACTTCATGCCCTAGCATCATCTAAGGTGATGTTGTTTCCTGGAACAGAAGAACTCAAAGACAGAAAAAGTAGTTCTCAGATTTTCATCCTCTCCTTTTATTCTTCCTACAAGTCTGAGCTAAGAATGAGTCCTTAGTTTCCCAGAGAAGTCTTTCTGCAGCCCCAAGTGGCATTAAGCAATCTCCATCAACCAGTGACAGCAGACTTCCCCAAATTCCTCCTAACTCTATTACTGCCCTTAATGGAGCAGCAGGGCTCGAGCAGTTATGACTGCAGCCAGCACAGGCACTGCTCCAGTCCGGGATTTAATCTGTAACAATTTGATGATCTGGCCCTATTATCAATTCAACAGATTCTAGATCCTTTTAATCTCAAGCCTACTCCAGTACAGTTGAGTCAGTTATTAATTTCTCATATAAACTGAAAATAAAAACGTAAACAAGTAAGGCCTTCAGAAAGACTGGATTTTTTGATTTTTTTTTCTAAATTCCTACTCCAGTGCTTCAAGATGCAAATTGTTCCCAGATATTTCTGAACAGCCCCACAGTTCTAACTGCAACTGGTTATTAGGGGCACATTTAAAAATGGCTTGTAATTTTTCTTCAGATTTTTTTTATGTTTCAGAGGAACCATGCATCCAAAGTGCAAAAAATAAGGTAATTTACCAGGCTCCTTTGGACTTTCATTACTATTCATTTGTCTCCATCACTGCTACAATGAATTTGAATTTTGCAATGGAAACTACCCTTTCAAAGCACAGCTAAGTATTTCTAACAAAAAGCCCTGATTATGCAAGATAGATGGGGTTTTTGTGTTTTGGTGGAGTTTTTTTAGCATGTTCCAAGTCTTACATTATAGCATTATTAGAGAAAGCTAATGGCTCAGATTTTTCAATCAAATTGGACTGTGTTCTTGAACAAGGCTACATGATTCTTGCAATATGAGCCACACTGATTTTGGAGTTAATGTTGTTTTTAAACCAATCTGACAGCATTTTGACAGTCCCTTTGACACGCTGCAGTTTCTCATTCTAAGACCTCAAAACAAAACACAAGAAACCACCGAGTGGTGCAGAATCTTGCACTTACAGCTTCAGCAAATGATGCAGACAGTTTCATCAGTGTCTTTCTCACCAGCAGGAAGCAAACAAAGCCTCATCCATCGATGAAGCAAGCCTAAGTTAGATTTCATGGGTACACGCGAAAGTTTAGATCTTTTGGCAAAGATTCTGCACATCTAAGATGGAGATAGCATGGTACTAGTGGTAGACAACAAATTTTTCTGAGTGATAACACAGTGTTTTTCACAATGTGTAACTTCTCCATAGCAGGATGACGGTTCCACCTTGTTATTTACGTTTGCTGCAGCACTTCCAATCCTTGGGAATGAGGTGGGAGCAACAGAACGTGCACATAAATCATTCAGGTGTCACACTGGTAGATATTAAAAAGTCAAGGCTTGCCACAGCACTGGAATAGTTATGTCCTGTTTTTAAAATACTGGTGCCAGTCTTCTCCCGTACATGACTGCTGAAGTGTAACCTTCAGCAATTCTGGACCATAACTGTAATTGTAAATTTTAAAAAACTTGTTCAGTATACTTTGAACAGGTATTTGTTATGCAGACCACACACACTTCTATATGTGATGGTGTTGTACATAAAGTATTCATAACTGGGAGTGTCTGATGGCTTCAGTACGTAAATTCACTCTGTTGTACATTATATGAAAAAAAAAAAAGAAAAAAAATCAACATAACCTATTTCATAATAATCTAAAACAACTTCTGCTTCCCTAAAAAAGAAGCTACAGGATGCTGTCCAGCCTTTAAACCTCAGAGCTAGTCTTTGATTGCACCAAGGACACTGCCACCTCCCTTTTTATGGTACCAGGCAGAAAAAACCTGTCAAAACAAGCCTGAACTGAGCATGTGACTGGAGACAAGCTACCGTTCAAATCTTCTCCCATCCAAATGGCAATCTGAGGACAGCCTGGTCTTGGTATTTGCATACTAAACAGATGTTGGTATTAATTATTTGGTGAATCCTGAGAGACATCAGTAGCATACAAAGAAATCAGCATATTTACACTGTCAGAAACAACTCTGAAAGAAAAGACAGTAAACACAGATTAAATTAATCTGTAGGGTCCATCCAGGGTAGGCAAATACAACTGACAATTTCAATGGTAATGCCTAATTGAGCAGTATCAAACAATCCATTTTTGCACATATTTTTTATAGACCATGGTATATACCAGCGTTGGCAGATTTACAAAAGCAGTGCTAGGCCAAGAGACTGGGACACAGCCACCAGGATGATCATGGCAGAGGAATCAGGGTTCAAAGCTTCTGTCACATCTTAAGGTTAGATTTTGTGAGCTACATTTTCCAAGCTCAATCTTTTGCTGAACCTTTGCTGAGAGGTCCAGAAGACTTCTAATTGAGGCTGTGAGAAATTTTTCCTGGGTTGGCAATTAAAATCACATTAATTAAAACCAAGCTCAAAGTTTGAATGATAAGGAGGCTATAGAGAAAGCAGAAAGAAATAGATATTTGTTTCACATGATCTGCAATAAGGATTTGCATTTTGCTTCCTCATTGAAGACACTGGAATCTTTTAATTGATTTGACTGATCGTCAGAGAAGTAGCAAGTCTGGAAATTGTGAGCAAAGCCTACTCTAGAATGTGGAAACCCCCGCAAATATCTGAAACAGTTCCAGATCAAAGGTCCAACTAGCACAGGCAATTCAGTATACAAAAGTTGATACCAAGGGCAGAGGGAAAAATACACACCACCTTTCTTCCAGCATCCCAACATTTCCTGTTCAGGGGCTTTTTTAGCCAGGTATAATTTCTATGTATTAATTAATTCTCAGTGAGTGTATTTTCCCTGAACTGTCTTGAAACCATGCAAACTCCTGGTATCCTTTCGTGACTTCCTAAACTCAGGTGCTTTTAACAGGAAGAATAGTCTTCATCCGGTCTGAGCACAGCTCCAGGATCACTGAGGGGCTCCATTTTTGTTTTGGAAGTGGGAATGCTATGCTGCTTCTCCAAATGGCTCACCACTCCATAAACTTCCTTCACTTCCCCTGTTGCTTCTTTTCCAGACTGAGATTTGCCCAATCATTCTTTAGAAGGCAGCCTCATGTCCCCAGTACAAGTGACTCATACTTTTGACGTGCCAAGAAAGATCAGGGGACAGATCTTCCTCTTCGAAATTCCCCAGAAAAACTAGTTGGGACATTATGTCCTGAGCTGCTTGTCTGCCGTGAGGCTCTGACTTCACCACCTTTTCTTTCACATGACTCAAAGCACACTCCTGGGCCACTTCACCCTGCTGAAACCACAGGGGGAGTGACTCCCACGGAACTCTCTGTAGGAATGATGTACAAACTGTCCCTGTTTGCTGTGTCACCAAGCTGCCACAAACATTTTCTCTCTCGCACTGCAGGCTGTATTTCTGCATTCTGCACAGCTGAACGTTTCTGCAGCAGGACCTTCAGCCAGTGGAGCACCAGCTGCAGCACATTCACAGGAGTTTGACTGCTGCCTTCTGTGCCTCTCCAGGGTTATACTGGCAATGGAACTCCCTGCTCTGCTTTTGCCTCCGTCCACAAGGGACTCAGACAATGGAACTGAACCCAAACCTGCTGCTGGGGCTTGTGTGGAGAGGGAAGCCACTACACTGGACACAGAGGTCTCCACTCAAAAGTGCTGCTGGAACATAAACGTGTCCAGTGTTTGTCTGCTGCCGTCTCCAGGGACATGGACCAATAGTGGGGCCTTTGGAACAAGGCCATGTATTGACTATAAATATACCAGGTGATGCAATTTTCTTTAAGTTCCCAAATTCTTGGTCTGAACTCAGAAAGGCCATATTGTATCTACAACAGGCTGCTCTATATGTAAAAAACCAGCTTCCAGTGGAAAAAATCTTGGAGTCATTAGAGCACCTGTATGGGAAGCCATTAATGCACTGCCTTCCTCACACGTGGAATTCTACAATTCCAGCTGTTAATTAAATCACTATTTTCTCAATTTAAGCTATCTTAGCATAACTGACTCATACTTTTAGTGTGCAAAGAAAGATCAGAGGACAGATTGCCTACTCTAAATTCCTTTGAAAAACTAATTCAAATCATAATATCCTAGGCTGCTTCTCTCCTGTGAGGTACTCACTTAACAATCTATTCTTTTACATAAGTCAAAGAGCAATTCAATTTTAAAATCATAGACCTTGAAATTTTACAACTAGCCCAATTATCATTTTAAAAAAATGATGATTTAACCATTAAAGTATACCCAATTAGAAATGTCATATGTGCCTAATTTATATAAATGCTACTTAAATTACAATAAAATGGATTAGTTTTCAAGGTAACTGTATGTAAAATATAACTTAATCATTTCAAATACTGAAGTTTATCCCTATAACTCTCCCTATTTGTCCTTCTTTCCTGGTTGGTCATATTTCACCAATGACAGGGTTGAAGTGCAGTATTAATGGAACTTAAACCCAAAATTTCTGAAACACAGAAATGGGAAGATGCTCTGAAGCCTATCTGTCTCGAAGGACAGACACCTCATCACCATATCCAATACCATTGTCAGTATTGGTTTTATCAAAGAAACAGAGAGCAAAGAGACCATTTCCAAGACACACACCAAGGACAGACTCACAGAAATCTATTAATATTTTTTGCTTGACAGTAAAAGAAGCTGCCTGGCTTTTGCTCAACTGACTACATTGATAGCTTCAGTTTGTAGGTAGTGAATGCTAAAACATATTGCATAATTTTGCTGCCTTGAGAATAACATTTATTACAGATAGCATTGAAAAGCATTTAATATTTTTGTGAACAAAAGTGTTAAAATGCCTTCACAATTACTGTGTAATAACATAGCATGTATTCTGCTCTGGGTGATGAATTTATTCTTTCATGTAATGAGCTGTCATGATTTTCTTTATTATTTTTTTTTACTGAGCAGGAAGTTGCAATCTAGTAGGTGTCTAGGTTAGCTTGTCCCCAGAGCAGAATTTGATATGCAAAATACAACTTATTAGTTTTCAATTTGCCATTAGCTTAGTTAGGAGATGCAGTTAAAATTCCTCAGCAGCTGGTAACACTCCTGCATTATAAAATGGTGTTGCAAGTGATGCGTAAAGAAAAAACACAATGCAGACTTGGCTTCATCAGGTTTCACTCAACTTGCAGTTTATATCACTCAGAAAAGGCCGTAGGAACAATGCAAGTAACCTGTTACTCAAACACCAAACTGAAAAGGCCAGGGTAGTTTACTATCAGCACATACAACCTGTCTCAAGGGGTGGCAGCTAGTTAAAAGCTGAATTTATGGTATGGTGGTCCTTTCCTATTGGACAGTAATTACAAAGGGAGAAGGTGACATTTGCTGCTAAGACAAAGAAGATTCAGAAGTGAAGGCATGTCCATTACAACCCAAATGTACTACAGACACTATTTAATGTGCTGCATCAAATAAAATTCCTCGGAATGAAAATCAGACAGAGGCTCAAAGATTTAATTTGAGAAATTGGAGAAAAACCAGATTAAGGCAGAGGAGGGGATTGTCCAGTGGGCGAACAAGCCTGCAGTACTCCAGAACAAGAAGGGAAAATGAAGCTCAGTGCTTAAACACTCAGAAGGATTTCTTCTATAAGATGTGGGTCCATCAATTAGAAACTGTGGAAGAAAGATAGAGAGTTCTGCTTAGCAGATTATACACAAACACAATGACCCTCCAAACCCATGCAAATTCACTCCTGAAATTTCTCTGTCAAGATGTTTCTGATGGATGTGAAGGAGTATTCATGTTACCATACTGGATACAAATACTCAGTGTCATCCTAGAATAGATAAATTCAAACTGGGGAAAAACTAGGAGAGTTTCCATGACAAACAGAGAATGAAGAGACTATTTCATGAGAACAGATTAAAAGAGCTTGCTGAGATCAGTTGCAAAGAACTTGTCTTGTTTAGCTAAGCAGAAAGCTCAGAAGGCTACAGTTGGTCTCCCAGAATAAAATGAAGATGCTAAAACCAAGGGAGCAAGAGGAATTATTGAATCTCAAAATATAATGGTAGTTGGAGAACAAATTGTTAAAACAGAGCACAAAGATTCTTCAATCAGAAATCAGTGATGAAGGACCATCACCAAAGCATGGTTTTGAAAGAGGATATGCCAGTAAAGTGACAGTGGCTGGGGTTTTGATACAGGAGGTCCTGTCTGGATTTAGTTCTTGCAACTCACCTTTAAAGGGAGAGATACAGCCCATCTGAATTCCTGAGAAATTTCTTGGGGTGGGGGGGGGGAAGCATGATTTAATTTTCCCTGGTGCTAACAGTTCAGTAACCTTCATGAGACAAAACTTTTCTATAATTGTGTGGATTTCTATCCTCAAAACTAGCAAAATACCAATAAAAGCACACTGAAACCATCTTTGTTGTAACTAAGCTCAGTAACCCATAACCTTTGTCAAGGGGGAGACAGATTTCCTTGCACATCAAGCCATGCTGTTTGGTTTTGCAGAGCAAAATTCTGATTTCCCCCATGCCCAGGTGCTACCAGGAGCGTCTTGAGGACATCAATGTCCTACCTAAATGTCACAGAATATTCTGAGATGGAAGGGATCCACAAAGATCATTGAGTCCAGCTCTTCAGTGAATGGGCCCCCACAGGGATCAAGGCCACAAGCCTGGCATTATTAGCACCAATTAAGCTGGTCTCAGTGGCAGTTATCTTGAGGTTAATGACTATTCCTGGCACACAAAATATTTCCAGAGCCTTTGAGATTATGCCAAATACACCTGCTGGTCATAGATATATCCTGATCAGCCCCATTCCTGCACATGGGGCTGTGACTCCATGCAGGTATACAGCATGACTTTTGCTTAAATGGTGACACAATAAGACAATGACTGTATGATGAAATGATGCCAAATGTTCCATAAAGTCAATAGGCTTGAAAGTGGAAAAAATATGACTGGGGTGAATGACTGTAAGGCACTGTAAATACATTCCTTTTATTAGTTGCTTACAGTCGTGGCAATAACATGGGTATGCTATAATGGTGTATGTGTTTATTTGCTGCATGGAAGATGTATTGCCACAAGCTATTTGCAGCTGACAGTCCCAGCAAAACAACATTTGTAATGCAAAATCAGCATATAAGGGGCTTATCCTCATTAAGTATGCAACAAGGCATGACAACTCAATAAAATATAGGGATGCTCTCAGCAAATGTCAGATCTGTCTGCCTCTTGACTGATCATGATCTCTACTCTTACATGCTTGTGCACCTGCACTGGGTCATTTTTTTTGATGGTTTCACACTCTGACTCCTGTTTTGCAGGTGATTTGGCTCAGAGGGCTAAACCCAAGAGGAGAAGGGACATTTTTAGAAGGACTATTGGCTGACTTTGTTTATTTCTTCTTGGCCACGCTGTGCAAAAGAGACCTTTACTCTGAAGCACTTCATGCATCAGCGACACAAGCTAAACAACTAAAAGAGCAACACAGATCTTTCCTCTGATATAACAATGTGCTACTTACTAGGTGCTTTGATAATCTCTAGGCTGAGGTGAAGAGTGAATTATTTGCACTAAGTCATCCAGTAAATCATTGCTGGAACCAGACGGAAAATAAGACAACCATCATTAATAAGTCACAATTACAATCACTACACACCAGAAACCTAACATGAACATTTTGCAGTTTGTGCATTGAAGACAGTAGGCCTAAATTCTAAGCTTGCTATGGTGGAAGTTCTTGGTTAGTCTCACCCTAAAAGGAGTATTCACATATTTGGAGCACCAGGAACAAAAGTTTTCAAAAAAATACCGATCCAGAATTGTCACGTTTTGCTTAGACTCTTGATTTCAGGTTGTCCTTCTCTTCAGCTACATGATCAGTTTCTGTGATTTATAATAATCTAGATGTGTCAGCAAGAGCACTTCTATTGCAGGTCTTATTTTCCCTCTGTCTTAAGACTGAGTATCACAACTTCAATGCACCTTGCAAGAGTCTGGAAAGAGAGCAGGGGACACAGATACAGCCTTGCTCCTGAGGATTCCCAGCAAAGCTACTCTTGGGTTTCCAGATAAAAGCAGAGATGACTTCTGACCTGACCAGGCTCACTTCTTATTACCACTTCTATTTTTCTGAGGGAAATTTCAGTTAAAACTAATTTTTCACAGAGGAAATTGGCTTTTTCATCTTGTATATCTCATTTTCATTGAACTCTCCTGCCTTGCCTAAGCTGTGCCCGTAGCTCATCATTACTCATAACTTCAGATATTTAACCTTTCCTTTGCTTTCTAAGGACCTAGACACCCAACAATGGAAGCTGTGGCTTTGCTATAAAAGCCTGAAACTTGAAATTTGGAGAACTATTGTCACATATTTCTACACATGGGATATCTGGCAGAGGACAACAGACACTTGGCAATCTTTCCTCTAATCTGTTCACTTAGGAGTAAAGCAGCATGCTCAGCCTTGGAGTCATCAAATTAGTGATGGCCATTCCTTCATGTTTAGAGTCCCTAAATAACTCCAGGTAGCAAAAAGCTCCAATAAAATTGATGTCCTCACAAGGATAAATGGTCCCAAGCAATTTTCAGATATACCAGTAAGACTTGCAGTGTTAACTGCTTAGATCAAAAAGAAAAAAAAAACACTAAGGAATGGATTTGACGATATGGTAGAGCTCACTTGATCCCAGGGTCTTTATTCACTGGATAAGAATAACAAGAACCAATTTATTGGCAAAAATCCTACTTGACAGTACTAGCGGAAAGGGCTTGGAGGAATAGCGAAAATATCTTATTAGAAACTATTAGACCAGATATATTCTCCAGCTGATCCTGGAGAATGTCCAAAAGAAGGGCTCTGACGAGAAATATCTGATTCTAGAAATCAGATGCACAACCTTCATCGCATAAGACGGCCAGCATGTGCTTGGTGTAATAAAACATGGAATTAGTTTTAACTACTACTTCACAATTTTTTGGTCCCTGAACAACTGATGGAATCATCTTTAAATAATCACTTTATACAAGTCATTTAGAATGTAGGATTTTGCTGAAAAAACCACAAGACTTCCAAAGGTGACAAAGGTCTTTTAATTTTACTTAAACACACTTGTGAGACTTAAGGTAGCAGTCTCATGCCTTGCTGTTAATTATTTTGATTACGTATCATATACTTTAAAGCATTTTCTGATTGACTTTTCTTTTTAAGAAGATGTAGTTTGTAGAACACAGAGTTTTTTTAATCTCACTGCAATTTCCTTTTAATTATTAACACTAGGAACTCTATGTAATATCCTGGCATTTATTATTTTTCTTTTTGGTGTGGGAAATTAAATTGTATATGAGATCACATAAAAGCAAATGTGAATTTCAGAAATAAGAGTGCTACAGTGACTACACAGAAAGTTGCATGTAGTTAATTAGGTAACTGGGAGTATCTTACTGATTTAGAGGTGCACTGGAAAGTGCTCCTGTATATATGCCTCTTCCATGGCACAGCCTAATTGTCAGTGGCAATACAAAGTGGAAGAGAAGGGAGGGAAAAGGCCGTTTCCCTTTGATTCAGGTTTTGATTTGAAGGTTTTTCCTTAAAAGCCAAGACAATGCTTCCTTCTTACCTTACCAAGGATACAACCTTTTTTAAGAGTTTACAATGGACACTGAATACCAAAATTCTCTAGCAAATTAAGTCAGTAATCTGTGTTACTCTATTCAAGCAAAGAACAGAGAATGAAGGATGGAACACGAGTCACATCCTTCTTTAAAGAAATTATTTGATATTTTTATTGTCATATCTTTCAATTAAACTGGTATTTTTCCACAAGGAATTAGAAGTATTAGCAATTTGGCTTGTGGTCTTATTCCTTACCCTCTTTCTTCTGCTTTTCATATTAGCTGATGTACTGATGAGTATTACACCTATAAAATTATATGACATGGATCTTACCATTCCATTCCTTCAGCGGGACAGAACCTGAGCCAGCCTTCTCATGGCCAAAAGTAAGAAGAAATGGCTTTCACACTAAATTCATTAAACTGGTGTGACAAGCACCTATTTAACCAACTGTGGTGGCTGGCTGCAGTGGAGAAGCTTTTAGAATAGATAAGCTGGATGAGTTATATTTTTAATAGACTGCTGCACAGCTAAAATGATCTGTAATATAGAATTGGGAAAATTCTATACTCCACTGCATCGGCACTAATTTGAAAGACCCTCCTAGCTACCACTCCAGATTTGTGTCTCTGAATAAGTGTGAAGGCTGATACATTAAAATGAGCTCCGGTTAAGTTCATTTTTGCATGAGGGCTCATAGCAGGGCTTCATCACTTGGAGAGGAGACCCACGAGCAGCCCCACACCAGGACTGCTCTCAAACAGCTGTTAACTATGGCTGCCACATAAAAAGGACTGACAAGGATCATAAATTGGGACCCGAAGTATTTCAGTCACAGTACCTGGCTTTTAAAATTGTAGTTAAGAAAAATGCCAGTGGGATGGCATTTCCATAAATGAGAGCCCTATGCAGGCTCTCCTAACCCTGGGGGCTCAAAATGCACTGCTCTTCTCAGCTTTTCCAAGGGTTAGGACACAGACTCACTCTGCCAGGTGAATAAGAGATAAGGTTTGAAAGGCTCTTGCTGTTTGCCACTCCAAACCCCTAATTTTTGGCTGTACAGAACAGCTGAGATAATCTGCAATAATTTGACTATTTTTCAGCTTCACTGCAAACACGAGGTGTGAAATGACCCATGTTAAAAAAAAAAATCCCTAAACAACAAAAATCCACCTACACACAAAAATATCTCAAATCTTGAAACGACACTTTGTTTTTTAACTTTTACCTGCCACTTCACCAGCTGTTAAATTGTGACATACACAGCCCACTGCTCAGAAGTCTCAAGAGTTTTCTCAAGACCTGAACCAGAAAGAAACCTGTCCTTTACACAAAAGACAATAGGGAAAAATGTTTCACTTAGAGAAACTGCCTAAAAACCCATTAGCTGCCTTTTCTCCTATTTTCACAGCAGCTAATTACTTGCACAGTCAGTAGTCCTCCCAACTACGTTAGCACCCTGTTCATGGAGGCATTAATTGAGGAGAAGGCACCCAGCAAACACCCATTCTGTAATACTACATATGGGGGAATAAACACAGGGATACCTGCACACTCTCCCCATTCCAGAGCAGACAGCTGGGACGACAAAGGCAACATGTGAGGCTTGGGTCACCAAACCAGCTTTGACCTTGATCCTGCATGAATAAATTTGAAGTCCTGCTCTCAACACTTGCATTCTCTGGGGGAATCTCCAACTAAAACATTTGAAATCTGCAGAGGAACTCAAGCCAGAATGGCACATATTTATTAGGTATTAAAACATGAACACACTAATTTCTGCATTTGCTAAAGTTATGGATTAAGGGATTTGATACACTGGAAAAAACAATCCTTACATTTCCGAAAGATCTAGGAATAGTCTGCGTTAAAATAGATCTGTGAAGCACTAACTTCTCATGATACTTGAGAAAGATGCTGAGATTAACAAACATCAAGATATTTTTTCATGACTTCACAGTGAATATTGATATTCCCAGATGTGCCAGGAATAAGCACCAACCCAAGACATTCAAAGTTTATTGTTTTATCTTGAGCTGTGCAAAAAGACAACTTCTGATACATAGAATATATGCAGCTGGAAAGATAAAGCATAAATCTGCTTTGTCTTTTCTTCAGGATCTTTTTTTCATGACTTGTGGAATTCTAGCCATTGGAGAAGTTCTGGTGCTCATTTTAAGTCACTGCAGTCAGACACCCCTTACTCTGAGCTTCAAAAACTGTTATGGCCACAGACTTGCTGTGATTGCTTGCTCGAGGGTGCACTATCGAAGCAGGAGCCACAAACAGTGCACAAATCCCCATTATTCTGTTCGTCTCCGTGTCAGCAGGAGAGAAGGAGGAGATGACACCAGGTTACTCAGGAGAAATGGTTCCTGTAACGATCAGCAGTATTTCTGGGGGTACCTAGGGATGCTTGAAAGGGAGAAAAAAAGGAAAAGAAAACTGCAGTATAGAGGCCATCATCCCACATGGGTCAAAGGAAACAATACTGAACTGATTGAAAGCTTCCAACACGGCGACACAGTCTCACGGGACACATGGAAACACAAGAAGAGTCTGATGAAAAAAAACCAGCAGAGCAGGAAGGGGTGGAGATGAGGAAAATCTAAACTCCACAGGGAGCTGATCATGGGAATGGAAGAGAAAACCAAAACCTCAGGCTGTTGCACATTTTTGAGAGATAAAGAAAAAAAACCCAGTGATGTGCAGGGGTTCAGTGAGATGCAGAAACAGAGCCAGGAAAACAGAGAAATACAGACAGATAAATATAGAGAATATATACAGGTAATACAGGTAAATACAGAGAAACACATAGCATAGGTTTGTGTGAGAAATGAGGGGGGAAAAAACCAAGGAGAAATAAAAAAAAGAAGGTGAAAGACTCCCATAGGATTAAGGAAGCCTTATTAAAACCGTAAGGTGGCAGGAAGGGGAAAATAAGGAAAAGCTCTACTTATCGTCCAGGAAAACAACAGAAAAGGTGCAGCTCTCAAAAACAAACTGTGTTGGGAAGCAGTGAGATGACTCCCCAGTTTGCTGTGTCTGACTTGGTACTTTTTGCTTGAACTGTTACCACCTTACTTAATTTCTCAAAATTTTCTGTTTTAGCAGACTCTGGAACCACTTGAAAATGAGCTTTTAAAGTAAATATACTCTTATAATTCAGCTTTAGAAACTCACTTTTTAAAGTACCATAAATTATTTCCATAGAATATTTTGCTATTTTGCCAAATGAAATGCTGTTTCTAAAGCAGTCCATAGGCAGAATTTAAAAGAGTCATTCCGGACACTTGGCTGTGCTGTATGGAGCACTGCCTGTGCTTCCAGTGCTGGAGGAGAAAGGACATCTCTGTGGCTGCCAGTCCTGGCAGTAAATGATGCTGGCTCACATGTGACTCCAAGGCCAGGCCTAGCTGGAAGAAATTAATGATAAACAGCAGTTTTCAATTCTCCCCTTAGTCTCTAGGAAAGAACACACACATGGCCAGTAAGCCAGCAAAGAAGGAAGTGAGAACATAGAGGTGATGCCACTGGTTTGACACCAGTTACAAAAAGCTCAAAATGAAGAAATCATAGAAAATTTTCCAAAATTGAGGATTAACAATGAAAGATAACAATTCCAAAGAGAAGAAGCAGAGAGGGAGAAGATAAAAGCTGCAGGAGAAGAATTAGCCCCTTCCAAGACCCCACAGATTCCACTGGCCCTTGCCAATGGGAGGAAGACTGTGGCCAGCAGGGATTCACCAGATAATGGCACCAAAAGTGTGATCATATTTAGTGCCCAATTGGACAATCTGTCTGATTCAGGCCACAAATCTGTGCTGTAGCTTAAAAATTGTGTGTTCAAAGGTTCTGAGTGCATATGACCTTGCTCTGAAATGTTCAAGTCTGGTAGAAGATTCCCAAATAGAGTGAGACTAAGATTTGAGGGCTAACTGATGGGACCTATGCACTTATCTGTGCTTTACTCAAGCTTGTTGATTATTTTAACAACAATAACTTTTTTTTTTTTTTTTTTTTTTTGCATTAGGATAGGTGAAAACCTGATTTTTTAAAATTCAATTGAATATTCTTTAAAAGATCCCTTTGTAGCTGACAATAAAAAATGAACTTGGCCAAGAGTAATTGACTGAAATTTTAAGGAATAAAGGCTTATTTCTCTTTTAAACTTATTCCTTATGTTTAACTGGAAATCTTCAGCTCACAGAGTAAATTTTTAAATGAATAGTCCTTGAATTGAGATCATTGCTGTACTCCCATATGTACGCACTTTTCCTTACATACCAGTGCAATTTAATTCTCCTTCCTTTCAGCACCTATTCTATATCAAACCTATGCCTGTCACAGCCTAGAAATCGAAAGACATTTTAATTCCCAGATGGACCCAGTAGGGCAACAGATTTTGTTGCCTCCTGTTCTTCTGTGTGATCACATAAATGGTAGTTGGAGCCCAAGAAATGTAACTGCCAACTGCACACTCGGCTGTGGAATTCCAAGAGGCACTGACACGTTTGGTAAATGGCTCAAGTTTGAAGAAAAAAGCTAGAATAGAATTCCCTTCCTGGAGATTTTGGCCTTATGCTTTTAAAAGGGTAGGCAGAAAATGTTTTGGCACTATTTTGTAGTAATAAAATACAATAAAACCATTTTGCTTTCCACTTAAATACTTACATGTATGAATTGTGCCTGATTGCTGAGATTTTTGAATTTTCATCAGGAAATGTAAGCTGCAACACTTACAACACACAACATCATTAAGCTGAATGTGCTATCATAATCCATGAGCAAACAAAGTTATGAGGCTGCAAGTAAGGAACTTTTTAAATCTCTTGCCAGTTGTTTGCTTATTAAGCAGAGAACTGTGCCTTCAAAGAGCGAACAGCAGAAAAGAGCAATGTGTACTGGGTTGAGAAAGTAACTGTTCGGAGATTGGAAAGAAAAGAAAACTGTTGGAGATCTACAGATGACACAAACTTTAACAGAAATTAAAGGAGATTTTAAAAAGTTCCAAGTGGTCAAAGAGTTAAAGTGCATTGTAACAGATTTCTTTTGGTCCCACAAGTCATACAAAAGCATGTTCATAAATACTAGATGGAAGGCCATTAGTCTGCCAGCATTGCAGTCACCCTTCTTTGCAATATGAAAGCTTTTTGAGCCATTGTCCTTTTAATTTTTTTCCCTTTTACTTTTCTATTTTTATAATCCACCCACAGACCAGATCACAAAAGATTTTGGTTCTACACTTCTACAGCCTTCTTGTAACAAATATTATTGAACTTAATCCTGAAACCTGGCTATCCCAAACAACAGCACTAAAGAACAGTTTGAGTGAGATAACCTGGCTCAACACAAAGAGCTGTAACAGTGCTGGAATTATGTCACCCAGGACCTTTTTGAAAAGTGGAGGTACAACATGGCAAAGACTAATACTCTGCCCATGAAAGAGTTTTGGGAAAAGTTGGTTTAGCTTTTAAATGGCCACAAGTGTGTAACTAACTTCATTGTACTCCCTGGTACATTGTTAGGGTTGAAATAGAGCTGCTGAGAAGAAGTGGATTACCTTATCTCTGACAACAGTGACATCAATAGGAGAGATTTGCTTTAGCAAACTAGAGGAAATATGAACCTATTCACAGTATAAGAACTTTTCGTTATTGGTTAACCTATCAGTTACACCACAGAGCCATCAAAATTGGTGACTCAAACCCATGATTCTCATGAACTGCAGCTGGCAGGAGAAATGGGAAAGAAATGGAGAATTAGAAGGAAAGGCCAATGGAGAACTCCAAGAAATATCCATGAATGCAGCAAGTCACTGAAGCAAGTTCAAGTAAGAATTTTATATTTATATGTATAAGCAATAGGACAATTGAGCTGCTGACATGAAAGATGAGAAAAAAAGATACCAGTTTATTTTAATCTTACAAGTCAGTGGCACTGACTTCACTTTGAGCAGTCTCTATTTTAAAAGCTAAGTGAGGAACACCAATTCAGTTATCAGACGAAGACTAAGTTATCAGTTACAGAAATTTATAGAATGTTACACTCCTAAAAATAATACATCTCTTAGAAGTTATCTGCTTCAGATGAAAAACCAAGAACAAGGAGATTTAATAGATATGACTATGCTGAGGCAAACATGCTCTTTTATATAATTTGTGGAATTGCTCCTCCAAGGCCAGATGGCAAAGGGGATCACAGACTCCTAACTGAAAAAGATCCCCAGACAGCTTAAACTTGTAGAAAGCTATTAAAATGTGAAAAAGACAAAATGAAACTGGAGCAGATTGACAGTTTTGAAAACTAAACAACAGAATGTAACTTTAGTCTGGGTTAGGTGGGAAAAAAATAAGGAGAAATCCGCATAATTAAACCAGGCTAAATTTGAGGCAAGACCAATAGCAGCAGATGAAGACCTAAGCAGTGTCCTGTCTTTGGAAACTTCCTGTAGCTCAAGCAGCAACTCAGTTTTGCAAAAAACTACAGGAGAAGTAGAACTTTTTATAGAGAAAAGGATGTATGCCTGCTCCGCGCAATGAAAAAGACTTTCTTCCATTGGCTCTGAAGCCTGCTGTGATATTTCTGCTCCCTGTTCTTAACAGTTTCCAAACCTTCAGATTCATTGCAGATGTGCTCCTTTCTCTCCTACTCCAACTCCTAGTCTAGAAAAGCCTCTCCTGGCTGGGCTTTTCCTTTGCTGAAAGCAACTGAGCACTCCCTCCAGAAGGTCTGCACAACCCAGTGCGACAGCCAGAACCAGGCTAAGAGTTGGTTTCCTCCTTGGCTCCTTGCAGTCACACATTTGGAAAAACATAACAGACTGCAGCACACAGCAGATAGTGAACAAGTGGAACATGTGCACCATCCATGAAAATAACAAAAAGGGGAAGAGCCAGGTGCCCAAGGACTTAACGTACCTTGTAAAAATGAATATTTTTTCTGATATGTCTACGGAGTCAGAACTGAGAACCAGGATTATGACTAGAGTGTGATACTGTGCTTTAAAACACAGTAAAAGAAACTTCAGCTTGAAGAGCTCCAAAAGACTGCAGGTTTGTTTTTATATACTAGAAAATGAGGCAAATTTTGGTTCCAAATTACCAGTTCCAGTATCTGTTGCAACTTTATTAGAGAATAGAATTGAAAATTTAATTTCAGAAATAAAACCCTCTCTTTGCAAGATACAATGTGCCAGTTGAGAGATTGTCAGACAACATCATAATTTGACTGTTAAGAATGTAAGATATTAGCAATAGAGCATGATTTTTAGTTTATCTTAAGTTCAGGACATCCACAGTGCTTTAGTCTATGGGAAATAGTGGTCAAAATTTGTTGAAAAACACTTAAAAACTTGGCAATTTTCACTTAGAAACAATAATGAACGTCTACACAACTTGATTATAAATGAGAGCATCACCCTCAGAACCAGAACTGTTGGATGTGAAAAGTTGTTCAATAGCAAGTTTAGAATTTTGAACTCAATAATTGGATGTTTTGCTCAACTATAAGGCCACTGAGGCAAACACAGCAGTCTTGCAATGTCTTTGAATGCCTTAAAAAAGTCAATATACACATCTTCATACAGGCCTTACAGCCCTGTGATAACTTATCTCCAGTTGCAGAAAAAGGGGTGAAACAGCTTCCTTACCACAGCTGTTTTATTGACATGACTGTTAACCAAAGACATCCCTGTAAAAAGTTAGGAGACACCTTTTTTTTCCACTTTTGAGAAATAAAAACCTGAGAAATATTCTGAACTTCCAAGGTCCAAAACAAAATAGATGGCTGAAAAGCAAGTACATTGGAAAATACCAAGGGAATAGAGCAATGCAGGAGGAACTTGAAAAGCGTGACAGCTTTTGATACATGTATGTATTGTCAGGGGACTGATCTTTTTTTTTCCTCCCACGAGGAAGAGAGAATTACTGGCCTTTTAGGAAGCCTGCAACATCCCTTGCACAGTCTAGTTCAAACCAGTTGCTTCGGAGTGGTTTTATTGGAAAGGGAGACAGAACTCCCCATACCCACATATATTTTCCTTTTAGGGTTTGTTATCCTCCTTGTTGTGTAAAAGACTCCGAGCTGAACACTGATCTCTTGCTAGCAGCCCCACATTTGCATTACACTGTGATTAATGGGGAAAGCACTGCACCACCCAGACAGAGAAATAAAAATATCTTTGTGCACGACAGCACTAATAAAACCAGATTTTCCTCAAGGCAGAATGGAGGGTGACTTTTTCTCCTTTGGAATGTAAAGCATAATAGAAACATTTATATTTTTATATATAATAAAACTCTGAACACTCAATACTCCTCCTGGTTTTGGTAGCTAACCTTTTTATTGCCTGAGTGACCTCTGTTCTTGACCATAAATGAGTAATTTACTTCAGGTTGACAGCCTTAGTCAATTTGGAGGTAAAATTTATGTACTTGGATTTATGCTTTAAGTAGATTTTTGAATGTTGCCACAGCTAATGATAAGTAACACTCTTGAAGAGAGGTAACACTCCTATACCAGGATTTTCACTGAACTGTAGCAAAAGTGGTCAGGATGAGGTAGGTATGGGGTGTGCAGCCTTCTGTGATTTATCTGGAGTTATCCACTGTTGAATAGCAGTTCTTATGGTCACAGCTTTCTACAAAAATAACTATGGCTAAACAAGAGTTCATTCTCAAGTAAACAGTAATAAACATGCTGAAAATTATTCTTCCTTATTCCTCAGATTTGGGGTTTATCTATACAGTCCACATACTAATAAAGCTGGAGTTTTCTCAGATCTTTCTTAATACACCTATAATCCGGGGATTTTTAACAAATTCCAAAATTGTAAAACTTATTTTCACATTTCTATTAAATTTTCCTCAGTAGGTGATAATGGTTTGGCTACAAAGCACAGTATTAATTTATTTTTTAACAATTTCCTAATTTTAAAAGATTTACAGTTCCTTTTTCTTTCTTTGCGAGGACCTTTTCCTTCTGTCTTTCAAATAGTTCTTTATTGTTTTGAAGTCTGGTCTTTCTGCTCCTTCTCTCCCATTTCCTCCACATTTTTTAAAATTTGTTTTTTAGTATTGATAAGGAGGATAACATTTAATTAGGGTATAAAAGAGGGAAAAGAATCCCAATGACTTGACTTGAACTTAGCCAAAACCTATTCATTTGCTCAAAAGCGTTACAGGACAGCAACACTTTAGAGGTAAATCAGTCTCTTCTGAACACTTTCCTCCACTCCTTCAGTGTTACTTTTCTTTAAGACTCCTAATGTAACCTCTTGAAATGTTTAATGTAATTTCAATTTCCATAGGCAACTAATTCTTAAGAAATGTTTACCAAATTGTACATCTGAAATTATCACCAGAGCTTCTTGATTTAAGTAAATTACTCCGGAATCATACGCAGGGATAATTTCTGCCATAGATGGTCAAGAGAAACCTGAAATGCAAACTTTACATCTTTTCTCCTTAAGCTTTAAAGCATTTTTAGTATATGGTGTGGAAATGTACATTAACAAACGGGTCAGGAGCAGCTCAAATCTACTGGTGCTGCACCTGGCCCAGGTCTCCAGACTTGGTTACACATGGAGTGTGCCAATGCTTCACCACATCCTATTTTCAGCAGTTTATTACAACTTAAATACCTGTTCTATACCTCAGCACCAGTCAGAAAACATTCCTAGTATCCTTGATAAGTGACCCCTGGGAAAAGCATGGCCCCTGTAAGAGCTTTATTTCAAAGCTTTTGTCTCCCAGCTTCCATTATTTCACTGCCAGTATTGTCACCATCACTAAGAGATAGAGACCTTTTTAAAGCAATCTCAATGACCTCTGTCTCCAATTCTTCTTCAGAACACAATTCATCTAATTTTTTAACATCTTTCCAGGTTTTAGCTAACAATTCATTTAAAATGTGTGCACTGTCTGGAAGTAAATTAGAGAGGGAAAAGGGCATTTAGAGATGACTGAAAATGTACCTCTCAAGCTGTTTCTTTTTCTATTTCCCAGCTAGTCTTGTTGAAAAGGTGGTTAGAAGATCTCATTTTATAGGCAAACATTTTTCTCTATTTCAGTACAGTTATTTGTACATCCATCATGCTACACTTGGAGAGCTTGAGGAAATTCAGAGCTGCACTTAAATACAGGTGATCTGGGTGTGCAGTGGACAGAATTTTCTGTATATTTACTCGTATTTTTACTAATTGTTCTATAGTAGGTGCAGAGTGCACTGTAGCAGTGGCTGCAGTTAACAAAGCCACTTTCACCATGGAGCACACGAGCAGGACTCTATAGGGGAAAACCAAGCCACAGTTCCAGCCCCTGGTGGGATCAGGACAACAGACCAGGCAGGACTTCACACTACTTATTAGGAGACCCACAGAACAAAACTGATGCAACTCGATATCTGTGCAGTGTGCACTGCAGGGAATTTAGTCTGGAATTAACTTAATCTAAACTAGGGCTATCTGTGGGGCTGGCACAACCACTGAGCTTGCTTGGAAGTCCAAAGCTGGCTGTGTTTTCCAGTAATTTTCTAAGCCTTCTCTGCTACACACTTGCTTTTCCTCATGCAAACAAGATTTAATCTTCCAGATGTGCAAGTCATGAAGATGCTCTCCCAGGGACTTCATCTTTGCTCCTGCATTACTTGGGAGTTTTACACTTTTGCAGTGTTGCTGAACAAAATATTAACACCAGGACAGGCTGGGTGCAGGACAGCATTGGAACAAAGTCAGTGCAGTAAATAGGACTAAAAGGAAAGATTTAATTTGCCTGTAGATGTGAAACTGCAGTGAGGCAGCAAAGCAAGCAGTACTCCCGAGGCACCATTCCATGACATGTTTGGAAAGCTTTTGCTGAAATATCCTACACCATCAAAGTTAAAATATTTTCACTCTCATAAATCTCTTCACAAAAGGTAATACCAATAAGGCTTGCTTGACTTGCAGCAATCCAGGATGACACATCATGCCCTAGATCAGACAAGAATTTCAACATCTCCCAGAGCTCAAGTCAAAGTCTAAGTCTCCAGGTTATAATCACACATACACACACTTATATTCATCCTGAGCACTGTTCTTCACCTGGAAATACTGTCAGCTTCAGCAGGCTCTAGAGATAAGCCAGTTCTATGGAGCAGGGACTGACATCTCAGGAATACCCTAATTATAACAAGGTTTTGCATGTTATATTTAAGAGACATTTTTGTATAATCATTTACTAGTTAAGACAATAAGGAATATAATTAATAGTTATATGGCAAGATTTCTGCAATTTGTAATTCCCTAATTGCTATTTTGGATTTTAACTGAACATCAAAATGTCATAATCTAGTGGCACCAAACACAGAACACTTAAAATGTCAGCGAGCAGAGAAAATGACTTCAGAGAATGGGGTTCAAGAAGTACAGATCTGTGATTTAAAATGTACAGTTCCTGATGGTATGAATTCCATTATGCAGAAACAGCTCTTCTCAGTGCTGTATACTCAAGACTAGAGACTGCAAAATGCTTTTTTCAGAATCACAGTCCTCTGCTTCCCCTGCTGAGATGTCAGCAGACTTGGGCTAAATTTGATGGCAAGTGTTCCAGATCCCGTCTGTCAGGTTCTCCCATGCTTAATGAGCAGCACACCCATGAAAATACTGTGTAAACAATGAAACAGCAGATCGAAGAGGTGTAAATGAACTTGCTTCTGCAGGATTTTCAGTCAGAGCAGGGTTTGGGACTTCCAGGCAGGCCTGCAAAGCCCTGCTGGGTCCCTAGAACATAATTGGCTCCTGAGAGCAGCAGCATATATGAGGCAAAGTAAAGCAGTTTAGGAAGGTCTTTCCAAAAACTTTCAATAAATGCAGCTCATTCATTTTAATGGAAGCCTGTGGTTCCAGTGGGTGGGCTGTAAGAAAGAGCTGCCTAAGCCTTGCTCACTTTATTTCCTGTAAGAAACGTCATCACTGTAGGTATGGTACTCGACTGCTTTGGACAAAAGAATACACAAAGACCATCAAATATTCTTTTGTGCATGGATGTATAGCCATTTCCTAAATCTCCATTCTCCAAAATCACCACTCAGAAGGATAGGTGCAGCACAAAGGCTCCCAAGCAGTGAAGAAGGAACCCCACAGCTCTGGGAAAGATTATATTTTCAAGAATGCTGACAGGTTGATCAGCTCGTAGAATGCATGGGCCACCCTTCCAGGCTTCAGTGACTTAGTGCACCTAATGAGTTATGGATTTTAAGTTATTTTGCAGCTGGGTTAGTCCCTGGCTTCCCAGCTGAGGCTATGAACAACACAAAATAATGGCAATTTGTGATCCAGGCAGGCAGCGCTCATTTGTGCTCCCCCAGCTCCCCCAAGCAACCACTGTACCAGTGAGCCTTCACAGGTACCACTGTTTACATCCAGGGGCTCAATTCACACTGTCTATTGTGCTGAAGTAGGTTTTAATTGACACTACTACAGAACAAAACACTTTTGCATTACTATACCTATTTATATTAGTCTAGGAGAGAGATCACTGAGTTTGTTTTATGATATGTACATGTAGTACATGATTTCACTGCTGAAGGGGCTCACCATACATTTCAGAGAGTTGTCCTCTAGATTATAAAGGAATAGGTCAATACAGTGCCCAGATTAACTGTTTTAAAAATAGTGTTCAAATAGAAGCTGCAGGGGGAAAAAAAAAGCATTTACTTTGGGGAAAAAAAAAAAAAAAGAGTAAACACTACAGATCCATTTCTAGCTAATGTCTTTAGTTAAATTAGTGTTGACATTAGAACCATGGAAAAATAGCAAAAATATTTAAGTTCTGGAATGACAGATCAGTCAATCAAAATTAACTGAAAAGAAAACAAAACTTTCTTAGTAAATAAACATATCACATAGGAGAGTATGCTACCACTTCAAAGCTTACATATGTTTCTGGCAAGACAATTAGCCCAGCTGTTTTTCTGTTCAGATCACTGCCTTTTCTATGACTATACACATTGCAAGTGGTCAGAGAGGAATCCCAGGGCACCTGCTCTGCAGCTATTTTTGCATTGTTTCAGCCTCATCCATAAGAAGGAAAATGGGTCTCATCATAGTCCTTTTCTGTTTGAAAGGATCGTCTTTCACCGTGGGGAAAAATCTCTCTTGTTGAATAAGAGCATCCATCATAGTTTAAACAGAATTTCAGGAATGACAGGTACCTTATTTAGATAAGGTGACACATTACTGCTTCCTCTTTCTTCCTTTTTCTTATACAGTAAGATCTATATGGAGAGTAAATTACTCTATCACACCAAGTAAGTATCAAAGTCAAGCTCCATTTTCTGAGTTTCCTATTCCACATCCCCTTGAATTGCTCATCTAGCTGTTTGAAGGACATCTGAAGTGGATTTCTGGTTCCACTGCTCTTAGTATCAAATATTTCTGTTGGCTAGGCTGAGTGATAAAGCTTACTGAAATCCTTTTTCCTAGGAGAAGGTTACTGGCAGGAACTGGATTGCTACTGAATTGCTGTTACTGCCTGTTAAGAACAGGGACTTCAGAAAAAAATGAAGCAGCTATAAATACCACCAATTTAAAACACTTTTTACATGCCTTCCAGATTGCTTTAAATTGTTTTCTTTAAAACTGAAAAAGATTAATGTGCTGAATAGAAATTAAGGCATTTAGATTTCTTTGAAGCCCTTATTGCCATGACCAGTGCACTGCAAGGCAAGGGCCAGCTCAGCCACGGGATTTAGCCCCAAAGTAGGGCAGAGCAGCACGAGCTGCAGGACCTCCTTGTGCTCAAATCTGACACCTATTTGTCATCTCTCTACTTTTACAGCTACTTTGGAGGTGAGCTGCTAAACACGACCTAGATGGGCAATACTGGAAATCACAGAAGGAGACTCTCTCACTGATTGCAGGAACACAAATTGATAAATGAGGCAAATGACGTGGTGTACATCCTTTTGTATGGGAAACCTGAGAATTAAATGGATCCTGGTGGAAAAGGCCCTACCTGACAGGCTTCACAGACAGTGTCTGACATCCGCTGGGGAACTTGGCCCCTGTTTGCTACAATGGGTACTGCTAATGTGTGACTCAGTAAGTTTGGAAATATAAACAGGAGAAAAGCAGTGAAATTAATTTTACCAGGAAATGGACTCAGCATTATATGCAATCAAAAGAATCTGAACAGTTTACTCACTGCCCCTCTACTGAAATCAAAGTTATAACACTATGGAAAGGGTGGACTGAAAAAGAAATGCATCTGGTTCCATAAAGCTTTGATCAAAGACTCACTCAAGATTCCTGGAAGTGAGTAATAGAGGATACACGGGGATGGGGAGAACACTGAGAATCAAACACTACCTCAAACAAGGATTTAGCTGCAGACTGAGCACACCTGAAGTAAGTGCCATGCCAGCTTAGAGAAGTAACATACTGATGTAAAGCCCCCTGGCTCCTATTATTGGAGTCTACTGCAACTTCTCATCTGGCTTATCTTCAGCAAACCTATAGAAAAGTCCTAAGAGCTATGAAAAACACCTCTCAATGGTCCTCTGGTGCTTTCCACAAAAATCCTTCATATGTCCTGTAGGAACAATTCCTTTCATCCGAGCACAATTTGCTCACAGAACAAAATCAATTTTTATCAGTAAAGGGGCACATGGACTGGAAAGGAGATAACACAGATACATGGCAGATCCAGGGAAGCAGAGGTAGGAGGAATATTCAGATTAAAAAGAAAGGCTTTGCATCTCGTTGACAATGCCTAAAGTGCAAAGGCAGGGACCACAGCCACACTGAATGCATATGCCATTATGGAAAAGGAGCAGACACTCATCATGTGCAGGATGAAAGCACATGGATCCAAAACGCTGGACTGACAGAGAGCACAAGTCAGCAAGTTTAGGAGAAGGAAAGATGAGGTACCCGAGTCACAATTTCAGCTGTGGAATGAATCATGACTTGCAATGAAGAATCTGATGGACTGAGTGAGCTTTCAAGAGCTTAGGGAAGGAGCAGAGGTAGGCATCTGTTGTGTTGGTTTCCCAGCTGCCAAAATGATTTTCTCATAAGCCTGTTGTGACCATCCTGAATCCATGTAATTGCAAGGATGACCAATATGCACATGAATGTCCAAGACCTGGAGATGGAAACATTTGAAGTTGTATTTAAAAAGAAGGAAAAGAAGCCAAATATGAGTCTTCTATACCTTTTGCAACTATATGCACACGTTTTTTTCCTGCTCATACGTGCACTGTAGACTTTACTGGAATGGGTCCTAAAACGGCCTAAATCTTGTCATGATTTAGTTTTTGCTCTTAGAAACTAAGAAATAATGAATAATGCAGGACATGTCAGGAGCTCCCTGAGCCTTTGGCCACAGCAGGATGCACTGGGCAGGTGAGGAGAGCAGTTACAGACTGGGTGGAATTGGGAACATTTGGCAGCAGGGGGAACCAGAAGTGACTTGACAGAAGAGAAAAGAAGGATATCAATGGATACAGAAGTACAAATTTTCTCAGGAAGCCTTTAGCACATCAATTATAGCTGACAATTAACACCCCTACTCAGGCAGCCAACCTACAGGGAATTCACAAGCTGCCCCCATTTGTGGCAGGATAAAAGGAAGAGACAAATAAAGGAACAGGCAATGAATTATTTTTGCACCTTGTTGCTGTTGGACTTCTTTTGCACAGTTTATCATCAATCTTAACAGAGAAAAGAGAGGTTGTCATAGGAATCCTAATTCCAACAAATGATTTAAATTATTTACAAAAAAAAATTTAATTCATGCATGTCATGCTTCCTGGCTGGAAAGTATGAGGGCTGTCTTCAGGACAACTCAAAAATGAACTCTAAGATTTTTCTGTAAATGACATTTTTATAAATCCAGCTTAAGAGTAGAGAGAGGTAATAAACAGTTAAGGAGCCTGGTTCACAGGGCTTCTTCTATGTTGCATTCCCCAAAAATACTCACCATTAAAATGTTTTAGCTGAGATTTTCAAAGCAGTGTGGGCAAATGCTCTGCACATCTCACATTAATTAACAGCAAGTGTGTGGGTAATTCCCTGTAGTACTTTGATAATGTCAGCTTTTTTTTCTTAAACCCATTTAGCATATCCACATGGAATAGGATGGAGGAAATGTGTACAGTGGTTCCAAATTGCACCTCAATAAAAAATGCCATTTTGTTCTGACCTTATGAGCCTCTGATCTGTTCCAACAGAGGGATTCTGATCTGCTATTTTGGGCAGATCCAGAAACAGGAAATAAATGTGCCCCATCATCATGGTGATCTGAGCCTAGTCAAGTATCTCATAAAAATATTTTTCTGTTTAGAGGGCTTGAGGGAAGGTGAGGGGAATAAACCTTTCTGTTTACTCTTAGCTTTGGAAAAATCCACTGGGAGGGACTGCACAATTAACATATTAATGAAGGCTGGCCTCAGATGTGATGCCTGAAAGCAATTATGGGCAAATTAAGAATATAAATGAATGATAAAAAACTCGTGCCTGTCTGGGACAGAAGGAACATAAGCTGCTCAGCACTGAAACAAGAATATACATTTTACCTTTTCCATGGGGAGGGAATCCTATATTACTTGGCTTGGAAAAGGCAACATTGGTAATGTTCACCAGACCAACTGCAAAAGACCAATATTACTGTGATACCTCTGCTGGTTTGTACAACAATTGCTGAGCTGGATGGCAAAGTTCAGACAGTTAAAACCTGGAAGTGCAGAAAGCCTGAAAGTCTCTACTCAGCTAAAGTAGAGGAAATAGGTAATTTTCCATATTGATCTCTGTACATTGACATGATTGAATTGAATCTTATGGTCATCATTTTTCTGTGGGGTGGATTTTTTTTTTTTTTTTGAGATATCAATTACAAACAATAATAACTATTTGCATTAAGTCTTAAATGCATTAATGGTGAGCAAATTCAAACTGAAGAGGGTGTAAATGCCTCCAGCACAAGAGATTCTGATTTTCCATTCCTCATTAGCACCAGGTGAAGGCAACAAAAGAACTGGCTGGAAAGCAGGATTTCCATTCATGGCTGATTTTGTTTTACTCTTCTAGGTTACAGTCCAATTCAGGCCAAAAACTAACATGTGCTAAATTCCCCAGGCCCTGCAACCACTTAGTGATATTGATGTTCCTGTCAGCTTTCATGACCAGAGCAAAGATGACAATTTTCCTGAGGAGCAACAGGAAACCATGGCTCCCGGGCTCCAGCAGCAGAAGACAGACCAAAGTCTGGAGTCCTGGCAGCTCCCTGCATCCATATCCCTTAAGACACACCATCAGAAATCCAGGTACTCTTCACCTGGCACCCTGCTCTGGGCTTGGCAAGCGCTCGCACCAGGGGCATTATGAATGAAACATTTGGGGCTCTATAAAATGGCATTTTTATATGAAAGTGTTCAGCCAGCTCTGTTATCAAAAGCCTTTACAACTAAAGACAAAACCAAACACCAAAAAAACCTGGAGGCAGGGAAAGCACATTTTTGAACACTTAGGCTTTTCTCCAAAACATTTCAACACACATGAATGAAAGCCATCAAACAGTGCCACAGGAGATACATTTTTAGAAAGCAAAGGCAGTGAAAAGTTGTCTTCCCACCCCAGAAAAACAAAAGAAGTTAGAATTAAATGAACTAACTTAGTTATTAACAAAATCACTGATACGTCCCTGACTAGATGTAGAAAATCTAGTTCTACTGTTGCCTGTTCTTATTGACTATAGTTGTCTATTTTTACTGCTTTCTGCTGGAAAAGACAAGGAGCAAGCTTGCAGCAGCCTCATTCCTTGAGATCAGTTCTTGGAAAACTTATCTAAAAGATGAGCCTCTAGATTAATGTGGTTTTTTATTATTATTATTTCTCTATTTTAAACTCATATAAACAATCTACCTTAAAGGCCAGGTAAGTGTGGTATCTATTATCCATTAATGTATTCTACCAAAGATAAACCTTCAAGTCCAGAAATACCTTTGCTAAGCTTTGACAACCTTGGCCCTATTCCTCGAACGGTCCTTTGGACAATCATCAGCAGCTTGGCCATCTATGGAATGTATTCCCAGCAGGATTTTCTGGGTCAGCCCCAAACCTGCCTGTTAACAACCCCCTGCTTGGCTCCCATGTCTTTGTCTGTGTCTTATTACAGCTAACAACAGACAACACTCTCAGCATTTTCTGCCAGGGAAGGCTTAAGGTTTTCTTTCCCAGAATGTTCCTGCCTGTGATTTTTGACTCAGACAGAAAACCTTGTTTTCCAAAATACGTGCTATTTACACTAGCAAGTCAAATATATTCTTTTCTGTGCAAGGTCAGTGAGATGTGGTTTTAAGTTGCTACATCTTATTTTTGGCAGCAGAGATGCCAGCATTCCTCTTCCTGCTGCCGTGCAGGCTGTGAATCAGAATTGCCAACAGGATCTCTGCTCCCTACTGGTTAGCTCAAAGATCTCCACAGCCAGGAGAAACCCCTTAATGCTGAAGTAGTTTTCCATGTAAGTGTACCACAGCCTCCCACTGGATGCTGCTGGGGAGCCTGGCAGCACAGTGTCAAGGAGCCAGAGCATGTATCTGACTTGGAGATCCAGTGGCAGACAGCTCACTCAAAAGTCTTATTACCTCTGACAGGCTGCAGAATTATTTGATTCATTTGTTTGGAGTTTATGGCATATGCTGCATGTTCTGCCTTCAGATATAAAAAGATGCAGCCAGGCAATAGGGGGGCATCTGCCTGTTCACCTCAGATGCAGCCAGGCAGTGTCTTCCAGAGGAAGGAGAGACTGTCTATCTTGAGAGCAACACATGAACACAGCGGGAAAACACAGGCAGGGGTGAGCCAAGTGACTTCCAAAATGGGATTGCACTGAGGGAAGCCAAAAACATGCCAAAACATTCCTGAGAAGCAAGAGGGAGACACTTATCATGCAGGAAACTGCAACCTTCCCCTGAGCAGGGCCTCAGCTGCATGGGAGGCAACACACAACTTGCATAACCTGGGCTCAAGCATCCCAGGAACCAGCTGCTATAGAATATGCATATTTAGACAACAGCCATGAAAGGCTAGTCAGGAAGAGGTAGAACTTCAGAGATTAGATTGGTGAGATGGCTAGATTGCAGTTCAAGATAGAAAAACACTGATGTGAACAATTATAAAGTCCTACAGAAAAAAAACCCAAAAAAACAGTTCAAGGATAGTAATTTATTGATCCTGGAGATCAGTCCCTTGAAGGGAGCCACAGATTTTGACCATTTCTGGCCTGACAACTGCACGGCAATAAAGACATCAAAGGTGGTGAGCAAATTGAGGCTCCCTCCTTTTAGTTATTTGTTAGATATATTAGTTATATCATGTGTTCCTTCTGTGTTTTTAGCTAGCTTTGCCCATGGTAGAAGTTGCCCAGAGTGATTCAAAGTCTTAAAAAGTTGTTTGGCCAGAAAACAGAGCTAGAGGGAAGGACATGACCAGCTATGACACAATGAGAAAGAACATGTTCGTTGTTAAAATTTATTCTATCTGCAGAACAAAGTATATGAATTTTCTCCATTTAAACATCCTCTTTAAATATACTGTTAAATTTTTTATTGTCTACTAAACCTCCATTTTATTAATTGGAGGCATCTTTTAGTTTTCTCCCTGCAAGAAAAGGGAAGTGGGATCATTTCACCTCAAGGCTCTGGCAACATCAAGTTTCTGTGGCACAGCTGCCAAGTTTTTGCCTTTCTTTCCCCTCTTGTATGTGAATGTAAGGACCTAATGCTTCTCACAGGTCTGCTGCTACTTAGTTTTGTGATAACTCTCCAATTAAAGAAAAGCATGGTGTCAGGATCTGCAAGGGTAGAATCTGACTGGCTCAAACCACTTCATGTCCACTGGCAGCTTCCTGTGAAATTCAGTGCTTCAGCAGAGTAGGATTACAGCTGTCTGTAAGTTTTTCATATGGAAAATGCTCCTACATGTCAAATACATCACTGGAATTATGAAAGAAAACCAAGAATATATTTGCAATGACAGGTAAGTACATATATTTATATAAACGAAGCAGAAAAATAGAAATAACCTTAGCATGCAGCTATATTCCACGGTTATGTACAAAGCATTGTATACTCAGGCTTTGGAGCTGAGGATTTGCATCAAAAGTTTCTGCAATTGTGAATCATAATTGCGTGTGATAATAGAAGGTACTAGGATCAGCCAACAAGGTTTCTGTTCCCTTTTTCTTCATCAGGTGGAAATGAACAATTGCTTTATTTGTTACCAATTTAGGAACAGTGGGTAAGTAATTATGTCTCAGCAGCCTATTGATTCCCCCTTTGGGGACACACAGAGAAGACTTTAGGCCTGGCATCTGTCAGACCACGCTTTCAATGGAATCGGGAGAAGGCGGCGCTTGAGCCTCCTTTTCCAAGAAACCCCAGGATGTGACACAACACATCCCTCACTGTCCCCTTTCTGTCACCTCCCTTGTGCCAACAGCACGTTCACACAAAGCACAGCTCCGGGGAGAGAAGCTGCCTCTGTTACTGCCCCTCAGCTGTGGCTGTCTTCACATGGACAGGACGGGAACTGAGGGATTGTCTCCTCCCTTAGGCACCCTGGGCTCCCATGTAACCCTGAAACCCCTTCCTCAAACCCAGCTCATCCCTTTTCCTTCTTCTGCTGCAGCACAATCTGACAGGGGAAACAGCCTGACAAGGGATGTACTCCTTACCTCTTGCTCACACAGGGTTGTGTGTGGAGAAGACTGAAGAAAAAATATGAAAAAATAAAATTTGAGGAAAAAAACCCATCCCAAACTTTTCCTTGCATATACCTGCAGGCCATGGGAGTGCAATGCCACTGATGTATTTCCCAGAAGCAGTAACTTTGGAGTATGTCAGTAGGGCTTAGAGATACACTCCTTTCCTGTTGTAAGATATATATCTGTTTATTAAAATATATAATATACTGTCAATCTCTCTACTGAAATAAGTTATAAAGCATTTAAAGTACCTCCATACTGAAATCCAGGGTGGCAAAAGGCAGTGCTGGGCTTAGTCCTGCTCCTACCAAGTATTAAAGAACAGTGTTTGATTTGTTTGAGAAATTATATGTTGATCTGAAGCCTTGCCCATCACAGCAGTTGTTTTAACAGAGACAAGAAAGCAATGGTCCCAGGAAGAGCTCTGGGACTATGAGATACAGAACCCTTGAACTCAGAGTGCCCTGCAGCTCTCAGTGCCTGAATGTCCCCCAGCTTCTCAAAGAAATCTATTCCCTGAACTGTGCAGTGAAAGAAAATATTTTAATGCCATAATTGTCTCTCTCAAACCCAAATGTAACCATTTATGACAGTACACAAATACAAACTTACATGAACTAGCAAGTTCTTATAGCATTAAACATAAAAAATGATAAAGAATCATCTCACTGACATTAGCATTTTCCTAACCCTATACATTTTCCCCCCAGCACAAACCTTTGAGAGGGTAAATGACAGCAGAGGTGTTTGCAGTAAAATAAAATATACATTTAAGAGTGATACAGATACTACACTACTGGATCAAGCAAAAATATAGTTGATTTTAAAGCAACTGTTGTCCAAATTGATGATAAGTCCAGACTCAGGGAATTTGCACAATTAATTTAAAATATCTTTTTCATCTTCAAGTTTTGTATAAAAATTATTGAGTTAATTTACATTTGGTCTGGATTAAAACAATTTCAAATTTATATTGTAATTTTCAGATGATGGCAGTACTTTCAATGGAAAGCCACAAAGAAAACACAAAGGGTTGTTGATGAAAAAGATGACTGCATGAATTACTGTCTTCATGAGAAGGCTGAAGAGAACTGGTCTGTCTGTAGCTTCTTGGTACAAGTAAGAGACAGAAGAAGAGTGTAAGAATGCATGTTCCCAACTGTCTATCATCTGGATTTACTTCCAGTGGTGAAGGAAACAAATTGTCTCTGTGCTTTGGGGCATCATTTGTCATGAGCTGTTATCTAAAGAAACATTTCCTGCTTCAGGAACACCTTAATACAGAGTGAAGGTCTTTAAAAAACAAACAAACAACCAAATTGAGAGAATTGTCTGTGATGAGCAAACTGAAACAAAAACGAAATCCTTGTTCACATTAAAAATCTCTGAAAAAACCCACAATGCAAGCTTGATATTTTCTGTAATTGCCAAAGCTCACAAATTTGAAAAATTGCACAAAAGGACACCAGTTCCTAAGACAAAGTTGGTGTACGATTTTTTATGTTGTTCCTTCAACCTTTCATGATGGAGATAGCACAATTCAGCTTCTCAAATGGAGCTACGGGGACATATGAAACACAGGAACATCCCATAATACTGATGAACAAATGCTGACAGCACTGATCTTCTGCCACTTGTCCATGTTCTGCTTGGAGACTTTCTGATTTTTAAAGGCACACTGAGATGTGCAATGATGGAGGAAAAGCAAGCTCCACTTGCTTGCTGCAGTAGCTGGTGCATGGAAGAGACGGGTGGGTTCTCCTGTGAGGGAACATGAGCAGAGCTTGGGGGGCACAGGGAACTCAGAGGGCAGTGCCAGTGCTACATTCCTGTGTAGCACCCTTCAGAACCTGCCCGTTGCCCCAGATTGCCCATCAATCTGAAAGTCATCCCAGATCAGGGTGAAAAGGTGGAAAATGTAATTAAAGCACAGGTGACATGCTCACTTTTGTTTCCGATTCTGTTCAGAGACACGAGAAGAGCTCTCAGTCTTCTCCAAGCACAAGTGAGAGAGCTCCCGTGTGGAAAGGTGCTGACTTGTCCCTCGGCAGTTCTGCTTCATCTTTTTCTAAGGTAAAGCTTTTCATGATGATTTTGGATCTGAAGGTGCAGATTGCTTTGGGAATGACTTGTGGCTATGGAGACCAGTCAATTGCTTGCACATCTCAGTGAATGGAGAATGCATACGAAAACCAAACTGAAAGCTGCACCTTTTAATATTTGTGACAACTGTTAAAGGCAGTGCAATTTATAAAGCACAAAGGAATCAGGGAAAAATATGTCAAATACTAAATCCCTCCTTAAAAAGTAATTTAAAGTACATCCCTACATAACTACTGATTGTGATGTATGAGATATGTACATGCAAATATCTGGGCACTGAATTTATTCCATACTATGCTGAGAGTGAAAAATCAGAGTTGGATCAGGGGTCCAATTTTCACAAAGACATTTTGCCACCTGGCTTTACAACAGCAGAAAAAAAAGCTTTTGATAGAACTGTCAGGTGATGATGAACTCAAGTTCAAATCCAACAAAGCGTAGCTTAGCAACTTTCTGTGATGAAGGAACGAATTTAGTCTGGTGTCTGGCTGAACCCTTACGCTCCACATTTCTCTGCAAGAGTGGCTTTCTCTGCCTTATTCACCACTGAAAATAAATAAACCAGACTTTAACTGAAGCTTACCAATATCTCAAATGACAAAAAGCAACTGTGGAGCAAGTGCACACTTCCTGCCAGTGCCAGCCTTTGATTTCCCCAGGTGCTACTTTAAATCATAGCTTTTCTCTTCATTTGAATTTTGTCAAGAGTGAGCAAGGTGAACTTTGATGTCTGCTCACCAATACTGCACTGAAGAATGGGCAGGAAGCTCAAAACAAATGAAGTAACTTGAAAAGGCAAATCATTGTTGCAGCTCAGCAGCATAGTGCAAGAGAGCAAGACATTTATAGCATTTTGATTGTTTCTTATAATTTAAAGCAACTTGGAAAGCATTAATAATAATGCTTGCTTCATTGAGATTCCCTTTGATATATTGTCTTGTACCTGCAATGTTTAATAAGGATGTTATAAACTGAAGAGTTTAGGCTTTCTCTGGCACTTATTTTAGTAGAGAGCACAAAAGCACAAGTCTGATAAAGACATAAAGGTGAAAGGAAATGAGAGATGAGTTTCAAGGAGACAGAACAAAGCAAGAAAGTTTGGGAGCTGCTCCTTTAGAAGACATTCCTTAACCTTTATGACTCACTCTAGCTCTTTCATTTCACATTTAATGCTAGAATAGGAAAAGGCAGAACACCTGATTTTGTCTTGTATTTTGAGCAGGGTCTGGCTAAAAGAGTTGGTTTCTAATTCTTTACATACACAAGGGGTGTCAAAACAGCAGATGTGTAGGTAACAGGGAATATACAGTTAATTATACCTGCAAAGAGGAACCCTCACGCCAACCCCCTGGAAAACTGCCCTAGGAAAACCTAACACATGCAGGTGCTTCTGCTGCAGGACAGGTGGCAGCTGCGCAGCTCTACTGTGCAGAATTGTGATAAGTCCTCTTCCCTGGGCTTTTAAAGCAATTTCAGATCCAAAGACAGGCTCCAGGGAGGAACAAACCAGAACTAGATTTTTGTTTAGATTTGTTGTCTGTTTTTGACCAGTGTCTCAAACTAGGAAACAGTGAATGGGAAAACGTAGGACCATGAAAAAAGAAAGGCATTAAATTGTCTGTATTGGAAAAAAAATGTCTGTCAGCTGTTGAAGAGGCAAGGAAGCCCTTTAAAAGTAGGTCTGGCCAAAACAAAAGTAGAGTTCAGCCCAGAACAATGTAAAGAAAATTTCTCTTGGGGAAATAGAAATAGAAGAAAGACCTAATTAAAAGTGAAGGTCTTGCAGTAAATAAATGATTAAACTTGCTTCAAAAGTGTGTAGAAACATGAGTCTCTGAGAAGAATGTTAAGTTACAGTAGAGGAAAAATCCCCCACAAAATTGTTAAATTTTTTTGTTTTTTAATGGAGACTAGTGAAATCCTACTGTTTTACAAAGAGAGCATTAAAGCACACATATGCCTGCCTAATCAGTTACATTAGAATCCCCACGGCTTTCAGGAGACACGTATATTAGTTTGGTAAAAAAAAAAAATCTAATAAAAATAAGTTTATTATTTCCATTTTGGAGATATCGTCTCCCTCTACAGTAAGAAAACTGCATCACTTTCATTTCAGAAGTAATTTTACGTGCAAACCACAGTATTGAATCAGTATCATATTAAAACACATGAATAAAGGTACCAGTGGAAAACCAAATTAAGCCAGCACTTAAATGCTTTCCTAAATTTTATTTCCTATTGTAATTCCCTTACTCCACTAAGTTGACTTGAAAGCTCTGAACAAGAATTTATTCTGTAGGGTACCCAGCTAGGCTGAATAGAAACCCCCAGTATATTGAGTTCCCTCGAGAAAAGTTAAGTGACAGGAAAAAATACAGAGTGGGAGGCTACAAAAAAACAAAAATTCCAAGAACACATCAGAGAAAAAAAAAAGTCACAGATGAAAATGCAAATTAATACGTAGGCATCTCAAGAAAATAGTTACAGTTGGGTAAAGGAAGAAGGAACAGGGGAACCAAGTTTTTGTTTCGTTTCATGGATTTTTTAAGACTTGTAATTCTATGAAAAGCATAGTTGATATTTAATGAGTTGCAACCGGTTGCATTATTTTAATTAGTTTATGGCGATAAGGAAGAATCCAAAGCAGACAGCTGTGAAGATTTGCCATTTTAATTAGCTAAGCAGACAGGAAAATCAAGAATAGTCTTGATCCACCATGGAAGACTCTGTTCAGCAGGGCCATGAGGGAAAAGAACTTCTGCAGCAACACATCACAACTTCTGTACTAAAAAAGGGTCTTGTTGGCTGTTTTAAACAGGGAAAACACTCCAAATAAATAGCATCCACTTCACAGGAGCAAAACATTTCTGAGAGGCCAAAACAATAAGCATGACAAAGAACTGCACAGACCAGAGTTATCAAGATTATTACAGCCCAGCAGCTACTTGGACATGCTTGCAGTGTGTGTTATGTACAGATTTCTAACCTAAATATAGAGTTTTATTATTGATTACAGCTTTACTTGATTTGTTTTGGGGCTTAGGGATAAAATAGGTATTTTTCAGTCAAAAAAGTTCAGGGCTTCTGAGAAGTAAATTGGATTAAGGGTAAGAATTAACAGCTCCTTTTAAAAAACTGCTGAGTATTTCCACACCAGTCATATGGACAGATCAAATAATGAAACAAATTTATTTCAGAATTCAAAATGTTGTAAGCAAGAATACAGTTGTTGGTATCTCTGGAAACTAAATTAGACATGAAAAAATGTTTCCTTTGCATCATTCATCACCTTGTCTTTATTCTTGACTGCATCTGCTGGGAGACATGCACCTGGATTTATCTTATACTGACCAATAACTTAAATATTTGTTTCCTAGCAGCTGCTGGGCCACCTGTAACAGTTGAAGGGACTCCATGACCGGCACAATGACCTTCAGCTGGCAAAACTCTGTCCTCTCAAGCTAAGCCCAGGTTCACACCTAGTCCCTGGGTTTGAAAATAACCAGCTATTTCTGACTCTGTTAACATTCTCCACATACATTTTCAATCTTACTTAAAGATAAGTTATTACTGTACACAAATTACAACACATAGACTTATGAGTTAATAATTTACTTGTCTAGCTGGGGAATTTTCCTTTTAGTGCATTATAGATGAACCACAGACAAATTCAGTACTTTCTTGAATTAAGCTCATCTAGCCAATCTAATTCTGAATATATCAAGCAGTGCTGTTCTCTGTGGGGACAATTTAGAATGAAGTGTGCTTCACTATAAAGAAGATTGTCAAGTATTACCCAAGACTGAGTAGAAATCTATTAAAAAATGCCAACACCAACAATAGCTCAGTTTGGATTACTAATCTCTGCTCTTTCACAGCAAACATTATTGGGTTTTTTGGTCAAAACATTATTGGGGTTTTTTGGCTGCTACAAGAAGATCATTGGTCCTTCACAGAAATTAAGAAGGATCTGTAACATAAAATTGTTTAAATAAGAGTCAACACAGGCAGGTTTAAACTAAGCCACTCTTTCCTTATATTCAGGGATTAGTCAATTGACAATTAGATGACTTAAAACTGACAATGGCACAAGAACACTTTTCTTCCTGGAGAGTGTTTGCAATGCCTAATTTTAGGCACAGGGCAGCCTTGTTAATGTGCTCTGTATCTCGCATGTTCTCCACCTTCATAAGTAAAGGAACTCCTTCCATTGAGGACATTTAGACTTAAACAGTTTAATACAGCTGATTCCAAGAGGCTGGGGTATAAATAAAGCCTGCAGGTGCCAACAGGGAATACGGAATGGATTTTGAATCAGCCATCAAATTGGTAAGAGGCAAATTACACAGGGCAGTAGAATCTCCCTATTACACTGACACCAAATACCACTAGAAAAGTATAGAAGGTTATAAAGTAATTTTCCCTCATCCTGGTACATTCTGAATTTGGCAATTAAAAGCCACTGAATATGAAGAGTCAGACCCACAGTGTGTTTCCCCTCTGAATAGAGCATCCTTTGTACTCTTCAAAGCCTGATGTCACTTGTGTCTCCCCTTCCTTTTTGTACCTGAGCAATGCTGAATCCATTTATTGTTGCTAATTGTCCTTCATTAGTTACCTTGCAGTTTTGATTGGTTTGACTCTTCACCCTAATTGATTTGCAACTGTAATTGACTTTCCCCTCTACTGATTTGCCTCGTGTGTTTTTATCATTTTAAAATGTAGAAGAAACACAGAATGGAATTAAATTCCCAGTAACTGCTTATTACCATCTTGTAGCACTTTCATTTCCCACCTCTGAAACAACTACACATGGCTTCAAATTTGTGTGCCGTGACATTTTTTACCAGTATCCATAATGTTTCTGAACTATCTTCCATCTTCGTCCTTTTCTTTTGCTCTTTGTGATGACATTAGGATCTCACTGTAGCTCCCCACCATTTCCCTGAAGCCCTTATCCTAAATTCATTAATATCCATAACCCTTTCCTCCACCTCTTCTACTTTGCCTTCTTTAGTGTGGAAGCAATGAGGGTTTCACAGGGCATGCAATAATCCACACATGCAAAAACCCTGCCAAGTTTAAATCCTCTGCAGCACAAATAGACTGTGGACTCTCCAGCTATAAATCAACAGAATTTGCCCACATGCTTATTGCAATGTTTTGATAGGATGAAGGGAGGAGCCTCTCTTTTTCTGGCATGACATCTTTAAACTGCAACCATGTATTTCCTGAAACACGCAGAACAGAAACACACTAAAGAAAGACCAAATTGCACCTGACTTGAAGAAAGGATAAACAGTGCCATTAGGTCAGGCACCCATCTGGTCTCACCCATTCCAGAATCAATGCACTACTGGAGCTGGGTGAGCGCAGTGTTTCCTTGAGTCCTACGAAAAGATGAGCAAGGGGAATCACTCAGTGCATTGTTCCTGGCCCCATTTCATCCCCTTCTCTTGCTTCTCCATTAAATCTTTTCTGTCCAATTCTTGCAGTATTTCATCCTCGCTTCGACTCCCTTGCACAACTGCTTTTCATCCTCACTCACAGTTTTGTCGCCTTCTTTAACTGCAGCTTTAACACTTCCCCTTCATTTTCTTCCCTTCTTTGCTTCCACCTCCAGTTTAGAAGTGTCTCATTTTCCTGCCTGCTGACTCCTTAAATCTGCTCTCTTGCTCCCAGCTCTCTTAACCTCCTACCAGCCACTCTCTTCCTCCTCACCCTTAGCTGATCTGGGTCTTTGCAGCTACACTTGTTACAAACCAATTATATTATTTTGCCTTTTTTTTTTCTTTCCTTCCTTAATTTAAGCAATCTTGTTTTCTCCCTCTCCCTTCATTTCCTTCTGAGTTGCTTTATTTTCATGTAGATGTGGACTCTAGAATCCCTTCTGAAGATGCAGAGGCAACATTCTTGCTACCCAAACAACACTGAGTTCATTTTACTACTGTTCCTCCTACTGAGCTACATCACTGCTTAGTAAATGGTGCCAAATTTACATATACAGATATACAGATATATATATATAAATAAGAGAACTAAAACCAATCTGAGCACGGCCACAGCCATAGGTATCAATGAACTGAACAAAGGGGCGTGTTATTATCTATTTAGGGAGAGACTGCCTTAGCTCAATGTAAGTTAAATTGGGCATGGAGAGAAGGGAGAACAGTGACTGAAGAGCTGGAGAAAGTACTGTTTCAGACTAGACCTGGTCAGAAAAAGCTCTCTCAAGCTATAAAAATTTCAGTTTATAAAATAATCTATTCTATTGAAGTTTGGGTGTGCACTGGGGCACACCCAAACTTCTTCAAAGGCTTTTTTCTTTGACATGGAAAAATTGGTTTTACTCTTTAATTAAGAGAGAGTTGGAAAATTTTTCAGTAGTGTCATCACTAATTTTGCATGCTCTGGGGCAATCACCCCTTTGCAGCAGAAGTTAATTTTTGCTGCCCTGTTAATACCTGAATGACAACACACCTGAGTTACAGGCAGATGTTAGTTAAGGCACTTTAGTTAACTGAGGGAGTTCAACCCATAGAACCTCCCTAACACAATGGTTTTTACTGAAATAGGAGCATCTACAAGGAAAAGGCCCAGGGATCCTAAAATAAAGACTAAAGTTATGAACAGTACATTAAGGAGGTGCACTGAGTTCCAGGCTTATCTAATTCAGAAAGCATACAAGTCTTCTCCTGTGGAGATGGCCTTCCTCAACTGCCTCTTGCTGGAAATCTTGGGTGGAGAAATCCTAAGAACATTTTTTGGCCCCTGAATTTTCAATTTAAAAAGATAATTAAAAAAAAAATTGGGAACACCTCCTCTTCATATTCTTGACTGGTAAAATCCCAGCACCACCAATTTGATCTAGATCAGTGTGTACTGCTCAAAGATTCCACAAAAGATTATAAATCTTCTCTCTTAAAAAATGTTCTTTCTCACAAAATATTCTGAATTCATTTATTGCTTTGGCCAATTTATATCCAGTCTCTCTCTGCTGAATTTGATACTATGTTATAGTGGACATCAGCAAGCTTGGTAAGCACATTGAATTAATAAAAATTTAAATTCCATGAAACAGGGAAAATACTACCGAGTCTTTTTTATTTAATTGCATAGAGCTATTCCGTGACTGAGCCCACAAATAGTTACTTTCTCAGTTTCTTATTTTAATTACAAGTTTGTAATTTTTTACACGAGCTTTAGAATCTCTTTCTCGTACGCTCTATTTTTAGAGCTTAATTTACATTGTTCTGCTATATTACAGAACTGTGCATATTATTTGAAAAGCAAAAATGACAATTTATGGAGAGTCTCAATTTTAGCTGCATTTTTTTGTTTTCCCTTTTTCTTAATTAGAATGCTTGTTAATTGAGAGTTTTCAAGAGGAGAGCCAAGACATTCTTACAGTATTCACTATCTCCTAACAAACATTTCACTCTATTTATGCGTGGACATACGAAAACAGCAAAACAGTAATAAGAAATATACTTCAGTTTATGGTAAATTGATGTCTTCAGTAAAACATAATTAGAGTTACTTTGCAAAATGGGATAAATAAGTTATTCTGCTGCTCACAGAACCCAGCAGAACATATATTTGCAGCTTAAACACATGGGAAACAGTACTTGTAGGGCAGCATAGCAGGTACCTTTGCCCCAGTTGCTCTGCACAGTACCTGTATTTCCCAAAGAAAATTTTATTTCAGATACTCATGCTTACTTTCCTTCATAGCTACTCTTCATTTGTTTCACAGTCACCATGGAATTAGGTAACAGGAGTGGGCAATATTTTTAAAATTCTCAAACTAGATAATTTTCTCAGGAGAAACATGGATTTAGGCTATTTTTTCTGCGGAGCCCAAGAATATCTGCAGATTAATTTTTCATGAGATCCAGCCTGTACACTACAGCATACGGCAGATTTTGCTGCAACATGATTAATACGGAGCTCTGTGCTAAGCACTTGCTGGGCATTAAACGCTTTCCAGAGTCCACATCAGTCTCTCTGCTGGATTGTTTGGAACCTGACCCAGAGCCAGGTCATTTCAACAGGGATTCCTTGCCGTGAAAACTAAAGGACCTTGCACAACATCCTGGCGTGTGTGAATAGATAGATAGACAGACAGACAAGTAAAGAGATACACGTGTGTATCTAGACACAGACATGAGATCCTGACACTAGTACTCCATGTAAAGGCAAGACACCAAACTGGCATTCTGGATTCTATCCCAGGACTTGTTAGATTGAAAGGGCAGCTGTCTGTGCCTTGGCTTTTAGCATGTAAACAGGATCCACAATAATTCCTCCTGGTAGCTTGCCTATTTCTATGGTTTGAACTCAGTTCCATCCTCCGTGGCTTGGGCTGGTTTCTGCTTTATGAAGAGCTCATCTGTGGATGCAGGACCTGGAACCCCCAATGTTATGCAAGGTGATGCTCAGGCACACGGTGCCGGAGAGGAGACAGATGGGCCGCAGAGCCACGGGCCACCCTTGCCTCCCAGCTGGCTTCGTAAAAAGGCTCTGTTTGGACAGGTGAGCCTGACCTCATTGACTGCTTGCAAAGCCTGCTGGCAATTTCATGCTGCTGAGAACTGCATTCTGCAATGACAGCTCATGCCAGGGTCTGTCAGAAGGAAATAGCAGAGAGACTGCAAACCATTAGGGAAATAGCCTAACAAATATCACTGGAAGACCATGCTAAAGGAGAACTATTATGAGAGAGGCAGGAAAAATAGCCAGCAGGAGACATTTCAGTATAAACATTTCATTTAACAGTGTAGTAACTTCTCAAATTTATCTCTCCAGTAAACTACCACTGCTCAATTTTTACCCATGTGTGTTGCATAAATAGCTACTGACATTGCTGATGTGCTATGCAGTCCACAAGATTTTGTATCCAAAAGGATCATACTTAAACACTTTCATTTGAATTAAAAGTGTCATCAATGCCAGCCTTTCACAGCTCATCGAGGTTTTAACCTGGTCTTGCACATAAAGCAGAATAAACCTTTGGAGAGTAAGTCAAGCTTGGACATGTATAGATCAGTAAGTTCTTTACCTAAAAAACAGATGAGTGCCTGGGAAATGCCCAGCATTCTGATAATATTCACACCAGATTATCAGTGTCAGCCTAATCCTGAACAGTCACCAGCCTTCCATCCCATCATGATGATCATTATTCACTTGAACTGCAGCCCAGCTCAAACGACTGATTTCATGCAGACTGTTAAATACAGAGAGAAAGTCTGCTCCAGAGGGAAGCTTTGCTTCATAGCAACATAAAAGACTAATGTGTTGCCTTGCTTTGACCCAGATGGGATTGCTTACAAGCAAATAGCAAATCCTTGATGTTGGATTAATTTCTTTTTCAATCTCCGATGAGGGAATCCTTCCTTTCACCGCCCTACTACACTTCCTATGGGAAGTTTCACATTTTCAAACACTTTGGTTCTTTACTTGCTTGTGTTGCGACTGCAGTATTACATGATTGCTACAAGTGAGAGCTGAATAATTTTTATGCATATTTTTTTCTACCTGAAAATAATGGCACGAGGCCTGCAGAGATGGCAATCAAACAGATCAGGCATGCGATCAAGGCCACTTTACAACACTCATCTTCTCTCACGGATTTCACATTTCCACTCACCCTCTCAATCAATCTGTTGTTATTCTATTTGCCTTATGTTCTAACTCAACATGTCATCACTGTTCAAAATACATCACTTCTACCCTGGCATGCTCCTTTTGCCTGTCAACTGTCATGGAGAACTTGTGACCAATCAGTATTTTGCTTTTTTTTGCTAGGGACCACTTAAAACATCCTCAGTCACTTCCCAGGAGACAAATTTAGTCTCTTGCCAAAGTAAGTGACCTGGGTTTTCACATGCCATCTATGAGCCTGAATCAGAGTTACAGAGTAGGGTTTGCTAATGGTGAAAATCAGAAGGGTTCTGTACAATGATTACATATACTTCATGTGAACTAAACACCGACTCGCCTGACTAAAGACAGAATTTGATAAAAACAGAGTGCTAGTAACATCTGCTGCAGTAAGTAGTAGCCACCTCTTCTGAAACACCACTGTGGGTGTACGCAATCCATAGAATATGCTGGATATGGAATCCACAGAATAGGTGTCGTATACAAAATGAGGCATTGCTAACAGCCTTCGTGCCTTGGCTACAAAATCATGTAGGATCAAGGACCCTTAGGAAACCACCTTCTTCAATCTCTTGGTCAAAGCATGGCCAGTCGGTGAAGGTTGCCAGGGCCTTTTTTATATTATTATTGCCAACCAGTGCTTTTAAGGTATTGCCACTCTTCTGCCTCAGTAAAGAAAAGATAAGTAACAATTCTGTTGTAACTTTGGGTCCTCTTATGGAGGTTTCACAGCACACACAGATGATGCATTGCAGAGCTTCACTATCATCACAAACCTCCTTAATACCAGGAATTTTTAGCACTGCCTCTCTTAGGCCTGGATTTCTCTCCTGTATATCATTAACATTTCATACCCTTGCAGAAGGAATGTCAGAGCTACTGTCTTGTGGCTCTTGTGTTTACTTGCAAGTACAGTCAGCTGTGTTATCCAAGGGATAGGAGACTGAGTGATGGGAGGTAATTCAGGTACTTCTGAGCTGGGCTCCAGCCAGCTCAGAAGCCTCTCCCCTTGCTCTGGGAGAGTTTATTTGCAGAGGCACCAGAGCACGTCCTGGTGCACATCCAGGAGGGCTGGCACAGACCTGAAGCCAATGAGCCCTGCTGAACTCGGCCAAGCTCCATTGAGGGGCTGACTCTCCATCTTCCTACTCTGCTCCCCTCACTCCTGGTTCTGGGAACACTGCCCAGACCCACCTGAGCAGGCTCTGTGCGCTGCCAGGCTTGGTTGGGAAAACAAGCAGCCTGCTTCTGGGCCTCAGTTGGATCTGAAAGCCACTTAACCATATTTGTATTATGCTGCACCTGCCAGACCCAGACTGGAGGGCAAGCCAATACAAAACCCACCCAGCTGGCTGTGTCCATGGCATTGCTCACAAAACAGGGATGCTGTGCCTATGGAAAACAGTGTGCTATTTATAATGGTTTGTTACAGAGCATGTCTGTCCTTAAAGCAATAATGAGTTCACAACTCGAAAAGAATTCAGTCTAAATATTCCTAGTTAACATTACCTGATTACAAACATCATAGTGAGCTTTACTAATTTGTCTGAAGTGGAGATGCTGCAGAACATAACGTAGCTCTTTTCTAGTTTCATTAATATGGTGAAATGCACAGAAAGATGCTCTGACCTATCCAAATTAACATTAACAATGTTTCCCCTTCCGTGTTGATCAAGCACATCTAAATGATGGCTAAGAGTTGACCAACAGAAGGTAATTGATTTTCCTGACATTTATTTGCTTACATCCAATAACCTCATTCCTCAAAGTAAGTTCATCAGTATGCTGAAAAACAAGCTCCAACTTCTGGTATTTGAAAGCCTGACTGGCTGCTGCTCAATCTTATAAACCTGGGAAAAGCTAGAAATAGAAGTATTCTGCATGAAGGAGAAAGATAGGAATGACTGCCTAGATAGGAATCACAGCAGCAGTGATACATTGAGAATTCAACCAGTTACACTCCCTCATCTTCATTAAACATCAGTGTTCAATTTGTTGTAGCTTCAGCTTATGAAGTGCTTTTCACAATTAAAAGGGGTTAAGTTTAAAGAATCAAACTATTGACATATTTGTACAATTCACTATGCAGCACATCTGTAGTACAGTGGCAATGTCCTGCATCACTTGACTATCACTGCCAGGATAGACTGCACTCCTCTGCTACACACTGCACCTGTATTCCAGCACAGATATTAGACATCCCAGTTTGCTCTGGAAATATCCTCTTTAGGGCATTCAAGTGTATCCAAAGTGGAAATGAGCTCAGATTATTCAAATAATTAAAATAATGGCAAACACACTGGTTTTCCCAGGGAGAGGTACAAAGCACTGGGAAGCCACAGCATTGCAACCATTTTACATTAGAAGCTGTTTCTTGTCTACTTTCCAAGCTGTGTAAAAATGCCCACAGATATCACAAGAGAATCATTTATAAAAATAATTTTTGATTTATGTAGGAAATGAGGCTAAAAGCATGGGAAGGCAAGGATCAAACACCTTCAAAAACTTGCTCAGAATGACAAGGTAGCAAATTCATTTGTTTGAAGGTCTAATTTGAGATATTTTCTTTAACTCAAGTGTAACAGAGATTTATGCAGAATTCAGATACCAAATTGCAGGGCCACTTATTTACTTTTCATGCAAATTGTTTAGTTTCATGTCCATCATTCTTTGGACACAGCTATAAGCCTCATTATTCATTTCTAGCAATCAAGGCAGCCTCAAAGCCTGATTTTCTCAGGTTGTTGTTTCTATGTCTTCCCAAAAGGAAAAGATCGTATTTGTAGGAAATATCTGTTTGTATTTATGCAGTGTGAACTTCTCTCAATGCACGTAAGCTTTTCAGCTATTTTTTCACTGATAATTTACAAGGCTTTTTCCACTTAGCAAGCAGCTGAAGTGTCTTTATTCATCAGTCATAAACAACATGAAACTATTTTACCATTCGTAATTTCTGGACTTTTAGGGATCTTTTTGCAGCAGGTTGGGAACATGGCCAGTATGATACAGCTACAGGAGTGAAGTTTTTTGTTCATGTTTTTGACATACATTTTTTGCATAAATATAGACTCCAGAAAGCAACTGATTAACTTGCAGTCTATGAGGGCACAGCATTCCAATTTGAAATGTTCATTACAAGCTTGCAGTTTAGAAAATACGGGATGAATCTCAGCAATTTACTCAGTATTTAGCCTAAGTGACTTCATACCCAGGAGTACTTACATTGTGCAGGCTCTTCCAGACAGGAGTGCTGAGATGCTCTGCATAACAGAGCTGCAACTGATTTTCTTCCTACCTGAGCCTTGATAAGTTAGAGTAGTCCCAATTTTAATAGAATCCTTTAGTTGCCTGAAACAAAACATAGTATTGATCCTTTGCCAGAGGAGGGTAAGAGTGGCCAGTAACCTGCAAGATCACGTTCCTCTTCACACTCCATTTTATGTTTTTTGTTTAGATGAATTTGAAGCCTAAGAATGACAATCCCTCAACATTTGTAAAATAAAAATACATGTGACTTTGTGTAAATGCAGAAGGTGTGTTATCCTCAAATGAAACCTTCGATTCAACAATTCTAAACACACCAGCACTTGCAAAGTTGTAGAGATTAATTCACATGGCTGTGAATTGATTTATCTCTTACTGATTTGGCTACATTGATTATTCTGATGCCTTCTTAACTGGCTTAACTTTGGATGTCATTTTTAGTATATGTGCTTACTATACTCCTCTCATTTGATTAAATTAGAGCTGTGAATCAATTCTCTCTGCCATGCAACTGAATTTTCAGATATGGTTTCATTTCATTTTATATGAGGTTATTTAGCCTCCCCTCACCCCCTAGTCTGTTTCAATAAATGTGTATTCATTCCACAGGGTTGCAAATGGAAACAGTATTTTACTTTTACTAATTTTAATAGTGAGGCTCAAGGGTAAATCTCACTCAGCATCACAGAAGGGATACATTTGCTAAGTTACAAAATCTTTCCCACTTAACAAGTTTCTCAGCTTCTTTTTGGAATGAAATCCCTGCAAATTGAGGCAAATTTCTCATCAGTGATTCTGGAAACTGGTGGATACTTGACAAGATGTGAATATAAAAGCAATGCAGAGGCTTCTCATATTTATATTTACCCTCAACTCCTCCTTTCCTAGTCCACCTTTTTGTTTGTTTGTTTGTTTCGTACCCCACAGGAAGAAGAGTAAAGAGATTTTTAAATGTCAACAGTTAAAGAAACACCACACCACTAAAAGATTTTTGCAGCCAAGAGGAACAGTCTTTGTAAAATATCCCTGTGATTGGTTTTACACAACCCTAGTCCTTATTCACACTAGAGCATACAGAGTCTCATGAATGGGCATATAATGTTGTAAGCTGTAGTGTGGCTGTGGATGTAGCCCTATTCAGAATAAACACAACTTTCTGGAATCTCCATACATCCTAAAAAGCAACTCTTCCTTTTCCACAATCTCAATCACAGGTTTTAAGCAATTATTTTATAGAATTTTCGAAGAGTAAGACTTTTCTGTAAAATCTTTTATTCAAGATCCAGTAAAACTTGATGAGGGCTGTGCAAAGGAGTGCAGCATAGAGTGCTGTCATTTTATGTGAAACTTCCATACTTATGTCCAAGAGATTCATTACTATACAAGGGATGCTTTTTCTCTGCTTGAGGAGGAGAAATTAGACAGAATCTACATGTTAGAATTATGTACCTGCATACACTGCTGCTCTTGACTGTGAATAGTTCAATGAATTCTTCTCACCACTCACTGTGTCCATTTCTAGAGCTTTTTTGCGGCAAAATTTCCTCTGACTACATCACAACATAATCCCAAAGGTATGAGCATTTCTTATATGATCCTCAATAAATTATATTGATCTTCTATGATTAGGCTCTACTTTTGTTTCAAAGAAGGTTTGAAACTTTACAGAAAAGGAAACAGAATCCATTGTCTTCTGTTAATCAAGCCTACTATTTTTCTTCTCTAATGTAGGTCTCCCTACTTCACTGTAATTCTGGAGTTTTATATAGTTTGCTGCATAATCCTTATGGAAATAGGGGGTTTAGAGTTTAAGAGATGTAGAGTACAAAGGCAGTTACAGAGAGGTGAACATATTTTACAAGATTTTTACGTAGCACAATACCACGTAAGTCAAAAGCCATGAGTTTTAAGGTCTTGAATGAACTTTGCTAAACCCTAAACTTTATTCTAGTGATTCCACATTCTACCTTTTCCCAAGCACGGTCCCCTACAGCTTCTGCTGTTAGAAGCTTCTCTGTGCTGTCAGCCTTTGTTCTGACTGAGACTGCACTGAGCAGTAGAGCACACACATATGTTGACAGAGAGGCCTGAGAGTAGCCTCTAAATCCAAAATACACCACTTTCACATCAGCAAAACTTCCTCAAATTCATTTACAGCCATCTCAGACATAATTACAGCACAGTCATCCTTTACTTGGGGTTTCTTTGTATGTACACAGCCCTCTGCCATTCTGATCAATGCAGGGAAATATTTCAATACACTTGGAATGCATGCATTTTCATTGCTCATATTAAATCTAATTTACTATTTTCACAAGCTATCTGGTGCTAATTACAGACACTGGGAATTATGTTAAACAGGAGTTATTGCTTTTTAAGAATACAGTTTGATAATCAGAAACCAAGATTCCGCTCTGATAGCACAATGGTACTGTATTTATTTTTTTGCTTTGGGAAAACTGTAAAACACCTAACACCTCTGACCTCAGTACACTTCTTGTTATTACAAATTCATAGCTAAATGTAATTCTTAAGAAAATCAACTGCATTTTAAATGGTATGTTTCTTCTCCCCACACATACCTTCTTCAATTCCCTTCACGTCCTTAGTCTGCACTGAAAGATCTGAAATAAGTAGGTGTTGGGGAGACTCATTGGGATCAATGTTATCTTTAATGCTTTTTACCTGGCAGGAACCTTCCTGTAGCATTAAAGACAATGTGCTGGCTCAGTGTGCTCATGGCACTTATTTACATCTCCTTCTCATTCTTTCTCCCTGCTCCTGCTGCCCAGAGCCAGGCTCGCTGCTGGCAGGTCTGCTCACTGCGTGTGCAGCATGGCAGGGAAGGAGCCTGGTTCTGCTGGGAGGTTAAGGGTTCTGGCAGGGATGGGCCCCTTTGCCACCAGCCCCAGAGCCAGCCTCACTAACCCTTGCCCCCTGGGCTGCAATGTGTGGCTTGGGACACACTGATCTCCATGGCTAAGGACTGCACAGGGGCAACTCTCACAGCTGGCCATCCTTTGCTCTGGTAAGCATCCTGAGCCCTGTTCCCTCCAGGCATCTTGGATTTACCATTCTGAGAGCTCTAACCTTAACCTAAATCCCTTGGAGAGTCCCAGTAGCTCAGCCACATGCCCTGACTAATTATGGGAGGTGAATTCCACTAGCAGTCCCCATATCTCTGTGCCCTCCCGCTTAAACCACACTCTTAGTACATGACTAAGCTACAGCTTTCTCCTTCTTTGAACAGGAACGGGCACTGAGATGTTTTCCCATGTAGGAGTCCTGGTGCCAAACCATGCAGAAACTCTGGTTGTGTGTTTTCACTTTTCCCTATCTCAGTTAACCAAATTGCTGTTAATCAAGTTAAGCAGTCCTATGCTAAGAAACTGTTCACAGATACTCAGAAAAATGTTAACTGCATATGTTTACTGCAAACTGGAGCACTCAAACCACCCTGACAATTCACGCTCAGGGAAGGTGACAGCAACAAAATGAGATGTCCTCAAGGACATCAATGGACTGTCCTCAAGGCAGAGGCCAAGGAATTAGGATTTCCAAATACACTGTGATGTGAACTTGCTGTGTGTTTCAGATGAACTGACAGGGCACAATAGCTCTCAGCTCACCTTGGCTATGTCACGGTGGTTGTGAGCTGTTACAAAAAAAGCCAGAGGAATACTGGCCATGAGGACACCTGAGCACAACTTAAAGAGTACAACAGTTCCTGCAGTACAGCCATGAGAAGAACAATGTCCTCTTCAATACAGGTTGTTAATTTCCAGGGAAGCTGTGGATGCTCCATTCCCAGAGGTGTTCAAGGCCTGGATGGGCCTTTGAGTAACCTGGTGGAGTGGAAGGTATCCCTGCCCATGGCAGGGGAGTTGTAACTAGGTGATCTTTAATGTCCTTCCAACCAAAACCACTCTATGATTCCATGAACTCAGAGCAAATTCTGTCCTCAAGATGATGCCATTCAGGCAACAAGTGCTGCTACTCTAAAGGTGCTGACCTCTAAAACCTAGAGGAAGAATTAAACCCATTGTAAGCTCTGAAACCTAGAGGAAGAATTAATTAATTCTAATTAATTGCAAGTTTTCTGTTTCAACTATATTATGTCCATATTCTACATGAAAAACAAACACAGCTGGAACAAATGTGCTATATTACTACATATTTATGATTGCAACAATCTCTTAATGAATTCATTAAGAGTGTTTGGTCTTGTACCTGCCATCCTTAGGCTGTGCTACAGAGCACATGGATGTGTTTTTACCAGACAGATAATTTTCAGGAGGTGCCTTTGTCTCATTTGTCAGAAGTAATGCTTTGTACACCTCTGCTGGGAACGCTGAGCTGGCTGCTGAATACAGAGCCAAGAGGTCCAGATATTGGCTTCCTTCCTTTTAATTATCATCTCACATGTAAAGGAGACTGTTTTATCTTTCAGAGCACAAGGGTTGTATAAATAGTCTTTAGTACAGAAAAGAGCTAGACAGTTTCATGGTTATAATTTAGAATGTACTTTCATTTCAGTTATTTAGTCCTGAAGCCAAATGAAGCAGAGAAATGTGAGTTTTTATGATATTATCTCTTCCAAAAATATTGGTTTGATCTTATTCAAATCTTTCTTCCTGATAAGCCAAAGACACTTTGTTGAAATTAGCATTTTTTTATAAAAGTGAAAATGAAGGATTCCAGCAATTTCCCAAACCCAGATGGAAAGAAATAAGGCCATGTGCTTTGTATTCACATTTTTCCCTCCCTTAAAACTACATCAATAAAACCAAGTCATCAAAAAGTACAGCTACAGTGTAAGTATCTTCATTTAAACACAGTGTTTGAACATAACCATGATTGGTTCTTTTTTTTTGAGACTATATTCATTTGAGGAATTTCACTAGGTAGATGTAGTATAGACTTTTCTAAGTCCCTTGACTGAGTACAGCATGACATTCTGATTAAAAGATTAGCACTGTACTATATCAGTAGAACACATTTTAAATGGATTAGGAACTGATGACTGGACAGATCTCAAAACAGAGCAAGTTACTATTCAGAGAAATACGGGGATTTCTTAAACCATGGAAATGCAAAATTGAGCTAAGACTCATAGTTTTGCACAGAATTTTTTGTTGCTCTGCACTTTGAAACAGAAAAAGTTGGAATAATATGTAAACATACTTGCATCTAGTTCTCATTAAAAACAGCCAGCTGGGTCTTAACACAAGACACTACCTGCATGACACACCAGGAATATGACTCTCTTTTAATGTGCTTCTGTACTTTTGTGACAAGAGAGAGAGAACACCACCACTTTATGAACACCAGCCAGTACAGGAGTAGAAATCCTCAGAGCTGTCCGAGTCTTTCAGCAATGACTACATTTACCAGGTCTGCCTCAGTTAGGTTTGATTTATTAAAAGACCCAGTCTGATCCCATTGTGATCTCCAGAACCCTGCAAAGAACTTCCTGAGAATGAGCCAAGATGTTTAGGAACAATTCCTGGTTTGGTTCCACCATCATTTTAAACCCTGCAGGACTATGAGCACAACTGTAGCTGTGCAAGCTGTTCCTGTTTGCACTACTGACAAATGGGGGTGATAACTTGCCTGAACACCCCCAAGTCAGGGAATTCCCCTGCTCACACTTCAGAGGGGTGGGGTTACAAGGCATTTTTTTAAACAACTGATGCATGGCTCTCAGCAAAACTTTGAAATTGCATCACAACCAAAATACCATGTCTCACAACATGGTATTCTCCCAGTCAACAAAGGAAAACACAGGTCTTAAAACATCCTTCGTTAGTTTTCAGAAGGTCGACGAAAGAAACCCTGGAGTAGCCATGCTTATGAATCTTGATTGGAGCTTGGATTAAACAGGGTCAAAGAGGAGAGTTAAGAGAGAGAGATAAAGCAGCCTTCTCATCTCAGATGAGGCTGAATAAGGGTGGAAGGAATCTACAAGCATGTGCCTAAGCTGGACCCTAAAACTCAGGGACCTTCTTGCTGTGTGTGCAACAAGGCTTTATCTAAGTCCTCTTCATTAGATAAGATTCTGTGAACCACTTTCAAGCAAGTAGCTTGCAATTTGGGAAGGCAGCTTAAAAGCTTTTGGTGCTTAATTGTGCAGAGAAAGTCTTAAAAAAATTCTTGCGGGCTGGAACAACTCTGCTACCTTTGACTCTAAACAAAGAAAACCTTCCTTGCTTTTAAGTGTGTGGGGACATGGGATCACTATTCCCACAAAACCAGGCATGTTGGTTAATGGCACAGGGGAGGACCTGGAGAACAGCAGAAGCACTTGGCCTTTCCAGCAGCTGGAAATGAGGAAACTGCTATAGACTGGAATCTCCCTGCACCACATTCCCTGTTTTCAAAGGGAGGGAAGAAGACAGGTCTGAGATCACCAATACATTTCCTACCCCCCCTTTCTACAGGAAGCTGACCAGAGTACATTACACTTCATGATATTAGAGTATTTTTGCTTGACAAAGTTTGAAATTTAGAGAAAAGAGCTGTCTACTTAATTAAAAACAACTAATCTCCTAATAATGCCAGCACCAAAAATTATTTGTCTTTTGGCAAATGCATTTTCCTATCCTGATAAAACTTATCAAAATAATGTGAATCTGCTTCTGTCTTTTTCTCTATATGTGTGTGCAATCAAGTAAAATAAACATGCACTAAAGCTTGGAGACAATGCACCTTGGTTATCCTTTTGGGTACTGTTTTGTCTTCCCTCCATCATTACTCTTGCTGTTTCTGCAGCATAGTGTCAATTCTAAGCACACGTCTGCAAAACCAGAAGAATTCTTTGTCATCTTCATCCTCCCTACTAAGTTTGATTTATCTTAGCACCAGCTATCAAACCTGAAATATAAACATTTTTTCCCTGACACAAGGAATTATCATAGAGTCATAGAATATCCTGAATTGAATGGGACCCACAAAGAATAATAGGATTTATAGATGTTCCTGGTTAAGGAGGAAATAAATAAAAATAAAACCACAGGATTCACTTCTTAGGTGACTATACCACACAGATGCAAAAATCACACGACCAAATCCTCCCCCCCCAATTATTTAGTTTGCTGACACATACTGTAAAGTGACTTACATTTGATCATGCAATAGCCTAATGAATCAATCAAGATCATCATTTCAGTCCAGGCAGTGCAGAGCATAATAATCAAAATTATGAACAGAATGGTTGCATTGATTTTTGTTAATCTAATCTTCCCCTTAGCACCAACCTATCATTAGATCCTTACACCTCTCCAGCTCCTGCCTGGCAGCAGTGACAGCTGGGGCTGTAGCTGTATTGACAGCATTCTCATTAAACAAAGCCAGTGATTATCAAAGTATGCTCATCAAAAAATGTGACAACTGCCACTCGTGACTGAGGGATTGTATAACCATAATGCAACTCTCCTTCTAATACTGCCATAAAATTAGTAAATAAGAGCCCTGCATAAAGCAGGGAGATACTTACTAACTTCACTTTTTGTACCACTTAATATACCGTTGTTTTAATTGTGTTCATTTGTTATATCTCTGCTCTACAGAAAGCTGCTAGAGTGGTTTGTAAATCCCATTGTGTCACAAGACAAACAACTGACACAGCCTGCAGTGCTGCAGGAATAGGCAACAGAAAATCACTTAATCCCCAGGTGGTTTAGTTCTACCCCACTGACTGTGATAAAGGTGTAGACACAGGAAAGCAGATTTAGTACAAATATCAAAGGCAAGGCTCAAATCCTAGGTCCCAGTTGGCCTCTTTGTGTACGTCTGAAATTCAAGGGCTGGGATAAGAAGTCTGCTTCAAACAGTCAACAAGTATTTCCTTCCATTTAAACCACCTCTTTATGAGGCTAGGAAAATAGTGGCAACAGCATTACTCATAACTGGCTCCTGACCCTAAAGGACATAATAAGGTCAAAAAGTGTGCTGAGAGCTACACCACTCTTTAATTAATGCTCTTATCCACAGGTAATACATGGAATTCTACATAACTTGCTATCCCAAAAAAGGAAAACAATGTTGCTCTGGTTTGCCTTCTGGAGGATCCTCTCTTTCATCATTATCGGACTGTAAAGAAATTAACTTCCTTATTTAGTTGCCTAATATTTAGTGATGTGAAAACTCCTACATATTACTGAGTAAAATGGGCAAGAAAAAAAACTGAGCACCTTTCTGCAACACTGCTGAAGGAAAGTTCCTTGGCAAAAAGAGATTTTTAAATTTAAAAAAAACAACCAAACAGGCAAAAACACAACAAACCCAAACAACCAAACAAAAACCCCCAAGATTCAAACTACAAACTACAAAAAAAAAAAAAAAAAAAAAAAAAAAAAAAAAAAAAAAAAAAAAAGTCCGTTCCACAAATTATTCAAGCTCTGGTTGGTTGCCTTGCATGAAAAATCTACTCTAACTCTTCAGTCTTGTGTGCTCTATGCTGCATACATAATTAAAGCCTACCATTTTTTATCACAGAGAACAAGTGGCTAGATTTTTACCAGTGATATAAAAATAACATGACATTTGCTTTGGAACGCAAGTAAAAATTTCATGATCAAATGCAAGGTGCTCTGTGGAAGCTTCCTTTCTCTATCATTATCTGTCATTTTCAGTCAAAACACAGCTAATATTGGACATCTGGGAGAAAGGCTTCTTTTGCAGGCTTTGCTTCATGAGCAGAATATGGCAAATAACAGAATATTTCAAAGTTTTTCCCCTTTGTGGTCAAAAATAAAAAGCATAATAAATATGTTAAAAAGGGCTAATGAGTCCCAAGCAGCAAGAGCTTCATCTTTTGAGGACTTTTATGAACCATAATTATCTAATTACTGTTAATTGGTTGAGTGGGATGAGGGAGTACTATGGGTGTAGGAGGGCATGCATTGCGCTGCATACTCAGAACCCATCCCAGCACCACTGGGTGTAATACACAACATGCTCAGGAAAATCAACTATTTACATGAAAAGTTTTTTGAGTGAATTTGCAGCTTTCATCTGTGGTTTAAAAACTATTGCTGATTCTTCATGTCCTGTGCATGCTAAGTTAGAAAAGTTGACTGGATTCCTCTCATACCCATGAGATATAGAAAAATCCATAAATATACATTTTCACTCCATTTTTTACAAAAACATCTTCATTCTAAAAATTGCACACTGCAGCCCTGAAGTAACCCTGAAGCAACTAATTTTTTGCATCCTGAATCCGAGGCACATAGCAAAGGGCTAACTCTAATGCAATTTGCCAAAACGGATGCTGAGAACCCATCATGAAGGCTTAAAAATTTCTGAAAATAGGAGTTTTGGCTCACGGTGGTGCCTCTCTGTTTTTGTACATATGATTTTCAGTATTTCTAGAACACTGGTAAATGGTCACCACCAGTGAGGATTGTGGCACTGCTGTGTCTCAAGGATTAACCTCTCTTCAAGCAGTTTAATGGCAGTGAAATGATCCGAAAAGTATTGGTTAAGCACAATAACACAGCTTTTCATACCCAACTTTGTGCCAGAACACTTTCAGGTATGATTATTAAAATCTCATCTAAGCTCTATGCAACATGAAGAGCAAAATTATGTGCTTAACTATATTCAAAGTAGAACTTCAAACGAGTGGCCATGTGGTGAAGAGGGCTGTGAAAAGTCAAGCTGTTTTCTCCAGAAATTTAGAACAAAACTAACTCACAATGCTAGACAGCTGGAATACTTGACTAATAATCTTGATTGTTGGTCAAATGCTTTCCTCTTCTGAGAAAAAGGAATGTGTTTCCAGATTTCTGATGTGTTAGGAAAAGAAATGGAAGGGAAAACAAATGGGAGCACCACTGTCTGGCACACATCATTACCTGCTCACCCGGGTGGGCAAGGCACAAACTGAGCCTAATGGCCCTCCTTTGTCTTATAAAACACAGCCCAAGGCCCTAAAGACATTACTTACTGTCCAGAAATCGGTGTTTCATTAAACAGCCTCTTTGCTTATTAACACCTACTGCAGCGACAGCTCTGTGGTGACAGTGCACACACAGCAGCATCACTGTCACTACAGGATTAACAGGCATGCCGGAGTTTGAGGAGCAGCCCAGAGCTGTTGAATCAGGGAAGGACAGACACATCATTGCTGCCCACTCCTCATATCTCAAGTAATTGAGCCAGTAAAGGCTGTCCCTGAAAGACTAGAAATGCACTGGCTCCTTCAGTAGTAGGTGCCTCTGCCCAGTTAGCAAAATGCTGGCAAGGGGGAACAGAGGTCTTTTGTATAAGAAAATAGCAAGGTGTGCTTCGGCATGGAGGAACTCACTGAGGAGAGTGTGACCTCAAAGAAATGAGAAAGGTAATCTGAATACAGAAGAAATATTACTGTCTGCACTTATATCATAGTTATATTTTCCAACCCACTGTAGTTGTGAAAATAGCCACTGCTTTTATTCTGTTATATTTCCTAGAAAAACTGAGATTAAGTGCCCTTTGGAAGATCGTTTCCACTTAAATACAAAAACACTGCGCTCGTTATATTACTATTACTGCACTACTTCATACTCTACACTTTAGACAAAATGCTATGCCCAAAATAGCTACTCTCATATTTTGTTTTGCAATATTTTTCCCCAGAATTTCTGGTATAGGCCAGCTGTGCTTCCAGTGAAAGAAAAATTCCCATGTGCAACTGGACCAGAGATGCTAAACAATGTGTTACAGGTCCAGAGCCTCAGCAGTGCTTATCAGAACTTTGAGAGATTCAAACTGTGCATACCCTTCATAGCCTGGGCTTGATCAAACAACTCTGACTCTTCCATGACCAGGAGAGGCTATTCCAGGACTCCTAAGGGCAGACAGCCAGCTGTAACTTTTGTTACCCAGCCTCAACCTCTTTTAGTATTGGAGTGTAGGAATATTGAGACAACTTGGGGATTTTGCTCAGCAACATAATAAACCCCCCATCCTTCTGATGTTGTTTAGAAACAGTAACAACAATTTCAAAAGTAGCTTGAATAGCACTTAAATTCATGTTCCAGACTTTCACTGTCAGTCTCACACCATAATAGCCCAGCATTCTATAGTGAAGAGCACAGACATACAATTGAAAGCTATACAAACAGTTCTATTTCCTCCATGTTTTGTAAAAGCTCGGCCTGAATTTTTAAATAAATTGAACACTTGTTCTCATTCTGTGTACCAACCTAAACAAATCTGTGAAAATTTTATGCTCTTTCTACTCTTTTTTTGCTATCTCGATGTTGACATCAGATTTATCACAAGAATTTTTACCCATCCATGATTAATTTTGTAAGCAGCACTATAGGATGATCAACAACACATTCTCTTAATTTTCCATCTGATCATCCAGAAAACATCATTTTCTCCTGAAGTGTTTTCCACAAAGAAATTTAGAAGTAGGAATTAATGTAGTCTTGAATTAATTTCCCTCATCAGCCAGATGGTTTAATTACTGGAAATGAAAGAGCCAAGAAGGAAGACTCCTTGTACCAAATTCAAAAGGCTATAGAATGTAACATCCCTTGTTTATTTAAGTCTCAGTGAAACCCAGAGTATTAAAACATGTGTGGAGAAATTTCACTTAAAATCACAGTACTTTTTCTGCTCTCTTTCAAAGTGAAACCTATTAAATCAAAAAGTCATTTTAAAAATTGGCTGTTTTCTACAGTGTGAATATAATTGGATGTACAGACTTTTTCCAATGCAAGTTTTAAGTGGTAATGATAAAAGATAATGTAAATATCACTCCAGTGCCCCTTTCCATCTGTGACTCACACTATTATGTGCTTATGAGCTCCACATCTAGATATCCTGGGAAGCCTGCAGGTATTCTTCATATTTTATACATCTGAAGAATCAAATTGTGGTGGTTTTTTTCCCCCTATTTTTTCTTTTTCCATTTTTTAAAAATTAAGTTGTTAAATAAGCAAAGTTTTGATGTTTAAGTGTGAAATTAGGATTTTTGACATATCTGTTGACAATATTCCAACCCTTTATAGTCCACTGAAATCTACCACAGCTACACAAGTAGCATTGCAAGACTATAACTTACATAAAAATGTGATAATAAAAATATAAGTTAAAAATACTACCGGCCACTTGACCTTTTTCATCTAGTGGGTTTGAAATCACAAATACATATTTGTTTTAATCTCTGTGACTTTCTGGCACATTAAAGCACAGCAATACAAAAGGATCATAAGTCAACTCGGTTACTACGGCACTGTCTGAATTTCAGTGAAGTGACCAATCCAGGCTGGAATTTGGCAGCCTTCTCTACCTTGCCCTCTTGCTTCTTCTTATTTTGGTCTCCCTGACTCTGAACAGATCTCATCTGGACTATGTGGGAAGGGTGGCCTCCTGGCCAGTGGCTGCTGTAGTGTAACTGCTCTGACAATTGTGCTGTTGTCTCTTTTTGGTGTAAAGAAGAACATTTTCAGTCTCAGTGTCTGCATCCCAATTCCTGGATAATGCACCTCAGTGTGCTGGCAGTTTTGATTAACATGTACAGCTCTGAGACTCCTTACCAAAGGCATCAGGGCAAAACAGTGTTTTTCAAATTGCATTGCAGGGGAAACCTATTAGATCTGCGATAAAGCTACCTAATCATCAAAGGCAACAGCTCCCATTGGCTTCTGTGGATTGAGCTGTAGCCCTGAATGAGCACAATCTCATTTATTAAGTCCTTGTTCATGGCCTTGCTGTATTTCTCTCTGGCTAGTGACTTGCTCTGGTTCTTCTGATATGCTCCTTAGTAGAAACATTCTCACAGATATACAACATATTACCTCCCCAAATGAAAACATTCTAGAGAAGTAATAATTTATGGCCATGACTTGAGAGGAAATGTTTCATGATTCTGAGGGCATTTGAATTTGGATTAATCTGCAAAAGCTCTGCTGAACCTTCCTGCACTTACAAAGCTGCCTAAAACTTTCATATTATCAAATAGGTTATGGTACTGTTATAAATGCCAATCAGATATTCCAATTTTAAATAATAATTTGGTTTATTAATAACAAGTCAAATCACAGAATTTCGATAACCCACCAACAGCGGAGAAACTTGACAGAGTTTTCCCGGGAAATGCCAAGGGTGAACCGTGAGATACAGGGTCTGGCAGCCTGCTATCTCCCCCAATGGTTCACAAATTAGCCCGGTTCGGGGCTTGGTTTTTATACACTTTATTCTGCCCTCGGCAATATTTCCCCATATTTCCCATTGTTTCCCGACTAGCTATACAAATTCAGGAGTTTCCCCAACCAGAAAGCAGAAAAGAGTTCTTTTCTTAGTTCAAATGTTAATGTCCAGTTTCAATAGGTCCTTATAGTTGATGAGTGGTCGGGATATCGAAGATGTGGCTTGATGGTCCGTGGAGGTGGCACCCAAGGTGTGAGTTGCTGGTGCCAGCTTATCTCCGGGGTCCCTCCCTGGTGCTTGGACAGCTGCGGGCTTTCCCGGAAAACTCCTTTGTTCTTTTCTGAATGGAGGCGCCGGCTGTCTCAGGGCTGTCAGTTTCACCGTCTGCTGCAAAATCTCTTAAACTTTTACCTGATATCACTTTATACAATTTTATAAATTTCTAATTTATCATAAGAACATGAATTAACCATTCCACATTTATAACAGTACTATACCTTTCACTTTGGGGGTCCACTGTATTCAGAAATAGTAGACATTGATTAAATCTTTCAAAGTGAACTTCATCTGAGCATTTCAAGGATCATGTATTCAATGAAGTTAAATGTTTCCCCTCAAGTATCCCTGGAGGAGTGGGCTAAAAGCTTTATTGATATTCAGAAGATTCCTATTTCTTAGAACCAACATTGCTTTAACTGAGTGTGAAGATTCAACTGCTGGGTGCAGGAACAATGACACGGAAACCACCAAAAGAACAAGTCCAAAGAGTAGTAATCAGCAGCATGAATTCCATCTGGAGGCTGGTCCCTGGTGTTGTGCCCCAGAGACGGATAGTGAGGCCAGATTAACATCTCCACTGGTGCTGTGGATGATGAGACAGCAAATACCCTCAGCAAAGGTTCAGAAATGTGACTCCAAGGAGCAACTGATGCAGTAGAGGACTGAGGTGCCATTCAAAGACATCTCAACAGATAAGATGAGAAATGAGCAGGTAGGAATATAATGGAGTTCAATGGAAAATGCCAAGCCCTACACCCAAGAAGAAGTAACCCCAAGCAGCACTACAGGCTTGACACCAACTATGTAAAAAGCAGCTTTGCAGAAAAATGTGGGATTGCATTTTATGGAAATGGTTTGCTCTGGCTCACCCTTGGAAAATGTATGGTTTATCCCCAGTCTGTACCCTCCCTGCAGTATCCTGTATCTGTAACCTCATTGGCTGGAGAATGTTACCGCGCCCCTTTGAACCTCTGTGATAAGAATGCCAAGGCAGAAGGCTCTGCCCCTCTTGCCCCTCTACCCCTGGAGGCCTCCGGACGCTCCTCTCTCCTCTCTCCCCCTCCCCCCTTCCCCTCTCCCTCAGTGAATAAACCCTCACCTCATCAGCATCCCACCGGCATCTGAGTCTCCTTGCCTGCCAGCGCGGGAACACCACGACCCCAAAAGACCCAGGGGGTCTCCGGGGGGCACTCCCCGGGGACCCCCCATAAATTTAAACAACAACAGATGACGCACCAACGTCGGGCAACAGCACCAGCGACCCTGAGACAAGATGGACCATGGTAACTCCGTTTCGGTGCCGTCTCCGGTGGAGCGGCCGTTCTGGGCCATCGCGGCCTGGGGCGGCCCCTCCCCCACCGCGCAGAGACCTCGTGAGCCACCACGCGGCCGTCCCACCACCGCCGACCAGCCCGGCGTGGGCCCGGGTCCCGGCCCCTTGGGGTCCCGGCCCGCCTCGGCGCTGTGCGGGCTGCGCAGCCCCGCCGGGTGGCGCGGCGTGGGGCCGGCGCGGCTCCGCCACGGCGAGGCTCCAGCGTGAGCCCTGGCGTGGCGGGACTGCCGCAGCGGCGCGTGGCTGCGGCGCAGCCCCGGCCCGCCTCGGCTCGGTGGCGCGGGCTGCGCGGCAGCGGCGCGGCACCCTCTGGCCCGCGGCAGCCGTGGCGCGGGCGGCGAACCGGCGGCGGAGCGGCCCCGGCCCGGCGCGGCCCCGGCGGCGGAGCGGCCCCAGCCCAGCGGCCGCGGCGCAGGGCAGTCCCGGAGCGAGCCAACACGTGGCCCCGGCCCCGCCGCAGCGCGCGCGGGCCCCAGCACCGGGAGAAGCCGCGCGGACAAGCAGCCCTGGACAGCAGCGAAAGGAACTCAGCCAGACAGCCATCAGAGAAGGAAAAAGCAGTCTTCAGTTGTGCCCAAGCCCCGCACCTTCCAAAACTCGGTTTTGTAAATTGTGTAACCTCCTTCCTTACCCTTACCCCCTCCTCCCCTCGCTGCTCCTTCTCCCTAACCCCCTTTCCCTTAACAAACCCCCGAGAGTTAACCCCTTCCTGCTCAACCCGGCATGGCACAGCTGACACCACGTGCTGCGCTGTGACCGCATGGCCACCATGGCCACGTGCTCTCAGTCCCATCTTCCGCTTTCCAAGTCCCACAAGGTAAACGCTAAGAAACCAAACCCCAAAGCTAAAGTGAATTTGTAATACCAGTTTTGCAGCCTTGTATAATTGTTAATGCTACTTCGATTCCCTTTCCCTGTTTTTCTGCCCCTGTCCCTTGCTGTTCTGGCCAAACAGCAGGGTGTCCCAAACCCCTCCATTTCCTTCCCATCCCCATGAAGTAGTTTTGCAATTATGCCTTTCTAGTTTTGTGTGTGTAAACATTGCAGATTCCCCTGTTTTCTGTTTTAGAAAGCAGAGGCCTTTTCAGGTCACAAGTGTGGATCCAAGGGAAGCAGTTTTTGAATTGTCTTCTTGTAAGGCGCGATTCAGTAGTGTAGACTATTGAATCTGTAACGCTTTTGGGTTTATGCTGTCCTCAGTTAGTTCTGAGGGTGATTGATAACCTAAATTGGTGTCTGAGAAAGTATTTGACGGTTTTTGTAGTTTTTTTCTTTTGTTTTTCTTTTGATGACCTAAAACTGGGGGTCTTTTGTTTTAGTTGAACCAGTTGGAAAGTGAAAGGAGTGGTTTGGCTCAGATCCGTGAGTGTCGGTGACTTGCTGTTCAGGCCTTACGGGAATTCCGTGACAGATCAATGGCAGCTTGAGTTGATTTAAATTCCTCACTGCCCCTGCCCGGCCCCAATGGGGGAACTGCAGCAGGCCACCTGGAGAATCTGAAGCCGTGTGTGGAGCCCGGGGAACTCCACGTGTTTTCCTGTCCCTAGAGTGGGAGCATAGTCAGCGCCACAGCCTAAGCTGGGGGCTGTGGTGGTCTGAAAAGCCAGTTGGAAAAGACTAGACACTATTAGGCCAGTCACGCTGGAAAGGCTCAAACAAATTTGTTAACTTGTTTCAAATCTTGCAATATAAACTCACATAACCCGTCTACTGCAATTACAAGGTCAGATCAACTGTTCACAGTATAACATAATCCTTACTGCAATTGTATTTGGTTTCATGCTGCAAAACTGTAATTACTGTTTCATTTTTTAAATTATTAATTGTCATATGTCATATTTCTCTTCTCACATTTTAAAGAAAAAAAGGGTGACTTGTGGGATTGCATTTTATGGAAATGGTTTGCTCTGGCTCACCCTTGGAAAATGTATGGTTTATCCCCAGTCTGTACCCTCCCTGCAGTATCCTGTATCTGTAACCTCATTGGCTGGAGAATGTTACCGCGCCCCTTTGAACCTCTGTGATAAGAATGCTAAGGCAGAAGGCTCTGCCCCCTCTTGCCCCTCTTCTCCTGGAGGCGTCCGGACGCTCCTCTCTCCTCTCTCCCCCTCCCCCTCCCCCCTTCCCCTCTTCCTCAGTGAATAAACCCTCACCTCATCAGCATCCCACCGGCATCTGAAGTCTCCTTGCCTGCCAGCACGGGAACACCACGACCCCAAAAGACCCAGGGGGTCTCCGGGGGGCACTCCCCGGGGACCCCCCATAAATTTAAACAACAACAGAAAAAGGCCTGGAGGTCCTGGTGGTTAGCAAGCTGAGCAGAGCCAGTGACGCATTTTTGTGGCATTGAAGGTTGAGACCATCCGAGGCTGCATTAGGAAGAGCATTGCCAGCAGGTCAAGGGGGGTGATCCTTCCCCTCTGCCTTGGTGAAACACATCTGAGTGCTGTGTCCAGTTCTGGGCTTCCTAGTGTGAGACAGACATGAGCGTGTGCTGCAGGGAGCCAAATGAAAGGACACAAAGGTGAAGGGGTCACAGCATCTGCCACATGAGGGGTGGCTGACATTGCTGGACTGACCAGCCTGGAGAAGAGAGAGCTCAGGGAAGATCTCACTCATGTTTGTAAATACACAGAAGAGTAAAGATGATGAAGTCAGACCCTTCTCAGAGGTATCCAGTATCAGAAAGAGAAGTAACAGATGCATAAAATACAAGACATGCCATTGAAAAATAAGGAAAAACCACTTCTTGACTGTGAGGATGGTCAAACCATGGTGCAAATTTACCCCAGGGGCTGTGGAGTCTCTGTCCTTGAGAATGTTCAACATCCAGATCCAATCCTGAGCCATCTGCTCTGGCTGACCTTCCTTGAACAGTAGGTTGTACTAAACCATCTCCAGAGGTTTCTGATCACTTCTTTTTGTAAACCTGTGACACAATTGGTTTTGGTTTCCATCACATAATATTAATAAACACAGTAATTCCTTCTGTTGTAACAAATGTGTTTAATTTAAAAGTGCGAGACTAAAACTACTTATATTCTAATCTCTAAATTGTAGGGGTTTTTTGCAAAATAGAAGAAACTGAAGATTAGAATGACTCCACAAGTAAAGCATGTGTACATCCACACAGATGAAAGAATATTTGCCACTAAATTTTACTGCGACATAGCATTGCCTGGGTAAAGAAGAATGGATTTGCTATCTCTGAATGTTAAAGAACAAGGAGAAAAAAACCCAAATAGCCACAATTGTTTTCCTATCCCCTCTCTTTGTGTTCTTTTCCTCTGAAAATGTTAATCCATACACTCATTTTGTGTTCGTAACTCCATCCCATTCTCTCTCCTCTAATCTTTTATTTGCTTTCTTCCCTAAAAAAAATCTTTGTTAGGACGCACCTAAGCTGATGGGCAAGAAGCAAATCAAGAAACTTTATCTCTGAGCTCTGCCATTCACTTTAGTTAATTGAAATCTTTCAGGTCTAACAAATCCACTTTTATTTCTCAAACTAGCTAGGAGAGAGTCACAAAAGCATCTTTGCACAATAAAAAGAAAAGAGCTAAATGTTATTTATGACAGGATTTGCAATGAACTTTTACAAAAAGAAAAAAAATTGCAAAGAAGTTTATAGTAGCCTCCAAATACGAATGTTTCATATTCTTAGCATGACGAGTACTTACTGCTATTTTGTACGAATACATTGTCCCGGAGACATGGAACCTTCATTTCTTATGCTGGGAAATTGTAGCTAAACCTCACACTTTCCATAGCGATAGACAGTTTCCACTACAGCAATATCCTTCTGTCACGAAGCAGCTTTCTACTTTATTGCAAGACTCTCTAAATTTGCACTATGCCTCTTTTTGAATATCTAGTTTATAAAGATTCTCAAGGAACTTTGTCCTTGGTACATCATCTTTATAAAGAACGACTTCTAAGCATTGGCTGCTCTGGTCTACCTCTACTTGAAGACATGGAAGTTGAGGATATCCACAATAAAAAGAGGTAGAAAATTGCCATGCTAAAATTCAAAATTTCACCTACTTATTTCAAATTTCTGCCTGACCAAACACTTCTGCAAAAGAAATTGGAATCTTTGGTCAAATAAAAATATATATCTTTTAAATTTAATGCCGTGAAACTTAACATTTTATGAGATTTAGGTTGCTGACACAAGTAATACCCAGTCAACCAGAACACTGTAACAAACCCCGGGTATGCATCAGGCAGTGGTTGCCGTTTCAAAGTAACTTGCAGTTCAAATATGCACTAATCTTACCACACCACCCTTCTCTTACCTCCCTCTCCTCCATCAGAACAGCTTTTGGATGCCTTCTCTTTCCTTCTTTTTTTCTTCCATGGGGGATGGAAAAGGATCCTTTGCTAGGAGAACTGTCAATGAAATTGTGCTTTTGTGCTCATTTTTCAGCTTTCTACCAAACTAATGAAACTGAGCTTCCCATTGACCAAGTGGACAGAGAGTAGGATATTAACAATTTTACTGTAGTTAACTAAAGACAAACAACAGAGATTTAACCTATTCTTATCTATGGCAATGAGCAGCATTCACTAATTTTTTCCCCTGCAGAGTAGTGTTGTTGTAAAAAGTCTTGTACTTGGACTTCTTCACTTAGGGCTTTTTCAACCACTGACACTCTTCTAACCACTTTGCTACCAACTATTAAAATTCTGAGTGTCACAATGTCTGAAAGTTTCTGTCCTAGGGTTCCTACTATTGTTTAAGCCCCGTATTTCTTTTTCTAAGAAGTGGAAATTTAGTTGCAGAGAGGAGTTTGAAAAAGAACTTGAAAAAATCTAAAAGAATAATTAGAAAAGTGTGTCACAAGGGAGTTTCTTTAAAATCACTATTTTTAAGCAAGTCTCAGCATTTTGAATGTCTGGTTTTAACAATATTGCTTAGCTGTACAGCATAAGAAAATTGTATTTCTGTAGGACCAACTCAATAGTTCATGTTTCAACACATCTTAATAATTAACTAGCACAGTTTGGGAGCATAGGTCAGCCAGGCTTCTCATTTCTGTTGAGCAAAAAATAATGTATATGAGGTTCTGATATGCCTAATATAAAAATAAAGTCTTGTCCCTATGCAGTAATTATTTCAGCAAGTTTTTGGCTGAAGCAGCAAGAATCTGTGTGACTGCTGAACACGCACACCCACCGGTTTAGGAGTGCAGAAATCCCTTTGTGTCCACCCTTTCGGGTACATACCAGGAAGCAAGGGACAGCTTTGGCCCCGGCCGCGGCTCCGGGCGCTGTTCGTGGTGCTGAAAAGACGCTCCCAGCGCACCGGCACCAGCCCGAGTTGTACTTGCAACTGTGAATTGCACTTGCAGGTTGCATTTGAGTGACAGCAAAAAGCCTTTTAAACATATTTGCTCGAGAGAGGCTGTTTTAAAAATAACTGTTTCATGACACAAGTGTGCCGATCTAAAACTAATGGATGTATATTCATGGATCACCCTTGGATGACTCCATGCTATAGCAACCCTTTGTTCTAATAAATAGACAAAGGGCTTTTTTTTCCGTCATAGATGACTGGTTAAATATTGTGGCTACCTGAGCACATACAAAGACTATCAAGACTGTGGACTTTGTGCATACCTAAAAACCAAGTGACAGTTTTCTGACACCACTGATGGTATTTTAGTTCATTTCCTACAATCTTTATAAATGCAGAGCACCAATCAGCTTGGTGAATGAGGGATTCTGGTTTCTGAGCCTTTTCAGCACTATGCAAAAAAACCCTGCAAAAAATGTGAAGCTTTTTTTGGCTGGTTGTTTAAAAAACCTTTATGTTTTGTTCTTCCTTGTTAGGAGAACTGTCAAGTAAACTAGAACAATGCAAGAGTTCAGAATCTTAGTAACATTATCACGAGCAGAGACTCATACAATTTCTGCAAAAATGCATACCTAAAAATAAAAAAAGTTGATACAAATGTTTTATTAAATGGAGATTCTCCTTTTGATAGCCAGTAGCCAAAAACATCAGGCATATCTACAGAAAAAGGTGCATTTGGGTTACATGGCTCTAAGAACTTAGAAATACAAATATCAGAATTTTATATGGTCCCTGGGGAGAGAAAGTTTATAAAAAACCCACTCCATCTGAGCATCCTGTCTACTGATTTACCTGCCCCTACCCCAACATTCACAGTGCTTCAAATGAAATAGCATTTCTGTTTACACTGGGGAGCCTCCTATTAAGTTCCCACTTGTCACAGCACCTTTGTGAGATGGGAATCTGAAACCCAGTGGGAAGTGACTGACTTCCACTGGTGTTTTTACTACCTTTTTGGCTTGGTTTTTTCAAGCACAAAATTCAAAATTAGTTCTTCCCTGTGCTACACCAAGCCCTAGGCAGATGAGGTCCATCTGTCAGACTCCAAGACATCCTCTATCAGCAGGCATATTTGAGCTGACAAAAGGGTCAAGGTTCATGGGCTGAGTACTGCTCACGGAGGGAATGCGGCTCAGAATTTGTAGGCACACTTAAGGAAAATTTCTGGTGTCAGACTTGTGTTGCTGTCCCTGTAGGAAATAAGCCAAACTAATGAGGAAAAATATTGAAAGATATTCCATTCTCGAGGCTGTCCTATGCATCCAATTTTCTCTGTTTCAGCTTATTAGTCTTCATTCTGTGTCTCCTGCAGCAGCCTTTGTCAGCACATGAATAATTAATGTTAATAGTCTCATCAACTTCAGGGCATACTGCAAGACTCGTTGAGCAAATGTTGGTTGGGCTTGTCCTGCCTCATGAAGTCTTTTCTTTCAGTTAAGGGATCCCACAGAAGAAAAGATGTGCTCTCCTTCTTTGGTGTTCCTTGAATAGGCAAATGTAGCAATAAGAACTATGTGTGGTATATCCTGGTATATAGATGTGGCCAGATTCTCTAATAAATGGGAATATTCAGTGAATATCTAACACAACGGTATAAGAAAAAAAGCTGCTTTTGCTTTAATCTCCTTATACCCAGCCAGAAGATAATTTTTGTTGTTTTAGCATCACATGGTCTCATAATATCATGATTACATTGTGTTACTCATGATTACTTCATAAATTAAAAAAAAAAAAAAAAAAAAAAAGCAGTGGAACTGTTTCAGTCACAAATTGTTTTTTGCACACTTCCCAAATGGGGCTGTCCACTGAAGGTGTCAGCACAAACCAGACGAACAGGGAGAACCTAAGAGATTTGTTAAGGCTCACTACTCCTGTGAGCCATACAAACTCTCACTACTGCCCTGTGTTTTTCCTACTTTTTAATCCCTTCTCAAATCCATAATGGGAAACTGGAGTTACAATGAGCCTTCCCCTTTTGGCTGTGACTATAAATGAGGCATGGATAAAGCAAACACCAAATCCTACCTTTAATAAACAGACTGCCAAGTTAGGCTGGAAGACGCAAATCCTACAAATAAAAGAGGTTCAGTCAGATGCATCTGTTTTTTAAATCACAGCATGCTTTCCTCCAGGGTGGAGTACAATTGTGGTTAGCAGGAACACCTGATGTTCCATTTAAGATCCATTTTATGAAAATGTGAGAAATTGTTGAATACCACTACAGTTGAATAAAAAGCCATATTGTTAACCAAACCACTACCAATTTTGCCCATTTATCTTATTAGGAAAAAAATAAAAAAAAGAAAATGTCAAAATAGATCATCAGGAGTTTCAAAGAGTCTGACTCACATGAAATAACTCCTCAAAATAAATATCGTCTTAAATCTGGCAAGAAACAGTGAAGTCACTCTTGACCACAATGAAAATGCACAAATAACAAATTGCCCAAGTCTCCAGAAACTGAAAATACAAGTAATTCAATTTAAAAGACACAGATGTTTTTGAATAAACAAATATTATATGAATCTATTTATGAAACATACTTCGCCTTTTTATTTTAATATAACAACATGACCTCTAGGTGTTAGAACCCCATTAAAAATGTTTGAAAAAATAGTGTGTTTTAAAAGCAATCTCTACTACTTGCAGTGCTTTTTAAGTACCAGTACATCCTTCATTGTTGAATGGATCAAGAAAATCTCTGGTGCTGATTTGAAAAGGGTCTAAAGTCAGAGAAAAATACCAAAACTATCTGATCAGATGGCTATTGGTTGTAGTAAAGAGGAGTAAATTCAGCAGAACTGGAGGAAACAGCACATTAGGACTGTTTTTTGAATAAACTGAAACATACCTTGCAGTAAGACACAAACATCAGCCTGGGCACATGCTTCCATCTGCTCCTGAACTTCAGACAGTTTGGCTTGTCACTGTCCCCGAAACAGGACAACAACCCAAGCTCCCACTTCTCAGTGTGCTATGATTCGCCTATTGACAGTCTCCTGTCCAACCTTGACAAATGTTTTGCTGGTTTGAATTGCTTCTTTCCTCCATCTCAGAACATAAACAAAAACCAGCCCATTGCACAACACTCCACACATTTTGGTGACTTGCTCTTCTGGTATGTTTTAATTGAGTAAACTTGAATTGACTTAAAAGTAAGACCAAAAAAAAAAAAGAGAGGCAGACCCACAAATATATTTAAATTCACTTTGCCTGCTTAGTATATAATGAATGATTACAGCATTGGCTTTAAGGAGATAATTATTTTCATAGTCCATAAGAGTGAATATTTACTGGAGACACTTAGAAGAATTTCTTTGCATGAGTGAACTAATAAATTTTAATGAAGACAAGAGTGATATTTGGGGTTACACAGTTAAAAGCAAACATATAGCATATTTAGCAAATTGAAAACCTACTAGCCGCATGTATAAAATACACATTTGTTTTAGCAGTATTCTGTCATTTTTAAAAACTATGCACTCACATCTACTTTTAATTAAAGTTCTATTTTTTTCTAGGTTTAATACTAGTACCCATAACACCAAAAATGTAGATACTACAAAAATGAAACAATTTATTAAATAGCCTAAATAAACTGCAATTTAGAAATTAACTCAAGCCCTGTCCAGAAAAAAAATCAACACAAAATCAAACCCCAACCACCCTCAATCTAGTATCCCATTAAACAGAAGGCAACATTGAAAGTTAAAATAAAGGATCTTCAAAGCAGGAGGGCAAGAGAAATAGTGGCTCGTGGACTGGGCCATGAAAATGGAGTGGCTGTTTCATATTATAAATGTAATAACTAAAATCTGTGGTCATACTTCCAGCTGTTTGCATCTGCTTGTAGGAGATATGAGATTTTTATTTCTCGTTGTTACTTATTACACCCACTGCATTGTGATCTGGTGAACTCTGCCAGTCTCACACAGTGACTTTGAAAACGTCTGAGCAAACAGATGACTCTCCACTCTGAATCCTAGAACAACATGTTTGCTTTGACACTCCTGCAAGCACACAGGCCTTGATAATTAATAAAATGAGTCTTAAAAAGGTCTTAAACCAGAGAACATTGTCATCACACTGGTCCTGTAGCTTCCCTTGTATTTTTTCCACAGCAGCCAAGCACAGGGTATAATACTCATCTTCAATATACGAATGGTTTCTGCAGCCCAACAGACACTTTACCAGCCCAAAGCAGCCCCACAATCTGCAGTTATTTCATTTCTGGCATTACAAAGTAAGTGCCAGACTGTCAAGAGTTCCCCTCTAAGCACAGGATTTTCCTCTGAAATCCCATTTATTTAGATAAGCAGTAAAAGTGACATGGCAGCAGAAAGAGAAGAAAAATTGTGTTAATTGGGTATATGGAAAAACCTCCACGCTGAGAACCAGGACTTCATTATCCCAGAGCACTTTTGCGTGCCAAAAGATACTGTGCAGAATTCAAATACAACATGATGACAGTCCAGGCAGGTCTGGGAGAAAGGCAGAAGAACAGCCAAGTAGGGAATAGCACAGTTAGACAAATCCAAAGCAGATGGATAACACTAACCACAAAAGGAAGATATAGAAAGAAAATATTCTATCACCCTAATTCTATACAAGTGCAAACCTTCTGTCTGTGCCTCATTGGAACACTTACAGAACTCCAGTACAAATTTCCTAAAATACTGGTATCAATGTTGCCATTTCCCCCCTATATTAAATGCTCTCATGTTACCTACTTCTGCAAGTCCATATAGACCTGTTCCAGTCTGGAAGATATACAGTCATGTCAGGAGAAATCTCAAGTCTTATTTAATTCAGCAAGGTTATCAATAATTCTCAGGTCCTGTGTGTTAATTTTGCATAGAACTGAAAGTGATTCCAAGTCAGGCATGTGGGGTTTTAAGCAGTTTGCCTGAAATCATTGGCTATTTCCTTGGGAGAAGTCAGTCAAGCAATGTTGATTTTGGACTTGTCCTTTGTGTAATGTAATAAGAAAAATGCTTCAGATCCCATGCAACAGCACGGCTGTTGTGGGTTATGCATTGAGATATTTTTCATAAACTTCCCATTGTGTCTGCCCAGATAATGCTAAGCCCCGTATGTTCTTTTTTGGCGAGCCAACTGCATTCAACCTACCAGATTAATGACACTTATAAATAAATAAAAGCCTACAATTTACTGTTAATAGAAGACCAGCTGGCATCCTACAGTGGAGCTGAAGGTGCAGCATGAACAGAGAGAGATTGGTAAGAGGTTGCTGACTCATTTTTCATTTATTTTATGGGTGTTTTTCAGCACAAGGAGCTTACAAGCTATGATGCAGCTATCTCTGTCCAAGTTCTATCTCAACCTCATAACAGAAATCAGTAATTAAAGTTTAATATGCAGCATTGAGACTGTCTGCATCTCTCAAGGGGCCACTAGAAAGAAATTAGCAAAAAACAATGCTAGAAGTTTGCTAGAAGGATTTGATAGCCAATTCTAAATTCATCTGCTTCGATTGGAAAACAGAAAATGCATCTCTTGGGCATCTGCCATGTGTTTCCTACAAGTTTCATGTCTAAATAAATTCAACACATGGCAAACTTTGAACCAGAGGCCCATGTAAACCCCTGCAATTTGTGCTGCAGAAGCTCCCTACTCTGTCCTGGTAATCCAAACTCCCCCAGCATAAACAGTGGCATGCAGAGCTGGGTGGAAGGAGAGCAGACAGACAACTGAAATTAGATGCTGATGAGATGCCAAGAGAAGATTGCTTCTAATGCCATGCCATGCCAGCAACTGGATAAGATAGTGCCCTTTTAGCTGAAACAAGAATCAGCTTGTAGCACCTTTGGTCGTTTGTGCAAGAGAAAGGTTTTTTTGAAAGGTTATTGAAAAGGTTCAAGGGTTTTGAAAGGTTGTGAGCTTCTAGAAAGCCCACAAGTTTCAAGAATACTTTACCACTCTGAGTTCTTATTCAGCTCAAGTGAAGGCGGTTCCTCACCTACATCATTTATGTTTTGTACTCCAACCAAGCCATTTTCTTTATGCAAACCAAGCAATGCCAGCAACTCCCCTCTGTGCCCAAGATGACTTCTTCCCACATTATCCAGTGCTCTCAGCTTGCAGAGCAGTAACCAAAGAGAATTATTTCTGCATCCTGGGTTATAGAATAGGTACTTCAGAGATGTATTTAACAGAAGATTTTCTGGCCTGGTTATCAAAAGAAGAGAAAGGCTTGTCTAGCCTGCTCTACACTTCCATTTCTTCTAGTTCAGCCTCTATTATAACTCACTGCCATGCATGGCTGCAAGTGGCCACTTACCAGCAGAAGCCTCCTACGTATGATTTCAAAATCAGCTTTTTGGCATGACATTGACGGGAGATAGCATAGGATCTTTGGGTTGGGAACCCTTTCACAGAGTTTTCCTCTCTGCAAGGAGAAGGTTTACATATAAGATTTCTGTTCCCTGCTTCTCTGTATTTGAGGAAAGAATGTAATCCAGCTCTGTTTGTTTCAAGCAGGCAATGACACTTGGAAATACAGAGCAAAAAGCTGCACTAAAAGTGCAAGACAGATTCAAGACACAGGGCTGATGTGCAGTGCCCAGCAGTCTAGCAGGTGTTGGTCTATCCTGCAACAGCTTCTGGAAAATAAATTTTCCTGCTGCTGGCCAGACCAGTAGTTGAAAGATTGCCTGGTTTGGAAAGGAGCTTGTACTTGTTGAGATGCAGATCCTTGGCTATGAGAAGACAATTGCTAGTTTGAGTCAAGTAGCTCAAATAAAGAAGTGTCAGGTACCAGCTGCTAATCTGAGAAAATCAATGTAATTTTGATTAGTGCAATGGGAATTTGAAGAAAAATTGCCAGGTTAACAAATACACTTTTCTTTGAGAAGTCCCCATGTGTACAAGCTTATGTAAACTTAATTGAAGCCAACAAAGTGCAACTTTTAAAAAACAATGTAAGTGCCTTTTATAGGAGTTCAACTAATGATTATAGTCACCAGGGTAAGTTTTCCAAAAAATCAGCAAAAGACAGAGAGGCTTATGCCCTTGTTTAGAGTTATGGGAAAAAAGTAACAACCCAAAGAGAAAGTTTCTTTCTTTATTTAATACATGCAACTTCCAATGAATATAGCAGTTTGGACTCTAATAGGGTCACTAATTTAAATTTCAAATATAAAAGGCTTATATTATCAAATAAAAAAGGCTGATTATGTCAACATTGTTAAGATTAAACATCCCAGAGAAGTAGAGGAACAAGACTATTTTTTTTTTTAATAAGGATAAATACATGCTGGCTTGCTTTTCCTTGTTCTGAGAAATGTTTCACTTTTTCCAAAGTATTCCGTCTGTAATAGTTTCATACAAAAGAAGGAAGAGAGAGGAATAGGATAAAATTTAAAGGCAGAGGACTTTTCTCCAGTGAAGGACTCCCATATAAAAATGTCTGAACTTCATTAGAGTTTAAAAGAAGTAATTTTCTTTCAAACCCATGACTTATTTTGATAAAGAAGATGCTGCCTACCAGAAGCAAAGAGCAAGGAAGACATCACACTGATCTGATTCCATGTGTCTAAGCAAGTTAGCCCATGCATGTAATCAGTGAAACTCAAATGCTCCAAGTGCTTGCTCAAGGAAAAAATCTTCCCCTGCTGTACCAGGCTGCAGGATTGTCCAGAGGCCCCAGGAATACTCACCAACATCCTTAAAGCATCAAGAGCCATGATGGCAGCAGTAAATAATAAACACAGGAAGCATTCCAAAAGACAAGCTTAGCTTAGCTTCTCTCCAGGCCTTTGTATCTCCCCTTTCTCACTGGTGGGGTTTTATTAATTTCTATTGCACATCCTCCACTTTAGTCCCCAGTTTAACTCTGCAGTATAGAGCACGGACCAACACTGTCATTCATATAGCTGAAGGAAAAACTTAGGAAATTGTGATTTCTTTCCTCCCTTGGTGCTTCACTTGACACGAACACATTTAGGACACTTGCTTCTACTCTCAAATTCTCCACCTTCCCTCATATTTGCATAAAAATTTTTAATCTGGCTCCATTAACCTGACACAAGAAAAAGTTTGCGCAGCATTGCTCTTTCCTTTCATTGTCTAAATGCTCTATCAACGATAACATGACATATTGCTAAGCCCTTTTGTGTCTGCAAGCTGGCAGAGTTAAGTGGCACCTCGAGGGGGATGGCAAACTCCACCAAACCAGCCTGGGTACCCGGCAGTCTGACAATGGTCTGGCATGTGTTCATGCAGCTGGCAGACATGTTTCATAATTTTCTGTCTAAATATTTGGATCCCTCAAATGAATTTTTCTTCCCTCTCCCCACCAGCTTAAAACAATATTTTGAACAGATAATGCACCAGAATTGACTTTTGATGTGTGTTTGTTTCTTATAAATAGTTTTGTTTAAAAATATTAGCCTAGAAAATTCTTGTCATTGCTCTGAGAACCCAGCTAATCATTACACATATTTATTTACACTGTGAGCCTTCAAGCTACTGTAATTGTCTCATTCTCCACATTTGTATCAGGGCACCACTGAAGGCAATAAAAGAATATGGAGTAAGTGCTCATTTCCACAATTTTTTTTTTTTACTTGTATTGTCACAGTATTACAGTGTCCATGAAGGAGTAATTTTGTTGCTACCTGTTTCAAGAACAACTTTATAAAGGTGAAAACCACATCCAGGAGACTTCACTAAGGATGCAGACACACTATTTAAACAGTAACATTTTAATGATCCAAAGCTTGCCATTTCATATTTTTACTTAATGTTTGTCGATACAGGCTAAGAAAGATTAGTGTAAAGTTATTTTGTAATGAGCAAGATCACCCTTTGTGTTTATAGCTGATCAATAACAACTTGAGATGAGAACTATGATGCAAAAAACTGTCTTATTTCCTGCTAATTTAATAGGTAATAAGAAAGGGCTGTACCACTGTCACACACTGAAGAAATAAGCTTAATGCTATTATTCACAGTGTTTGAAATAGAACCCTGAAAGTTTGTTCTGAAATCTAGCTTAAGTAAAGCTGAAGCTACAACATAAAGTCACCTGAAACTGCCAAAAGCACACACAGCAATAAAAAACCCAACCAACTAACCAATCAAAAACTAAAAACAAAATAAAAGAGTTTTTCTTTCATTTAAGACTGAGCACAAATGGAATCTCATATTGCTTGGGAAGCTTTGACTCATTTTTAGACTCTCAGGGCAAAAAGCTCTTTGTGCGTCCACCAATAGCTGAGCACACATGCAGAACCAAATTCTCTCCTGTTTACAGCCTTTCCTTGCAGGCATCCAACACGCATCAGGCCAAAATAATCTGGTCCCGTTATGACAATGCAGAGCCATCAGCAAGCCTGATCACACAAGAGAACCTGATCCACTGTCAGTAACACTGTGCTGCCCATGGACAGCTCTGATGCAGCATCGTTATGCTGCTGCCTAATTGCTTCCCCCTGCAGTGACGAGCGGGCCCTTCTAGAAAAGCAACCAGCACTGCTGCTACAGGAGACTGAATTCTGTACAGGACTGAAGGTCAAGATCATTGCCTAATAAAACAAAAAGCTTAGTCTCAGCGCGAGAAAAAGCCTTTTCTGCACATCAGGGAAATAAAGCCTTTGCAGGCCTCCTGCAGTCGGGCACCATTTTGCGGAGATGGCAACATCCGAGGCCCTGGAACGGCGAGGGCCTGGCGGAGCGGCTGACAGCGAGCCACCATACTGCGGGTGTCAGGAGCCTCACGTCAGCAAAACAGCATCCACCAGCTGGAGCCCCACAAGTGCCAGTTTTAATTACAAACTTTATTTTCAAATAGAGCTCACAGTTTGTACAGGGTACGCTTCATGCCATCAGAGCGTTTGAGCACTGCACCAGCCAACTAGGTGGCTTGCTGTTTTCTTAGCAGTAGAACTGTAGACCTGAAATATTTGTGTTCATTCAGAAGAACAATAATTTTTTTCAGTTTGTCAAAGACTGTGTTATGTAGATATACTAGTAAAATATCTAATGATTTCTCTGCTCTACTTTCACCTTTAGACTCATGATAATTCCTTTTATATTTTTATTTCCTGAAAAGTCAATGTTCTTAGTTCTACAAATTTAGTACGTGTACATTCACCTAAATGTTCATTTAAATGTTTATTTTGGGTTTGCCAAGGAGATTGTTGCTCAGTTTTGCATGCCTTGATTCCATTGTCCTCATGCCACAGCTCAGGAAGCAGAAAATATGCACATGAAAAGAATTGGTCAGTCAGTTTGGGATTTCACTCATGCTTTCCAATGTTCATTTGGCACAAGTGTAATATTTCACTGCTGCTCTAGATTTTATTCTTCTTTCTTTTGTTCTATAGCCATCCCTCTTTTTCCAAACCATGGCTGTAGTACATTTAATAAAGGGCTCCATTCTGAACTCTCTGTATTAACATTAGGAAGGTCTTAAAATGTTCATTTCTTCACATTCTTATATAGAGCCTTATGTGTATATCTACCTGCATATGCATATGTACATAATATTATTCACACATTCTTTTGAATTATCTTGCTATCATGATAATAGGACTTTAGAAACAATAAATATGAGTTTAAAAGCTATTATTTTTTCCAGTGTATTCCAAATAATTCTGATCCACCAGAAAAATATTGCTCCAATTTTTATTATCACAAATTATATCTATTCCTCCTTGCTACTCTAAGCTACTTTGAAGCAGCATGAAAAGAGGTTTCAGGTAAGGAACTCTCCTGACACAAGCTGTTTCATAATACATTTAGACATTAGAATCTGATGTAAAAAAATTTGCGACAAGTTTATTCCATAAGCTGCAAATTGATGCAGTGTTGATCACCTATGGCGAACAGATCTCATGCATTAATTAACTGTTTCTTAAACTGTCCATTAGATTAATGGAGAAAATTCCACTAGAGATGAAAACTGTCTCACTGCAAAATAAAACATCAGAGTGGCAGACTGGTAATCTGCATTAAAAAAAAATGGAGGAGATACGAATGAAAGGACAGAGACATATCAGATATATGCTGTCAAAAATCTCTTCTAGAACTTGCTTCACTTAATTCCTTTATAACACCCTGACAGGGATGATGTATCATTTAGTACTTTTAAAAGATTCCCCAGTAAGCCAGAAAAGTGATGAGCGGCTCTTGTGACCCTAGCACCCAGAATAATTATGATTATCTGCACTATTTAGCCTGAAAGGAATCGGACACTGTTCATGGTCTGTTAGTTCAGCTATGATGTTTGATAATCTGCACACACAAGTCATTGGAGGTCACTCAACCTTAGAGTACTTTGAGCACACTTAGTTAGCCTTTACTGAATGGTAAAGTGCAAGTGCCCCATTTCTATTGCTATGACACTATTGAAAGGCTGGAACTGCTGAAGGATGAAAATAATTCCATTTTATGTCTGCTATGCAGAACGAGTTGAATACACTCAGTTATTTGGTTGGACTGTAAATATGAAAAGCCTGCTAGGATGTCAAGAGAAGTGAAAACTAAGCAGATGGAAAATGAAGCTGAAGAAAATTAATCTGATTCTGTGCAACTGGTTAGAAGTGTTACCAGACTCTTCCCCATCACCCAAACACAGAGAAAATCTCCAAATGTATAAGCATTCCTCAGCTACAAATTAGCCTGAATTGAATAACAAAAGCATAACAATGGTTCTATATATGTGTTTTCTGAAAAGTAAATACAAAAGTAGCTTCTTGGTTGCATGATTAGTGTTTTTATATTAAATTGAAGTCACATTGGAATTTCCTGACATATTAGAATTTGAAGAGGTATTATTAAAAGCAAATGTAATATAAAAGATACACCACCAAACCACTAACTTATGTTTAAAACATAAAACCATTTAAAATTTTAAAAAGAAAGTGGGTTAACTATCTCTTTAGACCTACTCTATAGACTTTTGGCTTCAAGGGGAGCAGCCATGGCATCATCACATAGGAGTCAAAAAAAAAAAAAAAAGAGGTACATCAGAAGAGGTCCTTTCCAATAAGAAAGTGCTATTTAATAGATCTATGCTCACTGAAAACCATGATACATTTTCTGGCCACTTTGGGGAGCAGATCCACTTGATCTTTCAGAGATAATGCCTTTTTCACTGTTCCATGTGTACATGGAAAGTGTCAGATGGAGTGGGCACAAGATTATTTTTTCAAGACCAATTTTACGTTCTAGATTTGAAACAATACAATTCAGAACAAAAGTTAAAAGACTACATATAGGTATCCAGTTGCTAAGGTGCCAAAGTTTTCCAACTTTTCCAGAAATCAATACCCTCACACTGATACAAAATTAAGAGTGCAGAGATTTGGCCCTCAGTATTGATACAATACATCTCTATGACTCAACCCTGTTCATAACAGCAAAAACTTCCCAATGTATAATCTCTTATAGTGTCTCTTATCTCTTATATACCTCTTATCACTTATAAGTGCATTATTACCATTTAGGATTGTATTCTGTGATAGTCTTCGCTGTTGCAAATTCTGCTTCTGTGGCAAAAAAAAAATGCTAAAGCCCCAAAACCACAGTAGTAAAGTTGTGTGATTCTGTGAGACCTCCCTAACTCCCTGGCTACTTCTCTTTCTGATGCTGCAGTTTCCTCTTTGCAATTCATCTTTACCATGTGCACAACTGCCAACTTCCAACTTTTTTTACCCTCACAAGCTGCATGAATGCTGAGAGGAGAACAATGCTCTTCATACCTCTCATGGGTCATGTGTCACTGCTTTGCTTACCAAGAGGTAACTACTGAGCCCAAGCCAGGCACAGCAAAAATTTCACAAAACCTCATCCTGGATAAGCTGGAGGTGTCTCTGAGAACAGTCTGAAGATGTTTCTCCTTCTCCCAAAAACTTTAAACCAGCATCAGATTGGTATTTCTTTGTTTTATGTTTCTTCCCCACCACCCTTCATGTCATGTTTATAAGAATCTCAGTCTCAGGATGAAAGCCTGAGCTGACTTTTTAAAATTTATTTCCTGAAATAACCTAATTCTCAATATTTGTTGTAAAATTATTACTTATAAATAAACAAACTAAACATACATACAGTTCTGCTGAAGCTTTATGGTGGCAAGATGGTGTATTTAAATCACAGGCTGAAAAAAATCAATAAACAATTATTTTTAAATACATTTATGTTATTCTGTTTTTCTTTGGATTTCTCTATTAATCTTGAATTAATTTTCTTTTTGCAATAGTTATAATGCCATTATTGGGTTTTGTATCTGAAATACTTTAAAGTAGAAAGAGCACCAAGTATTTTAATATATTATAAGGGAATCTATATCCAGGTAACAGATCAAAGCCATATATTTCATTTTTACAACCAAATAAAATTGCATATTCCTTAGTTTAGCACAAATAATTCATGCTGTGGCAAAGAATGGTATAAAGAGCTGTCAGAAAAAGATGTAGGTATTCCTTTTTTTTATTTTGTTCTATTTAAAGCAGTACATTTTCTGTTCTATCAAGTGCCTGTGATCACTAAGAAAAATATTAATACCTCAGCATTTATCCCACAGTGGCCGTGCTCACTGTGCCTGCATTTCTATTGATGAAAGCCTTTTCACTGAGCTCAACACCAGCAGCAGAGCCTGTCGTTGAAAGTTCCAGCCTAGACATGTACTCAGGACAACTTCCCAGTCAACAGCCTCAGAACAGCGTTGAAAAAAGAGGTTATCCACCTTCACCTAGCTCTCCTTTTTATCATACAAGCCAGTCTGTTGGTTTTGTTTATTTGGGTTTTTTTTGTGTTAGAATAAAGAAGGAAAAAGTTTGCCAGCAACTTACTTTCAGTATATGGTCTCTTACTACGGGCCATAATACAGCTCCAGTATTTAGTGAATAGCTCATTAACATGTTGAGTTCACTTATATTGTGGATTTTCTTGATTTTGAAGGGTTTCTCATCTGACACAGAAATTTGATTGTTCTACCCCAAGTTCCAGTGATTGCAAATTAAGACTGTAAAGTGTAATGTGCTCAAGGGCTAAAAGACTTTCTCCCTAAACTTAGAATGAAGAAAGAATGACAAAAATAATTTCAAGTATTTCAGTCTTCAGATAAAGCCTGATACTTCTTTCCCCTCCTCAGTCTTCCTCATTAATTCTCTCCCATAAAGTCTATTTAAGTCAAGGAATGATAAAAATTCAGATGTAAGATACTAAAAACTAAAGCGCACCTCAGCAAAAAGACAAGTTCAACTACCTTTGTACTGATCAAAATTCAAATCAGCCTGAGATTTTAAGCAGTGTCACTTTCTCATTCTTGCTTTCCCCTCACGTTATATTATCCCTGTTCATCAAGTACCTCTGCCAGTTTTCAGATGTGTAGACAAAAACTGTTATTTCTCATAGGTCCTGGAAGCTCCCTTTATGGTACCAGGAAGCAGAGTTTGATGACAGCAAGCTGGCTCAGCATCTTTTTTTTTCCACTACCCTCAAAGGATGAGTAAAAGGGTGCAGCAATAAGATATATGAGCCACAGAAAATAAAATAGGGTGATATTTATCATTCAAGGGAGCAGGAGATGATTTTGCTTAATCATAGCTTTGTTTAAATAGCATCAAACTCTTCATGCAATGTTATAAAATTCTAATTGCTCCATTAGCTTACTTTCCAAGGAAACTTCAACATGAATATCACCAAGCAACTCCAGTTGCTGACAGAGAAGTGAGAGTGCTTAGGAACATAGATAAAATTAACTATGAGGAGAAAAAAGTAAATCAGAAATGTAGCCACTGTCTTAATGAAAACTAGAGCTGTTGGCAGTAGAGACAAAAAACCCCAGAGCCTAACCCAATGAAAATAGCTCAGAGTAGGTGAAGCTTTTGTGCAGCAGATACCATGAAAGAGTTCAGATTTATGGAGACAACTTGATTTACAATCATAAGTGGATAAGGCCTATATGCACAACAGACAACAAAGGGACTGGACAGAATACAGACACCTTTAGTTCAGGTTCCAGGCCATTCAGTCACCCATCCTATCAGAGTATAATTTTTGTGATTTAGGGTATGTTTTCTCTTGTTACTGTTATGGTCTAAGTGAGGAAGATTTGTTAAAATAAAAATCAGATAACATATTATAATCTAAAGAAAAAATCAACCAGCTTTTGGACACAAGCCTTCCTAACATCCTACATAATCAATCATAATTCTAAAACTCATGACCCTTCAAGGAAAGTGCGTCAATACTATTCTTCAAAAGTGACAAAACTGGGAAAAAAAGCAGCCTTTGATATATTTGCTATTTCACCCACATAAGAGAAAATCTCAGTTTATTTCTATCTCACTGCTGATGTCCTTGTCAGCTGTTACTGGTCATTAGCATCTTAGCTCATTCAAATAACTTTGCCATTCAATCTTTTCCTCACCCTTCACAACAATACGTTATGAGTCTTGTTACTGGAATTAATGACCACTTTTTAAGAAAGAATTTGGCAATTCCTTTTGACTTTTGAGTTTTGCCTAGGCAGCCAGCAAGCAACAAGGCTGAACTCAGACTTTCAGGCAGTTACGTATTTATCATTAAATTTCACAGAATAGCAGGTTGGAAGGGACCTGAAGGATCATCTGGTCCAACTTTCTTGTCAAAAGCACAGTCTAGACAAGATGGCTCAGCACCCTGTCCAGCAGCATCTTGCAAGTGTCCCAATGTTGTGGAAAGTACCACTTCCCTGGGAAGATTATTCCAATGGCTGAATGCTGTGAAAAGTTTTCCTCTTGTATCTAATTGGAATCTCCTCAGAATCCTGATTTAGCAAGACTTATTCTGACATGGGAAATCTGTTACGGGTCTTATGTTCAGACATCTTACACAACTTTTTAGGTAATATTGGTATCTTGAATTACAGTAGATAATAAATAGCATAACAGAGAAACCAATACATGTTTGATGTCCACAACAGATAATCATCCTCTTGCTCTGCTTCTTCTCCTTGACTACCACTGAAATCAGGAAAACTTAAAATCTTGATCCAGCCTTACCCTGAAACAATTTGTCACCCACAAACAGGCAGCTTAGGTACACTGCACCATTTCACAGTCAGAGCTGCTTTATACCTGGAGCATTTTCCATTATTCTCTCAAACCCAGGGCAGGATATCCTGTGGTTTTAAGGGAAAGACACTTCAGTTGGCATTTATGGCTAACAAAAGACTGTCTCTGTGCACAGTATCACAGAAAACTTGTTTTGCTTCTGCCTCGCAGAAGTGTTAGCTACAAACCCTGTCAACAAAAACTGCCTGGTTTTTGCTAGCAGCACAGCCACGCTGGGGTTTCACTTTGCTGAGGGCTTTGCCACGTTCCAGCAGAACTGTAATTGGGCTTGTTTGTGCCGGCGGGGGGAAGGAGGTCTGCCACACCACATGGCACCCGGAGCTGCTGCCACACACAAGGCAGTCACATTCTGCTCGCGAGCTTCCCAGCTAAGCTGTGTTTTACTACAAACACAAACGCAGGGATTTGGGTTTCTCCTTCTGCATCTAGCACAGATTACAACAGGCACCTTGCAACCAAAACCCAGCCACCATAAAGATACAGAGCCCCTGGGAGAAGCTGCGACGCCACGGGGGCAAGAGCTTGCATTTAACACCAGTAAACAGATAATGCCCAAAGAGAAGCATGCTTTGGAGCATTCCTTAAGGCAGAAAGCACATGGACCATACTCCAAATATCTTCTGTGTGAAATGGAATAAGGAGGCACCTTTCAATGCTTTTAGCATCATTTTGATAAACTAGTGCTTCTAAATTCTTGCAGATGTCTTATGTAAACTCCTACCTGCATTCATTGATTGTAATAATAATAATAACAACAACAATAATATTGTTAAGACCCACTCACCTTCTGTAAATGTCATTTTGGTAATTGGTGATACATAAGAAATCTCATCAACCAATACATGTGTATTATTTACCACCTATAGTGTAATTCCACTTTGCAGATTAAGAAAAATAAACTAGCTCAATATTACTGAAATCCTCCCCAAGATGTGGAGAATCATGTAGCTCACTGAGATCACATGATAGTAATAATTTACAATCACTATCACGTTCATTGGAGTTTCTATAATATCCCATGTACTTTATTTTTCACATGCATGCATCACACATTTGCTACATTAGAAAAATAAAAAATCCAAGCCCCCAAAATCTCTCAGGCAGCGTGACTTGTTTCCTGAACAGCTTCACCCAAACCCATGAAGTGCAGACTTTTTCAACCCAGTTGTGCCAAGAGGCATAAGTCAGATAAGACACCACATTTTTCCATCCTTATAGATAAGTTGACTAACACTAAAACAGAGTGTCAGGTCCTTACAAATGGCTTCGTGACTTAGAAAATTTGTGTCCTCCTCTTGATAGATCCCATGGAGCACAAGCACGGCAAAGTGGAGTCGCTTGTGCTATGGCAGTGTGGCAGGCATGCCATTTTTCTCACAGCAGAAGAAACCTGTAATTTTTTGAGCCCCTGATGGCTGCAGGTATATAGAAGATTCCCCTGCTTTCTCTGGCAGAAACAATAAGACCTTTAAATATGGACAAAAGCTTGGGGGAAAAAAGAGTTCGATATGTTTCTAGGCTGATTAACCAATATTTAATTATTTAGAAGCTCTAAATGGCTATCTTTGGCTGGCATGGGTACAAAACATGTTATCATCTGCCAATAAAGGCCAGGAAATCATATCTTAAACATGTAGCAGGGCACTGCTCTGCAGAGAAGGTGTTTACTCCATTTGCTGCACTTTACCATTTCATTTAATCAAAGGTGTTTATGTCACACTTAATGAGATAAGGGACAGCAGAGGCCTCAATTGCAGGTCTTAGCACTGTCTGATAACTGCAGCAATCTGGGAATAAATACTGCTTTGCAGAAACCATTTTTTAGAGCCCTAATAAAGTAATCATAGGCCTTAGTAGAAAATGGTTAATTCGATCATCTATGTTTTGTTCTGGGAGTAAAATGCGTATTACTATGATTAATTCATTAGAGAGTGTTCTTACTAGAGTTAATTTGATTGTTCTGAACCAAGGCATCACACTGCTGAGTGGCTATTGTGCGTCTGCAGAATTCATGTACTAAAGCCTCTAAACATTTCAGCATTGTTAAAGGTGCCAGAATTTTTCTGATCCTCTGGATATAATGAGGTTCTTCTTGATTCAGCTCGTGGCCAGCACAGCCACTGCTCCCTAGAGCTCAGAGTTAATTCACAGCAGTTCTGTGAATGTGAAGAGATGGAACACCCAGTGTATCCAAAATGCTCGGCAAAATTTTTCCAGTTGTTTTTACATCTTCCCAGGCAGTGGATAAGCTTTCTTCAGTATTCACCACCAGCTGAAAGGCTCAGAGAAATGGTGGCACTGGCCTCCATCTAGTCAGCAGCTACTAAAAGGGATGTGCTCCACAACTGCTTGACCAGCTCAGACAGCTGACACAGCCCAGAAGTTTTTGAGCTATTTTGGGTGCAGCATTTTAACGACAGATCTGCTCTGACAGTCTCAGCTGCTAGTGAACCCCCCCTATAGGCTTTTAGCTACTTGGTCTCATATATATAATTTTACTCTTAACAGATGGATCTTCAGCAAATACTGCTGAAGTGACTATGTATGAGAAAGTAGCTGGTTATCAGCTGTGAGGATGCCTACAGACAGTAGGGAATTGTCATACAGACACGAGGGAGCTTGAAATTACATTTCACAGAGGCAAAGAAAACAGAAATCTTTTACTGTCCATCGCAAACAAGATTGATACCCTTTCAAGAAAGCAGTCTCAGAACCTTTTATCATCTTCTTACACCTTCTGATATCTCTTGATAAAATTTACTAAACATTGATATTAGATATAATGTGATATTACTCAAAGACTCTTACTAAACTTTACTGAACTAGGTGCTGTACTAGTACACAGCTAGAAAATAATTTTTTGCCTGAAATAATCTTGTCTGTAGATAGGGCTGCTGGGAAATCAAAACACACAGATAAAAGGATAAAGCAAACTTACTGACTTCTCCCATCATGGCTCTTCTAGCTCTAACTCTCATGTGCTCCCATGAATCTTTAACCCTATAAAGTAGTGAGAAGCAAGGACTAAACTGAATTATTTATTAATCCCTAAGTCTAATTAGAATAGTCTACATATCTTCCATTCTTGGGATTTGTCATGTTCTGAGCAAGGAAAAGTTCTTTTACAGACAGGAAAACTTTCCACTGCTCTCAAAGTTTATGTGCTTGTTAAATAGGCTGTAATAATTAAATGCGTACACATGCTTGAATGATAAATTTTAGTAATAAGTGCACTGGGACTTACCATGACCTTATCAAGTGGGGCTAGCCAGTCATTAATTCAGATAATGCAATTTATTATCATAATCTTTCGCTTATACTATTGTAGGGCATATGATTTATCCTAATTTGCATATGCAGATTGAGATGCAATCATTTCATTAATTTTAATGCTTTTTTCCTAATCCCATCAAGATTAACACTTCGTCTAAAAGTTCTGTACAACGTACTTGTAACTGCCCATTAATGTGTTATCCTAATATTAGCATGGGTGAATTATAAGGAACAAAGTGTGTTAATTCAAATGTGCTAGTTCCAGATGAGAAACTGCACTAATAAGGCACATACATAATTATCTTTTTTTTTACATATAGGTACTTGCATTAATTGGGAACACCGGAGTTCCTGTCCACATTGTTGGCATTGCCTCAGGCAGGAATTTGGGGCCTATCTCTGACCCTCTCTATAACCACTGCCAGAGATACCATGTGGCATCTTACACATCACCACTGAACATTTAACTTTCCTGTTTTTCAGTAAGACGCGCAGTGGCAGAGTCAACCATTCATTAATACTTCAGAAGTGAAGACTCACATAAAGGAGATGCTTGAAATTTTGTTTACTAATTATGGATTAGGAACAGATGCATCATGTTAATTCATGTGTAATGTTCAAGAGAATCATCATCTTTATTCTAATATTTGTATTGATTCAACCTAATGACATCTCCATTTTATATACACTTGTGTGTATCTGAGTGTATAAATGTACTTATTCAAATGCAGTAAGTAACTATATTTCATTTACAAAATCAAGAATGAATGTGTAGCAAGTAGATTTTTTTAATTGCTAACAGTGAAACTCCGATCATGTCAATTTGCTAAAACTACTGAACAGACATTAGGTAGGATTTTCAGTCATCAGTGATATCAACAGATACCAGTATAATCAAAGCAAAGGTTAAATTCAATTTACCATTTTATTGGAAAGAAGTTAGATTTTTAAGCTTATTGGCAGAAGAGAACCTAAAATTAAAAACTTTCAGAAAAATGTCTAGAGATGCTTCCTTATATTATTCTGTCTCATTAAGAAAAACAATAAAGTGTCTGAATGTATTGCTTGTTTTCCTACATTGCCATAGATTACAATAAGAAGCTGAAATCAAGTGTTTAATTTTACTTTTATATTTTTAACCAGATTCAAAGTTTGACCCATTTAAGCATATGCAAGAGGAAATACATCAAGCATTAAAATATATTAGGCATCCTAATTCGGCAGTGAGGATTTAGCAGTGATGAGTAGGTTTTCCTCAAGCAAGTAAATATACATTATGTCACTAGTTCTACTGGAGATGCTTAAGGTAATAGATTTGGGCCAACATGTTTTATTCATGATTTAAAGCAGGTGTTATTTTCCAATGAGAAAAAAACAAGTTGTAGGTTTGAGTAATTACTATATTACTCTAACCTTTTGCTGTTATTAGCCAGCTGGGATAATACTGAGGCTTTTAACTTCATTCAGGCTTCTGCTGAGTTCAAAGGGCTTTCTACTCTCCTCATTCCTTCCCAGGCTGTTTCTAAAACTTTCCAATGCTTTCTAGCTAGGCTTAATCAGAACTTCAGTCAGCCAGGGGAACAGAGAGTGTGTAGACCACTTTGACATGGATGTTATGTACCACTGTCTTCAATTCTCACCCAAATGTATTTTTGTCAGGATTTGTTTTCAGTTTTGCTACTTTCATCGGCAGTATTTGTTTTGCATTCCAAGTTAGCATTATCCCCAAATCATTTATCTATTAACTAAAAAACCTACTGATACTGCATCCACTTCAAAGGCACACTAAGCAGACGGTGTGGTTGTGAGGTTCTGCAGAATGCATAGCAGGGGACGTGCATTTTCACTATAATTTTGATATTTGTTTACATTATTGTATAGAAGCAGAAAGAACTGAAAGGACTCAGTGTGGTATCACACCTATACTTTGGAGGTACAGGACTGTGTACAAATTTACCTTGACCTTTATTAAAAATAAAGGTCAAGGTAAGGTCTTGTGATACCTGGAATGAACTTTCAGCAACATGGGTATAATTTTAAGTATTTCTTGCTTAATAAGAACATTCTAATGAGAGCACACAGATTTCTCTGTCAGCTTTGGTATGGGAGAACTGAATTTCACATAGGTTTTGCACCACAGAATAGTTAACCTTGAGTTGACCTGTGGCTTCCTTCATTCTCTTCCATCTTTATTTTTATGAACACCAAGTACTCAGAATGATCCTTGTACGTGTAGTTCAGCCCCCTGGACATTCCAGGCACCTGCAAATAAGTCTCCTACTAACCCCACCACTGGTAAGGGCAGGGCAGAGGTATCCAGACACCAGGGCAGTGCAGACACAGGAGTCATTAGCTCCTGTTCAATCCAATGCCAGCCTGCGCTCATTAGCACCAGCTCCACCTCACCCACGCCAGAACAAGGCAGCTCAATGCTTCCTCCTGCTGGGCTCCCACCAGCAGCCACCCAAGGGATCCCCAGCATCCTACATGCCATCCATTCCGTGCTCACCCACCAATTTACAGCAGGTAATGAGGCTTCCTTTGCAAATGGCACTGAAACCCTTCCCACTGAACCTAAAAATACAGCATGTAGCATACAAACGGGATTTTTAAAGGTGGAGGAATATTCCTTGATCTGAACACGTGCAAAACCCCACTGATTAACATCTTTTAGCACAAGATACAAAAAAGAAAATTGAGAACACCAGGATATGCATCAAACTATTCCATAGTACATGCTGCCATACTGCAAGAGTATGAAAAGAACACTTCTTTTAACTGTAGAGTATTGATCTTTTTTTATGTTAACTACAAGCTTTAATTAAAATTTCAGGTACTAATATCATGCCACATAATTAAGAAGAAAAAACAATACTCAAGTTTAGAGCATATACAAGTTTTATGCCTTGTTTCTTTGTTCTTAAGTAGTAGCAGAGAAACCCCTTACAATGTAAGAATATTTCCAGCCACTGGACTGTTAGGATGTTATTCTAAAAAAACCCTAAATTTGCTCCATAACATCCAGGATGTTGAATTTCTCAGGTTTACGTCAGGCTGACTGCAAGGAATCCAGTCTTTTCCTTCATTCCCTCAGTCAGACATGGTTACAAAAGTTTTTTCCTTATGGATCCTCAGAAGCTTACACAATCACCTTGCTTTAATTTTATTGCCTTGCTATGGGTTTTCCCACTGTTTCTTTTCTGCTAAAAAGGAGGGGCGTGGAATCTGATTCTTTCTTCTGGATTCCTATTTTAGTATGAGAAAGTTCATCTGTGTCTCCTCACATATTCCATAGGTAATAATCCAACAGTAAAGACTGAGCTTTAGTGTCAGACTCAGACTCTGCCACCAGCAATTAGCAGATGCTTACATCTCATTTCTATTTTTCATTATTCAAACAGGTTCAATTTGTTTCTCAATATATAACATAAATTTGCCCCACAGCACCTATTCAGTGATCAGAAGGGTGCAAACTGGTAGTACAATAACCAAAACTTCTTGAGAGTGCTTTGGTCACAAATGAATTTTAAGTTAAAGCTGTAGAAAGCATGATTCTGAGCTCATTTTCCCATGTTCACTTCTGGAGAGTCTCCATCAAGCCAGCATCTTAAACAAAAAGCAGATTATCCTCCACAACGTATTTATTCAAGACTAGTGCTTATTTTATTTTTACTCTTTAACAGAGTTCTTTTTCCAAGACTTCCTTTGTTTTATGCATTTTCTCTTCCCAAAGCTGAGGAACTGTGTTTTTTTAAGCCAATGCTGTTATTCTGGATTTCTTTGCATGGAGATGCTGGAATAGAATTTTGTGAGTTTCTTGCAGATATTGCTATTATTAATAATCTCAGTAAAAATAGCAAATTTTACCAGGCAACTCAGCAGAAAAAACTGTTGCCCAGGGGAAGTGCCGATTAAAACCTGTTCAACCAACAGGGAGAGATGGTTATTAATAAGGAGATTTTCTTTGGAAATCCCTATGGAGTGTCTTTGCCCTGACCACATGCATCATTTTCCATGTGCATACCCTCATCAGTATGAGATGGCGGCTCTGTGCCATGTCTTGCATCATCCCATAATCTGATTAGTGAGGATATGGCCAATAAACAAACCTTCATGACCACAGCCATACAATGCACTTCACAGCAGTTTGAGAAATATGTGCACTGGTACTTGCAGATTTAAAAGATTGTGTGACCCAAAAGCAAATCTGAAAAGGAAAAACGTGTTGACCACGCATTGTAGATAAGCTATTCTAACAATTGTTTCATTACAAGTGCAGCATCTTCAAACAGATGGAATGATAAAGAGTAGTAAGTAAATTTTATATCCAATTCATAGAGTCGAACTTCAGAGATAAGCTGCCAGCAATTTTGAAAATACTTTAAAGACTCTAAAGGTTTGGATATTACTTTTAAAATTCCCCTTTAAAATCAGAAACAAAAGTTTAATTTTTTCTTTTGATCTGCAAAGATATTCATTTCTCTTTAATTCAAATGGTCTCTTTTCAACTTTGAAGGATATGCTACTGCATGTATATATACAGAACATATAAAATATATATTAGCTTGTCTGCAGCCTTCAAAAAGAGCTTTAATTTGCTGCTGTTTCAAAAGACTGAGGGGATTGCCTTCAGTAGGGTGAGAGGAGTGGCAAATGTGACAGCTGCAGGGTTCTGCAAGACTTTGTAGAGAAAAATAAATGGACATGGGATTGAGAATCTGAAGCCAGTCACGTTCCCTTCCCCTCAAGCCCTGGCCAGTGCAGAGACTGGGAGGATGCTGTCTGCAGTCTGCTACAGGTAAGAGCCAGATCAAACCAGTGATGGGAGTCTCTTGCACTGCCGTGCCAGCTCATCTCTCAGACACCCCTGCTGGCCACATTTGGGTTCCTATTTCCACTCCAAGTGAGCCTGCAGGCAGGAAGCCCAAACAGAGCAATGTGCTCGAGTACCACCCCACCCCTGCAGGCAGAACAGGGCACGAAGGAGCTCACCAGCTCCTTTCCCCTCGGGCAGACACTGAGCTCCACTGCCACGACCAGTACTGGCACCAAAGCCCCTGCTCTGAACAGGAAAGAGCAGGCTGGAGACAAGATCAAGCACAAGGAGCTAGACTGCACGCTTCCTTCTTCACTAAGTGAACTCAGGTGTGCAACTGGAGGATGACTGGTATTGACTTACTCTTGCTTCTTTCCAACATGTATCACACAATTTTATTAAGTTATTTCAGGATTGTAAGCTCTGTGTTAGCATGAATCAAACTCCAGCCACTAAATGTGCCCCACTGTGTTACATCACTGGTAGTTGCAAAAGCAGAGGAAGATTAAAGTTCTCTGCAAACTTTGTATTGTGGAGGTCATACATTCAACATTAGTAATTATGGTTCACTATGGGATGAAATTGCATTATGTCAATATTTCTAACTTTTTTCCTCTCTGCAGCACAAAGATTTACTCAATTATTTCACTGGCCATTAATGATAGGTGTTCTTTCAATTAAAAGAAAAGCCCACAGACCTATATAACCTATCCTGCTCCAGAGACACGGTAAATCATTATCTCCTGTACAAGACCATTATCACTGTGTGCCATAACAATCAGACTTAATGAGGCTTTCCTCTTGCCTCCTCTCTTGACTGCCACCAGCAATGTTTTCTGTTTACCAAGTTCCTCTACGCTGTTTGTGTGTTGAAATTACAATCCGTCCTTTTCCCAGAGAACACTGTTTATATCAGCAGCTGAAAAATAGAGAAAAGGCTTTTCTGTTCTAAAGGCACAAGGACTGTCTTGGGTATTCCAGGTTTAAATAAGTTTTCTGCCCTGACTTGGGCAAAATCATTAAAAGTTTTTCTATGTCCTGGTGTGTGTTAAGGGCTCAGGGTTGTCATGCAAACCAGAAAGGCAGTTTTGCAATGCCCAGAGATGAACCAGGACCTTCCCCATCCACTTAAGATCCCAGCTATGTCAGATGTTCCTCCCAGTGTGACATTTCCTTTGATACAGTCATCTTTCTTTAAAATGTTCTGAAAGAAGGATAGCCCCACTATTTTCATCACAAGAGTAACAGACCACTGTTACTCTTTTCTGAACTTTTACAGAACTGCATACTTACCCCATAAGAATGGGTAGGTGAATAATTTCCTGGATTTTAGTCACGTGGTCTTGCACCTGAAGAGCTTTGTGTCTGAGCAAGCCCAACATCCCAAAGCAACACTTGAGACATTATCATTACATCACTGCCTTAAATCAGTGCCAGCTGGACCAGGACAAGGCCTCACAGGGCTCCTGTCGAGCTCCATGAACTGAGTGAACTGCAGTTTGCAGTGAAATACAAATAAGCTCAAGAGGTTTTATATTTCAAGAGAAAAAAAAAAAGTTACGGTTTTAGTAATAAGGTGAACTTTAAAAAATACCCATGACAGGATGCAATCTGAAATGCAAATACAAAGCCTGTCTTCTCCCAGAGTTTAAATATCAAGAATGACCTAAAAGTTTACAGTGGTTCCCTGGAAGATGTTAGGCTTATTGTTATATTAAAATGAATTGGTTGAGATCTGAGTGTCAGGAATGGGATTTGCAAGAATTAAACATGGTAGAGATACCTGTGAATTTTGTTTTCTAAAGTTGGCTTTTGTCAGAACAGATGATGTTCAACTTGAACAAACCAAGGTAAATTGATGGGCAGCATGTGACAAAAGATGCCAACACAAATCTTCCCTTTGCCCTCTAAGCCCTTTTAAAGCACATCCCAATTTAAGTCGAGACTTGCTTTTAACACAACAGGTGCTAGGGACTTAGTGTTGCAAGGAAACCTAAAATATGTTTTCGTCCCACACAGTAAAGTACAAATGTCCACCCCAAAACTGAGCTCTCATCCTCAGGCATCCGAACAAAGGGCTAACAAAGGTGGGATGCTATTGGGTTTGGCTATGGCTTTTTGGTGTGTTTAAAAACCGATATTTTCTAGTCAGATTTGCATGTCTTGACTACGTGCTTGAACAAAGAGCTAATTTAATATATTGAGGACATATGTTGGACATCTTTCAAACAATACAGCACTAGTTCATTTAGCTCTGTAAATGTTGTGTGGACAGACAGTAACATAAGAGCGTGAGGACTTCTGCAGCCCTCAGTATAATGCCAAATTCTGTTACCAACAAGTAAATATATGTAATTTTGATAAATTACATAGATGATTCTATCTCCACTACACTGACTTGCATAAACAAGATTTCTAGTTTTCAGTATTATGACAGATAAGTTGCATCATCTAGTGCTAATAATACCGAATAAATTGATTTATTATCTGAAAGTTCAATAAAAAAAACCCAACCAAACAAAAAGCCTCCACTTACTGAAGATTAAATTTGAGGTTCATGAAAACAAATAGTTTTCATTTACTCAATTTTGAGCCAGAAGTTTAGATGCAGTATAATTTCAAATTTGTTTAAAGGTACATTCATGTGAAAGGGAGAGCTTTTTCTTCTGATGCTACAAGGCTGCCCAATGAAGGTGTCTAGAATAAGTTTGGCTCAAGAGCTGGGAAAGAATCATATCTTATAGAGAGACTCAGAACCACAATGTTGTGAGTTGCACAGAAATCCATGCTCAGAAACATAAGGCTGTCAGGTAGGTGAGAGTTAAGGTCAGTAGGTTAAACAAATGCACAGAGTGACTGTGCTAGAGGATTTTACAGCCTTTCTGCTCCACATGAGGGATAAATAAGGTGTGGAATTGTTTCTGAAATTACTTTGGCTCAACAGTCTGTCCATTGCCTCTCCTCTGGGTAATCTTGAAGCTTTGCCAGGATGTTATGTTCTTTGATACAGAACATTTGTCATGATGAATAGCATTATGTAAAAGTTGTATTTTCCCTTTCTGTCTTTTTATTTGTAATATGAGAGATCATAACATGGATTTAATGTTAAGAGGTCTGAGTACTTTCAGTTTTTACAATACCTGAACAATTGAGAGCTTCATATTTACAGTGTCAAAACCACCCTTTTAGATTCCCTACATTCATACGAAGCTCTCATGGCCTGATTTACAAATACAGTTTAAAAAGAAACAAAGCATTTTTCCTCACAGCAAGAAACGTTTTCCCCTGAATAAATAAAAATTACTAAACACAAAACTTTGAACATATTAATCTTGATTTTCCAGTCCTTCCTCAGTGCTAGTAGCTAACACTGGTTGCAATGTACTAAACTTTCAACATTCCCCTCTTTTTTTGCCCATTCCCTTCAGGTTCATGCTTATGCACATCTCTAATACCGATTACTAGAGTATCTCTCCTTGCTCCTTTTTCAGTAGATATGCAGGTAGGCTGATGAACAGCACGAGATACAATTGCGCTGTCATTTACCACTTACTCTGATCAAACCACAATCACTACCAGCAGCCCTTGAGTGATAACTCTCAGCACTGCTCTGCGTAAGCAAGGATCACAGGCTGCGGCCAGAACAATCACACTGCTCTGGCAGCCAGGCACAGGGCTCTTGATCTCCCAGCTCCCTTTGTTCCCTCAGACTCCGTACAGAAGTCAATTACACATTTACTGATAACGTGGCTTACCCTGCCAGAAGAGTACTTCCATTAATATTACATCTAGTATCAGAATAAATGTAGAATAAAGGCAATTCTGTGGTTAAAAACCCGTGATATCTTGATGCCCACTTTCTGAAAACAACAGTAAAATGTACCTATAGCAATAACAAGGTACAGAACCACATGACAGCTCTTCAGAGAAAGCCTAAGTGCTTTGAAAAAGATCAATTACTACAAAATTGTAGTGCACTGCTGTCAGTCTTCTACCTTCCTTTATAGTGAGAAATGAAATATAAATAGCCTTTGGCAGCGGGTTGGAGTACTCCTCGATTAAGGGGAGAGTTTGCAGTGAAGTCCAAAGCCAATTCTGCTGACTTCCACGAGCATTGCCATATCCTATACTCCATTTTGCATGGCAGGGATAAATAATCATCACAACCCAGCTGCTTCTAGATGCCACTGATACTTCTTCAGTCAGCTCTAATGAGAAATCAACTCTCCATAGTCCAAATTGTTTAGGGTGCCCACGAGAAAAGTCTATGAAGAAGCCCTTTTTGATAGCCATTTATTTAAAAGGGGAAGACTATTTTAAGGTAATCAGAAGAGTAGGAAAAGGAACCATTTTCCTGTTTCCTTACAAGGGCTAGAAAGAGCATGCAAAAATAACAGAAGTCTGAAAAATAAAGAGAAAGGTCGTTGAACCACTGCTGCCTAAGAAAGAGATGTCTCATTTCTATTAATGTCAACTCCAAGAGGCCCAAGCGTGTCAGGCTTCACAAATGTCACCGGTGTTATTACCTCGTTGTTGAGTATTATCAGTGGGCTAAAGGTACATATTCCTTTAGATGGCTTTATGCTGATCTGGCAGAATAAGGCCAGTGAAGCATGAATAATGTGGGAATTTATGCCCTCGTGAAAAGTGCTCATAACTACTTCTCTCCCTTGACATCTTCATAAAAAGATATTTCATCACAGGACATGGAAGATACTTTCCCAACTCAAACTCAGCTGCAAAGCAGAATACGGATTTTGTTGTAAGCGGTTTTAAGTAGCAGAACTGAAGGAAAATAGTGTGCAACACTGGGGTAAAATGCTGTTAACTGGAGTCACTAATCTGAGAGATGAGAGCCCATCTTCTGGGCTGGGCTAGCCCTCAGCAAGCAGAGCTGTCAGAACTGCAATTTGGCAGCAGGGCCATATTAGTTTGAGAGAACGGGGCAAGCACCATGACCTGCCGCCTCTGTGTTTCCACGTGCTTGAACACAGAGCACAGACATGTCTAACACCATCCATCCCCGGGTTTTGTACAATTTATACTCCTTGTTCATCTCCACCTGAATGCCTTTTCTAGTCTTCTTTATAAAGCAATCATGAACTTGTATGCTGAGCAGGACACAAAATAAGCATGGGTGGTTTCTTTAGGGTGCCAAAAACTGCTTGAGACTGACAGCAAGAACTAATTTTGATTTTAACCTCCTTGTCCTCTTCAGAATTAGTTCAGAATCTCAGCAATTCTAGAAAGAATATTACAGATCGAGCAAAAAGTGCTACATTTCACAACAGTAATGCACACTAGGAAATAAGTGTAATTTTTCTCTTAAACTATCAAAGTAATTTAAACCCCTTAGTGAGTAACTTAATAGACAAGAGCACTCTAGCTTCAAATGGGTTTTAATGGGAGGGTAACCACAAGAATAAAATCAATTAATGAATACTATAAATAGATGAGTGAAAACTCTCAGCTCTTTTTCTTTTTCAAACATCCTCCTACCCCACCACCCATAGAACTACTTCCAGAATAATATGATAGATCAGCCCACATAAGAAATAAAATACTGCTACCATTTGGAGTTCTTTACACTGAATTTTCTGGAAATTTCATGCAAGTTTATACTTCAAGAAAATTGGAGTGTTGTAACTACACTAACAACGCATTCACATGGAAACAGAGAATACCAACATTTTTGATGTATTTTGGCTGCATTTGGAATGTCAGAAATAAGATGCCTTGAAAGTTAAGCTTTTTAGGAGACTTGGTCTATTTGACGAGAAAAGCCATTTAGAAGTTTTGCCAAGCTACATCCTCTAAAAACTTAGCCATAAGGTGTCAGTTGCAATAAAACTCAAGGAAATACTAACGGCCACACAAATGACTCGTATCTTTAGGGGTGGTAAAAACAGAGAAAATGTTTGTTCATATGTCCATTCAGAAATGAGAGCATATACTTTCTGCTTCTCTTTAACATTTAAAGAGTGAAAGAAATGCTAACAGAGATCCCACTGTTAACAGATATCATGACACAATCAGTCTGTGATTTGCTATGGAACAATGAAGAATCAATAACCAGTAACTGGGTGTTGAATCCACATCAGTGGTGTTCCAAAGTCTTTCCATCATAATAAAACATGGCAGAAAGATAGACCTGATCTCCTTTTACTGATGTGATTGTAATTGCACAGTGTCATCTGAAAAACAGCCAAAGGTCTTTCCTGGAGTACTTATAACCAATGAGCCACAGCTGTATTTCCCTTTCACAGCCTCTGAAGTGTCTTGGAGAAATCTGTAACCGCACTCAGCATCCTGAGGGTTGAAACACGAGAACGGGATGTGACAAAGGACAGGAGTGGTGTTGAGAGCGTGTACATGGCCAAGAGTTTCAGACTTGGGGCTGTGATCTTCTGCTGAGGCCACACAGAACTCCCATTCCTATGAAACAGATACTGTGGAATTCAATAGAAGAACAAGCATAACAAGGCTGTACTAAGGAAGAACGAAGCAAAAGCAGGAATTAAACACCTTCCTGCTTGCTGTTTAGGTAGGAATTTACTTTTCCAGTATCTATGTGACAGTAAAGTAACCATGGAAATAGCTTATGAATGTTTATACACAGAGGTTCTCTGACTGTGCATCATATTGTTTCTTTTGTAGCCTTTAAACAATGTGAATTAAGTTGCCCAATTAGTCCACGTTTGTTCTTTTAATTGGTTCTGTACTGCTGCATCCTCAGTGATGCAATTTGTGCCCTCTGATGTCGCAGGGGGTCATGGCAGACACAAAATCACTGACGGTGGAAAATTCAGTAAAGATTTCCACAGAACAGATTCATTCACTAGTGCTGTGAAGGGTGGGAGAGCTCAAACAGACCTCACTGATCTACACCGGGTCAAGTTTAGATGAAGTCAGTTACAGAATTAGCTCACTTTTCTCCTTGTCTCTACCAGACAAACACATTCACACATTGAGAATTTATAGTTCTTATCAGGAAGCTTGAGTAATTAATAATTTATCAGTTTCAGCAATACAATTTTTTCATAAGACTTATGATGGTGAATTAGAAATAAGTTATCTTCTGAGGAGGGATTTAGGTATTGCCATGATAACTTTTATTTATATAACCTGAAAAACTCTTTGTTTCATGGGCTCCCACCCCAACAGAGCAACTCTGTGACCATACCTCTTCTACACTGTGATTAGTTTTTTTAAAATACAACTGCCTCATATATACACCGGTCATTCACTGCCATTTCACTCTAATTCACCCCAAGGGACTTATTAACCAGAACCTCAGTTATACTGCCTCAGTGGTCACAACACCATCTTCCCAAGCAGCATGCCCCAGGCCCTTCAGGAATCCAGATGCTGACCAGCGTGGGGCTCTGAAGAAGGAAGGTCATATTTGAAATAGCAGATGTGCCCACAGAGAAAACTGAGCTCACCAAGCTTTTGATGATGTCTAAGTATTAAACTATTGATCCAAGAGGAAGACACCTAAATTCTGGTTAGATTTAGAAAAGACAGGACAAGAGTGCACACACACCCACTGCTCCACAGGAAACCTCACCACATAATGAAACGTTTCTAAGATAATAGAGATGAGATTCTATTGAGGTGCTCCTTCACTTCCATTTCTTGCACAAGAGATGTGAATGACCCTGGGAACATTCCACATGCAATGAATTCTCTGTTCAGGATATATCAGAGTAGTCAGAACAATTTCAAGCAAGCATACAGGATATAGCACACAAAATGAGTAAGTTAAATGCTCATAATTCAAGATCAAAATGAAGAAATAAGGTCATAAGAAGAACCCGTTTGAAAGGCTCTTACAAATCAGACTTAATAGCATGCACAAGGAAACATTTGAGTGTTTTAAATCATATTGAAGCCTGAAGGACCAGCTTCATGAGCTGAGCCTTTTGAAAAGCAAGAAATAAAAGTCTGAGCTGGTGCCTGGTCTTCCTCTTAGCCACTCATTCAAGACAAGGCAAAGGGTAATTACGAAGACATTCACTGGTTACAGCACGTGTTCAAATGAGCCAGTATTCATTCAGATGAGTACAAACTTATTTCATTTCTGGGTTCTTTAGAGAAGCTAAAGATTACTCAAGGCATCCGGTATCTGTTTGTCTCTGTACATTCTACAGACAAACAAAAATCAAAAACCTTGCAACAACTGAGGAGACAAACACTTGGAATGAATTAAAATTGAAGTCTGACTTAACAACATTTTTTTGTCACAGTGTCTGCATAAATCACTGCAGGAAAACACCAATTTACTCCTTCAATGTCTGTGTAACTATGCTTGACTTACAGAGGATGTAAACTCCCAGTCAGAGTATGACAATCACAGAAAAATGCAAAAGTATCCTTTTAGTAATGTGATTAGTCCCATAAAAGCTGTAACCAAATCCTTACAGTTAATCATGTAGCTAAGTGCTCTTCCTAGCTCAAATCCTAAACCAGCAACTTAGTGCAGAATTACACTTTCATAAGGACACAACCCATCGTCTGTGTTAAAACATTCCAGATGTGCCTCTTTTCATCTGTCAAGGGGACACATTTGTACCCCTCATGTTTGTATTTAAAGTTATTGTGCCTGTATCAGGCATTCTCATTTTAAAAGCTCTAGATGTATGAGTACATACTAGGATTCAATGAAATACTCAAAATCCATATTTATGTTGATTTGCAACTCTTTGTTGAAAAAAAAATTGACAAGGAATCAATTCCTAATCACTACTCACATATTTTTAGAAGTGTAATATACATAAATATATACATAGACATATCAAAATGTATATGGGGGGAGCAAGATGAAGTACTGGAATGATCAGTTCAGTCCAAATACAGAGACATAACATGGGAAAAAAGCACCCCTTGCTGTTTTAGGAGCTGCAAAGCTTGGATGTGGGGTGGTTGGTGTTTTTACTTCAGGGGTGTGGGTGGGGGAGGGAGAAGACCTCTGTTTTAGGTTTTTCCCTTTTTTTAATTATTATTTTGGAAACAGCCAGAATCCCATCTCCCACATGGGTCAGGCTGGACCCCCACCTATGACCCAATGACAGGCTGCCATGCACTCCAGCAGAAACATTGGTCTGACAGCTGGCTGAACCCTCTGGGTATTTCTCATGTATCATTGTTCCAATTAAATTGACACCTGTGCCACAAGCTTCAACTAAACCCACTGTGAAATCTGTGTCCAGAGGCCTGGACTGTTCCTTACCAGGGGCAGGTAGCCACAGGGTTATTATACAGTCTGTTAAAGCTTTTTATCTGGAGTAAAGATCAGCAATACACCACAGAAAGGCTGACAAACATGGCACACCTGGACTCCTTATTTAGCTGAGCACAGGAAACAGTTTTATTATGTGCCAGGGAAATAACTGTAAGAACAAATCTGGCTTCAAAACTGAGAATCAACTGTACTGCAGCCAAAAGCAGTGCCAATCTGAGACAGGTGTACAGTAAGCGAGCAGGTGGAAGATAAATCCCATTGTGGGAAGCTCAAGGATGCTTATCTCACCACAAAGAATGCATGTGTCTCTGGTACTGGTTCGGTTTTATACTGTTTGCATCTACTGAGACTGAGTTTCTGCTCTGGAACACACCACAGGAAAATGGGAGATCACAAAAGCAGCCTTGGAACCCTCCCCAACTTTTCAAATTCATGACTGTTTCTGAGGCAGAGCTGTCCCTTCCTTCCTAATGAGCTAAACTACTTCACTGGATTCCTGATCAAAAGTAGCTCTAATAATAAAGTTAAGAATAAAAATGGTGCCCTTGAGCCAGTAGAAAAATGTATTTAGTGATCTTGTGTTAAAATAAAGATATTGCTCATTCTGACCTGAGCCAATAAGGGAGAAGCAAAGCCTGGAAACCTGAGGGTGGTGATCAGGGGTTTGCTTGCTCTAGGATTGTCTTTCCCCCTCTAGGAATGCATCGAATGCACACGTCACAGGGACAATCTCTGACATAGTTTCTCCAAACTTGCAGTATTACACGGACAACAGAGGACTTGCTGAACACAAAGGACCAAGTAATCTCAGTTTTATAGCTCCTGTGCTTAGGTTGGGGTTCTGACTTTCAGTCAGCATTTTTAGCTGTCACATTTTGGAGAAGAAAAAACAAAAGCAAAGAAACAGCAAGTAAAATGAGGGCAGTATGGAGCATCATAGTTGCAAGGAACAGCTACACTCCAGGCTCTTTCAATAGCTACAATTCTCAGGAAGGGTAGAGATGAATATGAAATATTCCATAAAACAGTCAAAATAAGATGCATATTTTTTTCCTACATTCAGTGTAGGCAAACAGTGAACTCCCCAATGCAGCCAGGCACTGCAGTCAGTTCCAAACCACATATCAAGAATGTGTACTTGTGCAAGCTAAGAGGAAGAGGTAGCAGTGAGATGGAAATGCAGCCCGCATCAAAAATTGCTCACTGAGGTCAGACTGCCTTCCCCTTTCACTGAAGTCAGGTGCAAATCTCTTACAAGAGGAGTCTTCACAAACAAGTTGCTTTCCTGAAAAGTCTTGTGCTTTTCTTTAAATTCTTGTGCTTTCTGATAAGTATCACAAATAGAAACCTTTAGCACAGCAGTGGTAGTACTTTTTTCTTTTCTTGAAAATAATCCCTCATAGATTAATTATAAAAACTTTTTTTTTTTACTGTAGATTTATCTCAAGCAGAGATGAGCCATGAATTAAAGTGTAATCACCTTGATAGCAATTATATATGTAAATTTCACCTCCATTGCACTTTGAAAATTTCCTTAATTAATGACATGTCTTTCTGCTATGCTAAATGTAGCAACCCAGAAGTCTGGATTCCAGCTGCTTGGGAGAGATGAACATCCTGCAAGACTTTTGCCGGTCTCTCGCCCACCACAGTGCCTGGCCCAAAGTCTCTCATTTAGAGTCCAGAAGCACACACAGCCTGTAAAGTGACCTGCTGCAGCAGGGAGGAGATCATCCTTTCCTATGTTCATGAATTTCGTGGCCTTCCAACAGATGTCAAGTGAGTTCCAGTTCAAGATAAATATGCAGGAATGTCTAACACCCTAGGAGTGGGGCTCTGTGTTAAACAGGGTCCCCACACAATTGAGAAGCAGTGGGTCCTGCACAGCCCAACCTGTTCTCTCATCTTGGCAGGCAGCACTGCCAGGAAGCCACCAGCTCAATACAACTCAGCCTGAATTAGCTATTACTTGTTAAAAGCAGGACTGGACACATAAAAACAGCAGCAATGCAAGATTATTTACTGACTTTGAGTTTCAGGGCTGTTTAATGTCACTATAAGAAAGTGCTACCAGCAACTTTCCTTGAGGAAACTGCAGCTGTCTAGAAACAAATAATGAGGGAATTGTTGCCAGTTTTCAACATTTTACAGTAAAAACCTCACAAAGCCCTGAAAAACCAAAACAACTTCTGAGTAAAAAACCTTTTACAAAGTTTGGTATCATGAAGTAGAGATTAACTCAAGGCCCAGAGGTCAGTAACAGTGTTCCCAGGGAATGCTACTGAATATTTTGATTCAGGCTTTTAGAAACTCACAGTTCTTGAGTAGCAGTCAGAAACTCACATGAAATACTATTTTCTGCCATTTATAAATTCTGGGGGACACAACATCATGCATGTGATTGAAATTTTCATATAAGAACCTAGTAATTGTTAAATTATGCTCTCCCCTTTTTTAATATTATTTTATAAGAAGCAGAGTATTTGTTTTGAAAAGCTAAACAAGCAGGTGCAAGAACAGGCTTTTATTTTTTTTTAGTCTTGGAGCTGAAAAGGAGGATATTTGGACGATGCAGCAATAGTACACGCTCCTTGACCCATCAGCTGTCACTGGCAAGATATTATTAATATAAACCGAAATGTAAGAAGTGTGTCATAAAGATTTCTATGGGAATTACTTCTGTGCACACACTTGCCTCATTAGATATGTTAAACAGACTAATGGTAGAAAGATCAACTCTCATGCAATAAATCCATAACATAGCTTTAAGCTTTTTGCTCCTTTTTTTTTTTTTCTGCAGATTTGGAAATACAAGCTGACAAGGAAGAAAAGGGAGAAAAGAAATGGGGCTAAATCACCCAGATATGAATGCTTGTGTAGTGCCTTTTAAATAGGCTCCAAATGGTTCCTCAGGCCAAGCATGGCCAATATAAACTGAAATCTAATGTTCTTTCATCTATTTCTTGACCATTTTAACAAGCATTTACCAAATTTGCCATTGATATATTTAGACAACAAAACGAGGGCTGAGTGCTTGCAACTGCTTTTTTGTTTGCATGGGGAAGTGATCAGCAATTCTAGAATCTTGCTTGGAGCCCTGCTCGTTTTAAGTCTCCATGAAACAGAAGCATTGTTCTTCAAAAACACGTCACAGGGGTTCTTCATAAGCAATTTTAAAAAATGTCATTTTCTTATCCATACAAATGTAAGTCAAATAAAATTACTCCACAGCTGCCGGGTTTCTAGCTTTTCTAATTGTATTTATTCACGGATTTCCTTGGCATTTCAAAGTGGAACTAGAAACAAAAGCAAACAAAAAAAATCCAACCCAACAAACACAATGTATACATTGATGAAACCTCCTGAGTGCTTTAACATAATCCAAGGCAATTTTCTCCAAGAAACCAAATGAATGAAATTTGCTTATGGACCCCTAAGCTTTGCAAACCCTTCAACTAGAACAAGAGAAATATGTGGCTGGAAGCCAATCGGCAGCCAAATGTGTTAGATGTGTTCCATTTATTATTAATGTGACAACATTCTATATAGCAGCAACAGGGCAGGCAAGTAAAGCGTTGCCATGGAGATGAGTTACTCAAGATGCAGCTAAAAATATTCCCTTCTTCCCTTACTGTAATAAATATTGCATTATGTGAAGGCTAACAATGATGATATCAAATGCCATCTCACAAAGGCTTCCAGCTGTGAGCATTCTGGCTATCTAATGGATTGCCCGACAGACATGCAGCACTTCTTGCCTGTGGATGTCAAAAGAGCCTATTTTTGCCCTTATTACGTGGTTAAATGTTAGATGGCAGCTGTTGACATCATTAGGACAAAATATTGCTCCCCACTCAGGGTGGATTTCTTACACCATTGTGACTTTGGGGGATTACAGTCATGTTCTGTGAGGAGATGCAACTAAAACTAGAAAACAAACATATGGAAAAGTCCTTTGAGCAAGATCACAGGAGGTTATTAGGCCTTGTCTCTGAGGATTGTGGTTACACATTTCATCTTTTTGCTGCTCATCAGGTGCCTTAAGATTACCAAAAGATTATTTATTAATCAGAGATGGAAAAAAATAAAAATATTGTTCAGGCTTTTTGGAAGGACTCTTTCCTACCTTCAGCTTTCTTGTAGTTTAGATATATCCAAACAACAGCAGAGTTTTTATAGAGTTGGAAAAAGCTATGTTGCAACATTCTTTGCCATCCACAGGAAGTCTTTAAAAAGACAAAGCATCCATTTTTTAGTTTAATTTTTTCTTCCTCAGGAAAACTTTTTAATGATATGAAGTGAATCTTAATCAAATAATTTAACTGAGAAATTAAAATACTTAATACCAGAGCAAAACATAATTCAGAAATAATTCATAATTCAAAACATTTGCTAATGTCATAACTGTTCTTACTTTTTCTCTGCTTATGGTCTTTAAAAGATGGAATTCATTTATTTCTTAGTTTATCATCTAATTGAACAAAGGAATTATTTTCATAGAATCCCAGACTATACAGGTGTGAAAAGATCTCATCACTCATCCAAGCTGTGTCCTTGTTAAAGCCTGCTACAGAGTAGTAGATCATGTCTGCCCTTTCTTCAGTCAGAAACTCACCTTCAGCACTGTAACAATAGAACTTCTTGCCTGTACATATAATCATATATAAAATTCTCATATTTCCAACTCAGTTTGAATCTTTTGTTTTGCTTAGGGTGATAGTACGCTTATTTTTCAGTAGAATGAGCTATATGTTAAAAAATAGGATAATAATTACACTTGAAAAACCCAGAAATTGTTCATAGAGAAATGGCAGGGTGGAAGTTTTAATTTTGCTTTTCTCAAAGCGCAAGATTGTATCTGCTGCTAATAGGCAGCAAAAATGGGCACACATGGGAAACCCAACCAGGGAATTTAAGAAAATGGGGTAACACTACACAAAACTTCTGCCAGTGTGTCCCAGGAGCACAGAGCTTTGTGATCAGAACCATTTCCCCTGCAGTGGCACACTTTATCACTTTGCTGAGAGCAGGAACCTCCCCTTGACAACACATACACAGGCACTTCCCTCAGGAACACTGTTTTTAACTGTCATTTCTCCTCTTTTTCTGTGTGTACTCTGTTCTTAGCCATGATGGCACAGAAATGAGCTCTCTAACACTACCCCCCAAGCACACTCAGCTGCTGGCTGAGTAAACACAGGTGCAAGTCTGTCCTGAACAGCAGGTGAGCCTGCAGTCACAGAAATGTCTGGGTACTTCCTCAAGAGAAAAAGCACTCTTCAAAATAAGCCTCCCTACCACGCATAATTCCTGCTTCTCCCCTTCACCTCAAGAGGTTACTTCATCTTAAATGCTCACCTGGGCTCAACCCCATGGAGCCTCTAAGCATGGGCTTTGTGGTTTATTTGTTGGCTCTAAAGGACTTAACACACTTTTGGCACAATATTAATGATATCCCTATTACCATTTCAAGGATAATAATTTGACTCAGAGGTGCCTGTGGCTCTGTAAGCTTTCGCTACTTGACTCTGCATCACCTTCCACTACACCAAGTTGCTTAAAACCCCGTCCAACCTGTCCTCAAGTATCAACAAGGACAGGGCATCCATGGATTCTCCAGACAAGCTGCTCCAAAAGGGATTTATCTGCTTAAATACCCTGCTCCAGTTTCATGATTCTCCCTGAAACAGCAAAAAGTAATTTTTCTCTGTTTCAAGAAGCAGGTTGATAATTCTTTGGGAAGGGACATTTTATTCGGCTTTTAATTTCTCCACTACTGTTATGCATGTTTACCCTGTGCTAGTCTTTTTCTTTTTCTGTCCTTCCAAGCGAGATGTTATCCTGCTTTTTACAAGCACCACAGCTCTCCTGTGAGCCTCCAGCCTCCCTGCAAAGGCTCAGCACCAGGCAGCTCCTGTGTGCTTTGCCATGCAGGTGGAGTCACAGTGACCTTGAATGATACATTTGCTGGACAACCCTCCAGAGGATTGCATTATTTCTGAAGCAAGGCTTCCTGTCAGATGTTGTAATACATGGCACAGATGCCTGTTCCTAGCAGACACTTCACTTGGAAAAAGCATTCTCTTGTTTTTCAAATCCATTACATAGAGCAAAATTAAGAAAAACAAACCTACTTTTAAGCAGAACCTGATCTTGTTTGCTACCACCAAATCTTCCCCCCCTTGTTTTTTTAATTTTATTTTTGGCAAGGCTTATGGTTTATGTATGCCAATTACAATAGCATAGGTAATAAGAACAACAAAAAACCCCAACCCAAACACCAGATACATGGGAACCCTGGGGAATGGTTTTTTTGGAGGACTGATTTGTACAGGACTGCAATTAGATTGCATAAATTCACTCGGTGTAAGAACAGCTCAGTGGTTGAAGATCTCAAACTAGAGCAGAAGGGGCTCTAAGAGGGACACTGTTTATCTTCTGCCTACTTTAGAATCCTTGTTAGTTGAGCAGAGGGACATCAGAACAACATTAACTATATTTTGAAAATACTGAGAGTGTAATACCTCTCCAAAAGAGAAAAAAACTCAGTAATGAAAAGCAAAATTGTTGGGGGGTTCTGGGCAATTTGTGCATTTTTGTTTTGTTGTGGGGTTTTTTTTTGTTGCTGGTTTTGGTGTTTTTATCTGTTGGTTGGGATTTTTTGTTGTTTTGTTACAGCTTGGGAGAGGATGTGCATTAAAAAAAAATAAAGATTAGTAAGGTTTAGAAGACAAGTGGTAAGAAGTCTGGGTGGATAAGGTGACAATTTCCTATCAATGAGAGCAATTAATCATCACAACACACTCTTAAGCAAAATGGTTGATAATATACCTTGAAGACTGGATGCTTTTCAGGTAGGAATGCTCCAGCTAACCACAAGGCACAAGTCCTGCCTTAAAGAAAAGTTACATAGATGTAAAAAGACTTAAAAAAAATCTCATCATATAGGTACTGGTTTAAAGTTAATGATTCCTTCCAAGTTTGAATGCAAACTGTAAAATACCTTTCATACAGTTTATATAAATTATGGTAATGGAGCCATTTTCACCTGAAATATTACTAACTCAAAAAAAAAAAAAAAAACAAAAACCAAAACAAACAAACAAAAAAAAAAGCTTTGTTATATACAGGGCAATATTGCTCACATACATCAAAATCTTAAGAATGACTTCAGAAGTGACATGAAGTAAGCCAATGACAGCACAGAGTCCATACTACAGGTTAAGCATATATTTAAGAAGTATTTGAACAGAGAGCTTGAAGGCCCTTTCCACAGTGCCCAAGGAGTCCCCTGAGAACAGTCTGCTCCACGAACAGGAGCACTGAGCTTAGAGGCTTTAGTTAGTTCCAGGTCATTGCTCTCCTGTTCTTGCTCTGAATATGAAATTCTGCAATAGCCCTCCATCATCACACCTCTCTGATGCCTTTGCAGATATTTCCACTCAGAAAACATAAGGGGCTCACGTGTCTTAGAGCTGAGGTGTCCTAACTGGTTGCTACCTCACATGGTTCTGCATTCAAAGGTCACACATTTGGTCAGGCCAAATGTGCAGAAACAATTCATTGAAGAACAAGTTGAATTCAGTGTAGTTATAACTAGGGAGTTGTGTCATTTATGCTGAAATTATGTATAAGCATTGACAAATTCCACCTTTGATATCCATTGATATATTTTGGTCTTATCTTAGTTTCTCTCTTCCACATTTGAATATTTTCTAAAAACATCCATTACAACTTCAGTAATTAATCAACAAATGTCATTTTCCATTAAAGCATATTTAATCATGACAAAAATTGGGAACAACTAACAACCAAGACCAGTATAATTACTTCTAATGCAAATGTGCTAATTTAAATTGTGGAATACTTCTTTAAGAGAAGTCTGTGTTAATTGAGGCCTGCTCATGAAAGCAAGCTGCTAATTGAGCTGGCATGTGCCAGATAGACTAGTCCAACTGAAAGAAAGACAATATTTGCAATGTAACACTGATTTTAAAATTTAACATTTTAATGAAAAAAGCTGCTATCAGGCTCATGCCAGTTCAATTAGTCACTCCTTCCCATGAGCAGACCCCAATTAACACACTTTTTTGAAAGATATATCCCACTGTTCAATTTAAACATGGAAGCATAGATGATTACACAAGTCTATTTTGATAATTAGTCTTACTTGATCTGTCTCAAACGTGTTGTTTTTGAACTGCTGCATCATCAAAACTTATGGATTATTTTTGAGCAAATGCTTTTTATCTGCACTAAGCAGGCACTGTCTGCACAACAGAACCAAAACAGCCCAACCATGCAGCAGTGGCAAAGCAACACCTTGGTGCCTGTTGGTAACAGCAGAGCTCACAGGACGATCATTATGATCAGATGGAGGAATCAGGTGAACACGATTTCTGTTGTGAGTGAGCTCTTGTACAATCCTACCACAAACAGCAGTAAATAAAAGCAGGCACGGGTTGATGCAAAGGCTGAGGTCAATGAGGATCTGTCTTGACTTCAGTGAGTGTTGGATTAGGCCCCCATGTTCCACGGGAGAAGAGGAATTATTGCATCAGGCAGTGGGAGCTGGCAACTCAGCAAATATTGATTTGGCATGGTAACTGCTATAATATTGATTTTAAACACAACTTGAATATGGATTTATCAACCATTCTGCAGCACTGTGTCAATGTGCAGTAACGACAGCCTTTGATGACTCAGTAAAGTAACAACAGCAAGGAAGAACGAAGGAAGAGTCATGATCACTGCAAATTCTCCCTCAGAAGTATCATGATAAACATACCTGGGGATCTTGTCACCTAACTGAGCTATTGAAAGGATTTGTAAGTTGTGTCTAATTAGCCAGGCGTGATGTTAATCAATAAAGTCACACAGAATTTGGGAATTTCCCCTTTATTTGGGACTGCAGCATAAAATACAGTGGTTTCCTGTGGAAGGCAATTGATCTTGCCTACTAGTAAGTTAAAACAATGCTTCTTACCATCGATCCCTTCAGATCAATATTGGGCTTTTTGCTTGATAGGATGGAACAGGCAATTTTGAATTCACAAGTACAGATGGAGTGAAGGCAGACATGCCATCACTGAAGCAAGCAATGTGTGAATACAGTGCCCCTGCAGTCCACTAGCAGCAATCCCAGCTTCAGTGTGAGTCTTTCATTGCATGGTGGGACCATACTTCTGTTATTACTACTTGTCAAAAGTAGTCATTAATGTGATTCCCTGAGGAGACATTCCTACTGATCTAAAGTGTCTTTAGAGAGTGCAACACAATCATCCAGTCTGAAGGAGAACATACAAATCTGTTTGCCTTAGGGTATTACACGCTTGCTAACTTGTCACTGCTGCAAATAATGCCATTACCTAATGTATTATGCAGGTATTCCTGTAAACTAGAATTTGTATTTAAGGCAAAACCCGAAAAACCCCCATACTCATGCTTTGGAAAATTATTCTGATCAAACCAGAACAGTTTGGGAGGTATCTATCTCCAAAATCCTAGGGGGATAGGGCAGAAAAACACAATGGCACATGGTCTTTAACTTACATATTTACTTTCCTTGAGATAGTTGCTGTAAAAGTACCATTCATGCTCCTAGTATTCAGAAATAATATCAAACGTGAAATGCAAAAGAGGTTTGTTTACTAAAATATTTTCATTTTGAAGGAGAGGCTGCACTTTCTGTTAGAACTCTGTTAATTTCTGTAACCCAGTGCACCTGAATAATTCCAAAGGCTTGACCTGAACTGAGTAATGGCAACAAGACTGGTGGATTTGCTAAAGTATCCCAGGAACTTGGCTGCCTGAGGACCTCCCCCATGCAAAGGGCTTCAATAAGGTCTGTAGGAAGGTGGTGCAGCCAGCACCTGGTCTGGTGGGTCAGAAAAAGCTTCAGATAGGTCAGTGCAAAAGAGACCACACGTGTCATTTCAACTAATATTTTCTCTTATTTTTCCTGTGGGTAGACTCTGCCTTCTCCCTTTGGCATGAATTGCAGCAATTCTTAAGTCGCAAACATGTTTCCTAACTTTATGGGGTTTTTGTTTGGGTTTCTTTAAAAAAGCTTGGAGCAGGAGAGACACACGGTGTGGCATCATTTTGATGTCAGTGGAGGTGCATGTCAGTGCAGAATTTGCCTCACTTTTTCTAATCTTTTCAAACATGCATATCTACTCTGAAACCTCCCTGCAGAAACTTGGCAAGAAAAAAAAAAAAGTAGGGGTAATTGAGAAGGAATGAGAAAAACTTGCCTTTCAGGAGATGCTTTGCACTTCTGATGCTTCTCAGAACCCATCACTCTGCTCCTATGACAGACTCCTCTGTTCCTACCCCCTATATTGCTACAGTACAAGCTGTGCTCTCTTTTTTAAAGCTATTTAATTTTTTTTTGTTGACTATGTCACATTCACTATCACATAAATACTCATGCTATCTCAAAGTTTAAGTACTTGGCCTCTAGGAGCACAAAATATTTTTTATTTTGTTCAGAATGCCCCCACTCTCAGTTTGGTCACAAACCACCCTCAACCTCACATTTAAATTCAGGAATTCAAACCCTTGCAATAAACTTCACATTGAATGAGTTAATATAGACATACAATTAATTTTTTTCCCCTCAGGCTGGAGATACTGGAGATAAAGACTATGTAAATCAAAACAAAGTATGCTTGTTTCAATCAAGCATTCAAAATTCAAAAATAAATATCCTCAGTTTTAAGTACTAAGAATCTTTTCACTGGACTTAAAGTTTCAACAGCTTCTCCAAATCTGGAGGGAAAAATGCCCTCATTAAAATACCAATACTCATTGCATTTCAAACCTATTTATTTCCTGAGATAGTAGAACAAGAATTAAATGTACTTCCTCAGAAATTCAGGGCCTACTTGAACCAGTAGCTCTTGATACACATCTTGAATTAAGTCCTCATTTAGCTTATCAAACAGAAAATAAGTTGTTTGTGCTTTTCAAGCACTTTAACATAAACTTCAGTTTCAGGCTGAGAAAGAATACAAAGTCAAACACTCTGGATCACAGGTATGAGCTAAGGATGCAAACTAAAGGCAGCTTGGGACCCCCCCAGTCAAAGGAGAACATCTGTCAATAATTTCAGGATACTATGAGAGGGGCTTTTTAACAAAAACAAAACAAAAAAAAAGAAAAAAAAAAAAGGAAATAAAACAAAGAAAAAAGGAGATCCCTCTGACCTAGTTGCAGAAGTAAAAGCCAAGTGCAGAATGCAGCAATAGCAGATCTAAGAAGACATTGTTTCTGAGAAAGCTGAAGAAAGGGAGTCAGCAGGGAAAGGGAAAAGTTCTCCATTTTGATGCTGGCATCTCTCAGGCTCCTTGCCAGAGGCTACAGGCATCCCCAGGGCCCACCCAAACCTACTCAGGAGACTACTATAGAAAGGTTCACTTAGGCAACGCAAGCATCTCCCTGTCCTCACATTTTGTATGAAGTCTTACAGCAGTCAGTACACAAGTGCCATTTTTTACAATTCTGTTCCCAAGATAACTGAGGTCTGTTCCTATTGAACTAGACTTGCTAGGCATTAACTTGAAGCTTAGGAAAGTTCCTCAGGTACAGGAGCAAACTTAGGGCAATGGGTGGTGCCAAAAAAACATGTTTTACAAGGCACTACTGGCCCTGCATACAGCAGTAGTTATTAGCACCCCAGATATGCTTTAAGATAAATGATACACATATTTATGTGGGCAGGCCTTACAGAGAACTAGACTTTTTCAGGTACAGTCACTATTCAAATTCACTATTCAATCAGAAACGGAGAAATTGGATACATTCTAAGAAGATCAACCCTCTTAAAGACTAGTGTACTTGCCCATCTTACATAATCAGCAATTCTACCTTCGCAACACCTCATGTTCCAGAAACCCTAAAACAGCCAGAACAACTCGTGTCATCTTCACGTTTTCCAGTCTTTCATCTCCTTAAGATCCTGACTCAGGAGCGTCACAGGCTCTTGATCTAATATACATTACAGAAAAAGACGTGTAATTCCGTAAGCAGTGACTCACCCTGGCAGCCTCCGCCTGGGGGAAGCAGCTCCACAAAGGATGGCTGCAGCTCGGCATGGAACTCCCTCTCCCTGAGCTGGCACTCTGAGGGGAGGCAGAGCTGGGAGCCCTGCAGAGCTGCCAGGTGTGCCCAGGCCAGCCTGCCTCACCAGCAGGGATTGGGAGCTGCTGGGATGGCCCCAGCCCTAACCACACACTGGTGCAGCTCGTCCCCTCTGCTTCTCCAAGGCCCACCCAGGTGCAACAGATCCCTGGGCTTTGGCTGCAGAGACACAGCCTTCCTCACCCTCTCCTTGGCACCAGTGGTTGTAGTGAGCTACCCCATGGCTTCAGAAATATAAACTGAGAGCTGATCATTGCAGTTAGTACTGTCCTTTTCACGCTAAGGGCAAACAAGAACTTTTAGAGCTTTTTGGGAAATCAAGAGAGCTGCCAGACCACAAAGTAGGACAGTGGCCAAGGTGGAACCTCCCAAGAGACAGAAACCCCATGGTGTCCCACCTCTGCCTTTGATGGCTTGCTAAAAAGCCACCTTGTTAGCACAGGCAGGCAGGCACCGTGTGCTGAGGCTTTCACCTCTGTCAAAAAGAGAGGAGCCCAAGCCCTGACCCCTTTCCCAAGGTGCGTTCGGGCTGTACCTCCTGCACTGTCACAACAGATTGGGCTGTGACAGGTTGGTCAGGAAAACCAGAGATGTTTTACATTTTCTGCTTGACTTGCAGTCCTTTTACCAGACCAAGGCTTGGGACACTTTTTCTGCTGGTATTTTTATTATGCTTTGGAGAAAAATAGGTCTGAGGTTGACACTCAGCTTTACAATTTCAGTAGTATGCACATAAATTTAACTACTTAATTCCACTGAGCATTGGGTAAGTGGAGCAGCTAAACCCCGTATACTGCATGGAACATTTATCACTAACTACAGTATACAATTCCCTTTGCCATTTAGGCTTACACATTTTACAGCATTTACAATCATGCTGAATTATGCTGGAATTCCCATTTCAAAGGATTTCATGAATGCGTTGCTTGAATGTTGCCAAACTCACTTTTTTTTGTTCATACAGACTTCAAAGGGATGTGAGGTCCTGTGAGGCTATTTATGCACTGCTGGATCACAAGTACTGTTGGGATGTCTGGATTTCACTGAGAAGTTCCTGGAATAAAATTTAAGTGAGATCTGACTGAAAGTTACAAAGAGATGTAATTTTAATCCAGTGCACCATAACTACTAGTGAAAGTTGATTTCTTCCTGGCATCTAATTGGTAATAGCCTTTATCAGCTTTTTATGATTGGGGAAGGTCAGTAGGGTCCCTGCCTCAGTGGTATCTGACACACTGTCGTGAGAGGGTGGCAGAAATCAGCTCTTGCCTTCAAGTGAACTCTCCCTCCTCTCAGAGCAGCTCAGCAGCCAGGGAGCCCCACTGTTATCTTCCATGAGGGAGAAAGGCACTCGTTGGCTTGCAGCCATCCTCCCCTTGAAAATCTCCCAGTGTGTTTTCACAGTTTAAACCTGGCTTTCTCTCGGCTGGGAAAACAAAAGCAAACTCAGAAACCCCCACAACTCTCAGAGGACAAACCTTCTCTTTGTCCAGGGGGCACACCTGGCCTGCAACTCTATTACTTCTACTGACTAGTTTGGTGGTGCAAATTTTTGGATATATAAAACACTTTCAACTGTAATCCTGGGTTGTGAGAACTACAGAAATGTCATTCTGTCATCATAAATAGATGACAAAATGAATTCACACTTCCCTGTCTCTCCTATGCAAATCCTGCCTATGATCTTCCTAGTTTCCTTTATGTATCTTAAACCCTGAAGGTTTAAGAGTAATATTTCTGTAAGTCAGATACTATTAGATACTTTTAAAGCTCTTCCTTCTCTTCTTGAAAAAAAAAAAAAAAATGGAACCAATTAAAAGAAAAGTCTTCTCACTGACTTCAGCTGTACTATAAAACTCTTATTAAAACTATCATGGATGTGACAGAAATAAAGGAGGTGATGAGGAGATATTTATGATGTACAAAAAATGCCCAGGGAGTACGTCTAATGATGTGATCAGGATTTTTTAGGCCCTTAATACAGTGATTATTAATGCAAGTCTGCTTCTATGCTTATGCAAATAGGCCTAGGACATTACAAATAATTTCCAGTCATGTTGCTCGAGAAGGCCGGGTGGGGATGCAAGGCTGTCTGAAGCCTGAAGAGACTTTCTTAATGGAGTCCAACAAGATTAGTTGCCTTCCCCCACTACATGACTCTGTAAAAAAAGCAAATAAATCACTAACAGTCTCCTAATAGACTTAGTTCTCTCCTGTCCTGAATGAATATTGCTTGGAATAAGCTCTGCAATGGCCAACTCTGATATTGCCACAGTGACTTGTTTTTTTCAAGGCTGTGTGAAAGATTTCCAAGTTTTTGAAAATGTTGCACCTTGTCCCGCATGCAGGAGTGTAAAAGGCATTCTGCTGCTGGGCTGGAACCCCATTACTGGAATGGTTTTCACTTGATCATGTTCTCCTGAGCTGGATCTCTGAGGTGAAAGGGGAACTGGAGTTCTCTCCCTTCCTGTGAGTAAACCAATACATTCCTGCTCCAAGCCCTCCGTGTTAATGGATTTATTATGGGCTGTGTGATATATTGCTGCCTCACCCAAGACTCAGCTGTGTCTAGTGGAGCAGCCGATTCTGACTAGCCTGGCTGTATCAATGCATGGAGCAGGGAGTATTACCCCTTTTCCTGGGATTGTCACATTTTATTTACCTTTCTTACTTTTTTTTTTTTTTAAATTTTACATTTACGTATTATTCACAATTTATATTATCCTTCTAGTTTTTTTTTTCTTTTTGTAAATTATTTTTTGTCTCTTCTGTACAAGCTCAATTTTAAGTATGTTACAAGGTGCTGCTCCATTCCTTTGTTAGTGATCAGTGATCCCAGCAATCAGGATGCTTTCTGGGATGGAAAAAGTCCAAATAATCCCATGAAGTGGGGGAATAAAATTGATCAGGTGGTTGAAATGGCTGTGCTTCAGAAGTTAGGAGTGAGGCACACAGATTGCAAAGGACTAGGGATGAAGCTGTGGCACAGACGTGTCTCATGCCCAGGCAAGGGAATTGGGACTTGCTGAAACAATAAAGAGGAAAAAAACACACAAACCAAAGGAAGCCATAGCAAAAATTATTCCAGATAAGAAGACAGCTTGGGACGGCAAGCCCAGCTCACTGAGGCTGGATCTGATAAGCTCCTCTTTTCTAGTTATTGTGTCTGACCTGATTCACTCACACCTTTTTTTGCAAATCTGGGTACCACAGGGCATTTCTGGCATGCAGGTAATGGAATTGAGAAGCCAGTTCCTCTTCCCATGCTGAATTCCCACCAGACACAGAGCCTGTGTGCAGTGTCAGCTCTGGGCCCATCTCTCACTGAAGGTGTGCAGCCCCACAGCCAAGGATCTCCTCCTCCCCTGCAGAGCAGCCTGCCTGCTGTGAGCCACATCACTTTGTAGCACATCAGGAATTAGCTAATAGCAAGAACCACTCTCAGGAAGGTCTCGTTCCGCAGTGAAGGTTAGCCCATTAGACATACTCTGTTCTCACTTAGTAACCCATCATACCCTCAATCTGCATTTGTAGCAATCACCTACAATTTCAGAAGTTCTATTAACTAGCGCTTTGACAGACCCTTCCTTGATATTTTCTAGGCAAGCAACACATTTTTGAAAAGGTGGGTACCCTTTTGCACATATATATTTATTACAGTAGAGTGATAAAATGCTAGTGTAATAGAAATCAAAGGTTTTGATTATGATATAGATTAGTCTTTTCTTTGCAGGAACTATGGACTTTTATTAATGCAAATATGAAAGACCAAAATTTGCCCTAGTTTTTCTCAAAGAGTTTTGGAGGGAGGGTGGTATAGGGCCTACCAAGTTGCTGGTTTGTGTACTTATCCAAAGAAATTACTAAATGAAAATGATTGTTATTTTGATAGAAGTAACACTGCAATTGCCAATCAATGACTGAACCAAAAACTACAGAAGTTTTTTGTGTCGCTCAGCTTAAACAGTGCAGATGTTTGTGATATTATGTCCTCTTTTTTAACAGAAAAAAACCTCCTTGCAAAGCAAAAAACTTAACACAACTGTAGCAGAAGTTAAAGCTGGAAAAGTACCACAGATTTGCTTCTGAAGTGTGTTTGGTACAGAGTATTTTATGTTCAGAATTCAGAACTTCTTACTTCTAAAGTGGCTTGAGACATGCTTTATGCTTCAGGGGAAACTATTTCAATCAATCCCAAAGCTAGAAGTGACTCACTCTAAATTCTCCTGTTAAAATAATGTCAAAGTATTATTAGCTAAAGCCATTTTACAATTGGATTAAGAGTACCCTGTTCTCTATCCATGTTCTCAAGTTTGACTTAGTTTATTTACAGATGGTTATCTAACAACGCTAAAAAAAACAAATCAAAGGCTTCTCTTTTCCCCATACAATACTTTACTTCTCAAAAAGTGCTATTCCCTTTTTTATATGGAAATAAAAGATTTTGTTCCTAGCCTGTTCACAATAAATAATGATATTGGACAAATCTCAGAATACAAAATAAATTTGGATACTATACAAATGTTTGGAAAATGCAAACATAGTCCACAGGGAATATGTGACAATTGGAGCTTGAGCTGGAAACAAAATGCTGCAGATTATTAGAAATATCTACTTTCACTACAACAGAGCACTCGCACAAGTCCACTTCAGTCCAATCAGTAGGAAATTTAGGTTGATGGGATAAATTGATAGCAGATAGACTGATCAATCTGTACCTGTAATCTATCCAACAAATTTAACACAACAAAATGGGGTTCTCACAATCCAGAGGGCTGAATTAAGACACCTCCAGAGACCTGCTCCAGTAGACTTTTTTTTTTAATTTTAGGAGAGTTAATAAAATTTGGAAGAGTTTCTAAAACAGAGTAAGGGACTACTCTTGTGAAACACCCAGCTGTCTCTGCCTCCTCAGTGCTCAGCAATGCTATAAACCAAATATAATCACCAGGTTTGGGACATAGACCCTGAGAGTGCAGGTCAGGAGAAAGGAGACTCCTGCTGAGGATCCATCCCTTTGTAATAAGATGCTGAAATATTTCAGTTTGGATTTTCCCCTGCAGTGTTCAATACCAGCTGTATTGGACATTGCAGGGAATTGAAGATAGAATCGATTGAGATAGGTTTGGGGAAGTGACTGCATTAAGTATTACCTGCTACTGCTCTGTCTGCCCGGGATGGTTCCTCCCATAGCTGCAGTTAGCTTCTAGAAACATAATTATCAATTCATTAACTTCCTTAACTGTACCATCTACAGCAGATATACAGATATACAACAGCACACAGATAAAACTCCTGCCAAACTTCAAATCAACACCTCAGTCATGGTTACTAACATTTCCATTGTCTCCTAAGCATGTCTCCTAAGCACACTGAATAGAAAAACAATATAGCAACTCTGAAATTCCAGACTGTGGGTATGGAAATGATGAGTGCAGATTTTGGGGACAAAACCCAGGTTTTTGTCCTGAATTCTTCTTAAAGGAAAGCAGAAATTCTCAGAATTTTTTTTTAATTAGACTAGATTTTTATTTAGTAAAACAAGAATCAAATAATTAGCAGCTTTATTCTTAAGCCACACATGTACATAAAAGTGCTTGCAATGCCTTTAAGATTATTAAAGTCACAAGTGAATTTGTAAAAATCTGACATTACAATGATTACAGTAGTACTATTAATTACCTTTCTTATCATCAGCATTGAACTTCAGACCCTACATGGTGCATTTGAATGACTGAGCTTTCAGTCATTTCTTGCTGAGAATCTAGATGGACAAAAAAGTGATTTCCCCACTAAAGGGAATGTCAGTTTTGGGACACCAAGTTCCACCTCATCTCCCACATGGATGGAAACATTGATATTTAAGGGAATAAAAACCAAACAGAAACTGATCTATATAAAATGCATCAGCACTACAATAGCCATTTCTTTTATTTTGCACAAAACACTGACATTTTCTTCCTATCTTCTCAGCCATATCTGTACAATGTAATAGGAAAGATAATTTACTTGGGTGATAATGTTTTGATTCTGGTTTATGTAACAACTTTAGATGAAAATTTAAGCACATCCTCACAATTCTGTAAAGTTAACATCAGTCTGGAAGAGTTATATGATAATTTTTATCTTACATATTGGTTTTAGGCTTTATAGTACCAGGAAAAAGAAAGGGGGAAATTATTTGTACATACGTGGAATATCAAAGATGTTTAGAAGTCTGAACATTGTTTGCAATACATTTATTCAGATTCAAATGTTTAAAATTCTGACTATAGAACAACAAAATTTGTATCAGCTTTCCATAATGATAGTGTTAGGGTTGTACTAAGGAGAAAAGAAATCTTAATATGCTTGGTTTGTAGTATTCCCAGGAAGCAATTAATGCTAATAGTCCAGCATGCTGGAAGTTGGAACATTATAAATTCCATCCTAGGCTCCAGATTGCAGAGGCAAATTTTGAATTGACTTATACTTTTTACAGTGATATTTCTTAAAACTGAGATATCCAAAACAGTTGGTTTAAATACAATCAATATGATCAATATAATCAGGACAAACTTACGGCCCTCACTGGGAAATACCTATTGAGAAACAAGAGAGGCTTCCTGGGAAAGAGCAGAAGGATTTTTGTTTGTTTTGCACTGTATCTTTTACCTTTACAGGGAACATGAGTTGTAATGACCACAGTAGTCCATCACATATTTATAAGTAATGTGTATAGCTCCATTACTATGTGCATTACTCCATTAATACATTTTCCTTCCAAACTTGGATGTATTATTCAGTTTACCAATGCCTTACACCCTCTATCCAGTGCTGGCATGGTGAGCTAAGCAGTCTCTGCCACTGCAGTGATGTGGCTTTTATATCCAAAACCAAGATGGCCAAAGATACTTTCTTTTGGAGCAGGAGTGTACAAACAAGCACCATCCACAGTGCTAAAACTCTGTGATCATAAAATACAATTGTCACCAGTAGTTGCTAAGTGACAGCGATTCCTTTGTGATAGAAATAATATCCTAAAAAATTTCTAGTGCCTCTTTAGTGCTTTTTTTTTTTACCTTGAAAGAGATGATCTTACTAACAGTGACATGCCAAGGGCTAAGGACTTGTATGTGAATTGTAGACTGCAGTGCCATGTAATGATGCTGCTGAGCTAGGCTTAAACTAGCTGGGGATATGATAATGGAGCTGGCATTTGGGGGAGCTCCCGGGTTCTCAACTGTGCAGGGAAGCATTAGTCAAACAAGGGAGAGGTCTAGAAGGCATTTTTGTATCCCTTCAACAAATAGTTGGAAGCAAGTCTGCCACATGAAAATCTCTGATGACAATGATATCCATTAATGAGGATAAAATTATTATCAAAGGCAAAAATGAGAATGCACTTTGGAAGATTAACACTAGGAAGGGAAATAAAAAATGTTTTAGAAAGCCTCAGTTTTGCTTATAGGCTTTAGGCAAGGACATTTGCTGGCCTACAGCCTCAGAGGTTATGTGCTTGTATTTTTTCCACAAAATTATCAGTAATCTTATATTCCCTTGTGCCAGCTTGTTATTTTCTGCAATTGTCTTCAGCCCATCAAAAAATCTTATTGTTAGAGCTGTGTGAAAAGATCAAATTATATTCAAAAGGTGAGGAATAGCAACAGTCTTTGATGAGATGCAATGATTTTTAAGCCAAAGGTGGGATCATGCCTGCATGAGCTCACAATAGGGAGATTAATTTTACAACACAAAAAAAGGGATTTCAGAAATTTTTAAGTGCCACAAAACCTGCATTTGAGACGTGTTTTACATCTTTATTACATCACTTGGACATTAAAGGAAGCCTGAGCAAAATTCTGAGAAGCCAATTGCACTTCCAGTTAATAATGACACGAACCAGTCCAAGGACAAACATCTAAATCATGTTGCAGCAAATTACAGAGGGAGATTCTCTGGTGTCTGAGGTGTGCACACACACACTGAGAGCTATGGCACATTGCCCCCTTCCCTGTCCTCCTTTCTGCCCCTCCATGGATGCACACACACACACTGAGAGCTATGGCACATTCCCCTCTTCCCTCCCACTCCATGGATGCACACACACACTGAGAGCTATGGCACATTCCCCTCTTCCCTGTTCTTGTTTCTGCCCCTCCATGGATGCACACACACACTGAGAGCTATGGCACATTCCCCTCTTCCCTGTCCTCCTTTCTGCCCTTACACAGAGCCACTGCCATGCCCCTGCTGGTCCCCACCCCATGTGCCCTCATGGCTGCTATGGATCTTTCTCCCTCCCTGTTCTCGAGCTTTGGAGGTACAACAGGAGAGTCATCCCTGAGGAGACTCTCCCTCACACGTGTCACTGGGACCAAAAATCCCCAGGGAGTGATCAGTGAGTAGAGAGAAGAACTCACAATGCTGACTCCTCACAGATGTACAGACTGAGAGTAATTCTGACCTACACCTGCTGCCTTTCTCCCCACCCCTTACACACCTCATAAAGCTGTACTGAAAACACCCACATAGCTCCAAAACCTACACGTAGCATTACATTTTGTGTTTCAGTACTTTCCTCACTTTTTTAGAGAGCATAATCCACATGAGCAACTTGGACCTAAGACAATGAGAAGCCCTCTCCACCATGAATCATATTTTCCCCCTCAATGGCAGTTTTGTGAAGGCCAGACCATAGTGAGATCTCTCCATCACGTATCAAATCCTTGTGTCCCATATCATTTTACACCTCATGAAAAACATGGATTTAAAAACTCATGAACCCATCATGATGACTTCACGTTGATAATCTTTAATAAGTCACTTTCTGACATTATCCTTTTCTGGGATGACACTGATCTTTATTGTGAGAATCTGTGAATTAATATTATGCACATGAGGCTGACTCATCAATCTTAGAAGCAATATGAGAGTGGCTGTAGGCAAGGCAAGAGCTATCTTTGCCCAAAAATGAGGTACACAGGAAAAAAAAAAAACTTTCTATGGATGCAGTTCCTGAAGCTTTCTAGAAGACTGAATGCCACAAGTCTTCTGAGGAACGTTTCCATTTTCTTCTAAGTGAATTGCTTTTTTAATTATGAAAACAAAGTTTTAGTCTTATTGTTACATATGTTTATACCAGAGGTATTAAAGAACCAAAAAGAAGATGTCCCTGTGGATACTGGTGAGGCTGCCATGGGCAAGCCAGGCTATGGAGCACTGACCTTGGCTTTCCACCTATGCCTAGTGACAGGATAACCTGCAAGGGTCTCCCCATCTTGGGGGACAAGACCCCCCTGGTCCTTCCCCCAGACCTAGAGGAAAGAATGAATTTGCTGGCATACACTAGTCTTGACTTGTGTGGAGGTGGGGGAATACACAAAACAAAACCTTTTTTCAGAGAGAAACAATTCAAGGTAATACATCATGATACCTAATTTTTTAAAATTATTTTTTGGAGAAAAACATTCAGAGTGGTTAATTTTCTCAAACCATTTCATTTGGATTTATTATGGTTATTCACACTTAGAATTTATAACATATATACTCTTAAGTAGGTGATAACCTTCAAGTTATGGAAATAAAAACATGCCTGCAGAGAACATCTTAATAGTCATGATATAGAATTTTATATTTCATGTTTAGGTCTGTCCAGAAATCCCTAAACATACCTTTTACAGCTACATGTTTCCTTTTTTCAAATTGTGAAAACCCAAAAGAGCTGAAAAATCTCCTTATCCACTTCAATGGAAATATTATGAAAATCAAGTTGCTTCTGTCCTGGCATTCTTTCTAATAACAATGTAAGCTGATTCATCTTTAAGGCTAAAGTATTACTCCCAAGAAGTTTCATCTAGTATGTTCAGGAAGAAAAAAGTAAAAACTGAGACCTAAGATTAAATATTTTTTGCATAAAAAGCAAGCAGTAATAGTGATGAAACCATGTTGGCTGAAAGATATGAAAAGAAATGAGAATATTTTTTACTATAAAATGTTAATTTCAGCAGTGATGAAGCATTTTGAGAAACTAATATCCATAATCAGCCACAAAATATAAGCATTGAAGCTCCAGCTGACCTGATTCTGGGAACTCAACACACAGCACAGGGAATTATCCAGACTGCTGCCCATTTTTCTCTTTTGCACAGATATATGAGGTGGTCTAGCTGAGTAATAGGCAAGGAAGGATGTCTTCTTCTAAAAATGGAAATTTCAAAATAATTATATCCACTTAATAATGCAGGCAGGCAAAGCACTACACAGAGAAGAAAGCTAGTGGGTACTTTCAAAAGCTCTTGGTCTGCTGATCATTATTATTTTGAGAGGATAACATGTCCCTGTACAGTAATACCCAGCAATGAACTCCAGTGCTTTTGAAAACACAAGGTGGGTGGCAATTACAGTAATGTCCTGAATTGTCTTTATTTTGTAGCTATATGACATAGTAAAGACAAAACTTGTATGTACAGATAGTATCTCTTATAGTATTAGTCTGTATAACTGTAAAAAAAACAGGTGAATTTTCAGCTAATTCAGAAAGAAACATATTACAGAAAAGTAAATTAAGAGTAAACACCAATTGCCCAAAAATATTTTTAACACATAGCCTTAAAAATAAACAGTAGGAATTAGAGTTTTTTGAGTAATTCTTCAGAAATTGAAGAAATTTCTCATCATTATTTATGACTGATATGCCCCAGAGAATTCCATCTGTCATCTTTTACCAACTACCAAGAATGTGAACATTATTGATGTAAGCCTCTGTTCCTCTCAGCCACATCTGTTGCAGTTTGCATATGAAGTAATATTTTTTCAAGATTAGACTTTAATGGTGATATTCAACATTATTCCATCAGAAATGAAAACAAAGGGATAAAATATATTTAAAATAATGTATTATATTTCATTAGATTAAAAACTATGTTTTACTTCGAGCAATATGTGTTCTGTTCATAATAAATATCAAAAATTTAATCTCTGTCAGTTAGTTGGATATTCAGAATGTGTAAGGAGCAGGAAAGGGACAGGGTATTTGTTGTTTCTTTCATTAAAAAAGAAAATTACCAGATTTATTGCCCAAAAGAAATGCTACAGCAAGAGCAAGCTAATAAATGCAGCCTTGTGTTTCTGCTAAATACTAAAACTTGTGTTTTATTTCTTTAATAATAAATTTAATAGATTAAATGGAAATAATATTGTAGTATGCTACCAAGCAGAAAATTTCAGTGAAAAATAGCATTTCCACTGAAATCAAGAGGAGATTTCCCAGCGTAATGAATGTGGCAAAGTAACCTACTCAGCTTCAGGGAGACCCTGACAGATTTCTCAGTCACTTCTCTTTCTGGACCACAAGTCCTGTGAAACTATTTTCTTCAGTACCTGCCTGCATGTACTTAGTCTATGCTTACTCCCCAGTCAGATTTCATTTCCAAAAGTTCAATATGTTTTTAAGGTACGTAGTCAAAAGGCAAAGATATGTGTTGTGAAATCAAGGTACTTGGAACTGGCTATGGGCCTGGCCTTTTGAATACATCATGTATGTATTAAGAGCTTTCACTGTAGTTCAGAGTAAATAACAGTGTCAGAAAGAATGAGCTGGAATCAGCCACAGTGGGCATAAACTCTAGAAATAGCTTCAGCTTATTCATTACTCTTTCATATCACATCCCAATCCAGATGTACTTCCATTTAGCTTTGGTCAGAGCAGCATTCTTGATGGAATCTGGTTTATTACAGCACTTGACCTCTCTTCCTTCTCAGGAGATGCTTAATTCTTGATATAAGGATGGAAATGCTTACCCACTTGGGGCACACAAAACTGACTTCTATTACGAAATGTGATTTATAAAATGAGAACCCTGGTTAAGTGGGAGATTTTAGGGGTAGGGGGGTAGGCAGATGAAGTTTGGATGTGGCAAAGCTATTAAAGCAGTGTTGGCAATAGCATGCCCCACAAAAAACCCCCGACAGATTGAAAGACCATATGCTGATTGTGATCTTTCATGAATGTATTCAGACATGTTCTCCTGCTAAAAATTCACTATAAAATACATTTAAGCAGCATGTTTTATATGCAATTCTGAATGCTTTTACAAATTAGGGCATTTTCCCCCCCGGTTTCCTAAGATGGTATTTAATTATGTGAAATGTTTTCCATTTATTCACTAAAAGCTCATAGCTGCAGTGGGATGGTGGGATTTGCTGTTGCTCCCAATCCAATCGTTCTTTCAACTCACTGAGAGCCAGATTCTGCCTGCCACTCACACAGGAGTGGGATGGAGGGTGGAGATGTGAGCAGAGAAAGAAGGGCTGTCCAGTCAGACTTGCTGTGTAGTAAACAAGAAACTTAAACACAAGAAGAAAACACTTAATTCTGCTCCCCAAACTCTCAGGTCAATGAAATGGGTGGTAGCTGAGGAGAGGCCAGATCACCAAGTATCACTGTGGAGGCCTAGCCAGAAAACAGACTGGGGACACAGATCTGGGTGCATCAGAGCATGCAGAGCAGAAGACCCGGTTTATTTACCAAAACCTACTTTTATACTTTTTCTATGAGGCCTGTGGACTGGAGGAAGGAATTCCCACCTCAACACCACATTGGTGAAGGGGACTGTCACACAGTCTTGTTTGTCCCAGCAGGGAATGTAAAAACAATGGCTATGTTTATAGAACATAGCTGATGTTTACATTAAAAGAGCATGAGAAGGTACGGACTTCTCCTTTAATATGAACGCTCAGCAAAACCGGGAAAAACTCATGGCAACAACCATGCCTGAGCAGCACCAGGCAACTTTTGAGAAGGAAGCTGGGTAGGTGACCACTACAGATCTCTTCCATCCTGAATAATCCTTCTGTTCAACACTCTTTTCCTGGGAAGGCTCAGTTACTTTGCTTTTTTTTTCATGAAAACACACCGAGTGCTGCAATGCACAACAGTGTGGGAATAACACCTGCTCCTCTCTCCAGCAGATGTGGCTGTAGACATAATTTGCACTGAGTGTTTATCTCACTCTCAGTTACGGGGATATCCAAGGGATGTCAAGTAGGAAAGCAACCTCCAACACCTGCTACTGGCACCCTGTGGTTGCTTGTGTCCTGCCACTGCTTTAGGTTTGTAGCCACTGTTGACACGTATTCCTTTCCCTTGTAAGAAAATAATACTTGGATCTGGAAAAAAAATAAATAAAAACATGTGCATTTAATTTGTGCTTCCTTGCATTTGATATGGCACAATTACTAATACTGGAAGATCAATTTCACCTTTAATTTTAGGGATCTTCTGGCTGGTTTCCTGCACATCCCACATGCACAGAACACATCCAGAGAATGTTTACACCACTGTGGAACCCGTAGCGAGCTGACAGTGCACATACAAACTACTGACACTTCAATAAAAGTATTAATTTACAAAACAGACAGGATAAAGAGAAAAAGAGCTGCCCTTAACAACAATTTGCCCCGGCACAAATATGCACATTTGGAATGAATTAAAAATGAATAAGCAAGTCGTTTTGATGCCTATGATCCATTATATGACCTCAGACATCTTACGTGTCCTGCAGCCAAAGCTTAAGGTCTTCAGTTTGCTGCTAGTATTTACAAGCAGCAAATATTAGTGTCTGTGCACTAGATCACTGAAAGCACGGTCTGCCTCAGGGCTGGGTGTGTGAAGCACTCAGGCAGGGCAGGCGTTGACACCACCTCCCATGATTAAGAGGCAGGGAAGAGAAGTCATTTGCCATGTAGCCACATTTAAGGCTCGCTTACTGTCAGCATTAAGCTTCAAATGATTTTATTAAGCTTTCCTCTTTGCAAAAACTATTTTTACTTTTGGGATTAAAGGAGCACTATCTCCTTTACATTACATTCTCTCAGCTTTAAGTTGTCCTTCATGTGTCTTTAAACGTGTTCAGCCTCACACAAATGAGATGCTTGCACACTGGTTGTCCACATCCTGATCTATCCAGCATCCATGTACAACCCAACCCAGGATGGGCTCAGCACCTCTCTCACAGCTGCACTGGGCTCACCTGTGGGTTCTGATACACAAACCCCACACCCCTGAGAGAGCTGTTCCTGCCCAGGGATTCAAAGATGATCTAGAGCCTATGGTCACAATTAATGCATTGAAATTTGGATTTGCAAATTTCTGCAAGGGGAAGACATTGCATTTAATTGTTCCCAGTGCATCTGGCTAAAGAATGATTATCTCTTTTTCTTCCTGTTGGGCATTTGTTTTAGCTGAAGTTGGTGAAAGTCATTAGAGCAGTTAATTGTTAAACAAAGATAGGCACAGGCCCTGCACTGGCTGAGCAGTGCACAATGTGTAGCACTCCCTGCACTGCATCAGGAGCACAGTAGAAAGAAACTGGGAAAAAAATCCATCAGTAGTGAAAAAAAGAGATTACAACGTTAATGAAACCAGAAAATGTGGGGTTTGAAAGAAAAGACATAAGACAGTATGAAGGCACCTTTGTATCCAATGGTCTATCTTGTAGCCAAGCTCAAAATTGCATGAGGAGAGAAAGGTACTGATCTTGAGGGTTATTATTTTCAACACAATACAAAAGAAAGTCACAAGTGATACTTAGAGCACTCAGAATTACTCTCAGCTTTGGAAACCAGAGTCTGAATCCATGGGACAAAATGTCTGAACTTTAAAAAAATATAAGAACTTCAAACATATAAGAACTTCAAACATATAAGACAAGGATAATTTCTTCTCTTACAAATGAAAAAAAAGTCATTGGCAATGTCCTCATTATGCTCAAAGAAAACTTTTCCCAAAATCTCTTATCCTAAATAAATTGTTATTACCATTATTATTGAGGAATTACTAAAAATAAAAATAAAATCAAATCATATGCCTAAATCTGTAAGACGTGTATATTGCACACTCCTGGTATCTTTACTTTTCATGAACGTTATATATGCTGTTTGTTATTTCATTTCTTCAAGTTAATTACCTAACTAAATCTTTCCGTGCCTTGGTCAGACTACAAAAAATACATAACGAACTGGAGCTTCACAAAGGGAACTGGATGAATCACCAATTCAGCCTTAATTACTGCAATATAGATAAATTCTGGCCATACATGTGGCTGTTTCAGAGAGACAGACAAACTTCAGTGATAGAAGTCTGCTATTAATATATATATATTTCTTTTAACTGTTTCTTGAGTATTCTGTATAAACATGGTATTAATTTTATTAATGTATATGGAAAAAAAACAGGGATTGTTTATAATTTAATTTCTCAGTAACTGTAACACAAAGGAAGAGAATGCTGTAAACAAATTGCACCTAAACCCAAGCTTCTCTGCAGTTTGAGGATGGTGTACAGCAGGGAAGCCTGGATCATAAGGAACGACTGAAAACACAACACCTATTAGACAATTTGCTGTAATTCAGTGAAGAAACTGAATTTCACGAAGTTTTAGAAGAGCATGTCACAAGCAAGAACTGTTAATAAAGAAGCACAAAACCTTTTACAGTTGTTCGTTGTCCCACACCTCCCTCATCTGAATAATGTCAGAGATTTCAAACCCCAGTGTTGTGAGTTGCTTGAATTATTTCCTTGTTCCAGTGTAGACATCAAGAAGAGAAAATCACAATATACCATTCCAGCTAAAGCTTCAATTTTGGTCACAGTCAGAAACTTCAAAAGGCGTTTTTGTCTTTGCACCATAAAACCCCATTATAAGGGCTCCCAGGTCATCCACATGCTTTTAAAAATCCCTCGGGTGAAATCTTAGTAACTCTGTTATTGACTGCAACGTGAACAGGATTCTACACCTTGTTTTATGGTGTCAGTTCTATCTTTTCTGTTTTCATCCATAGCTTGACTGAAAAATGTCAATATTCCCCAAATTCTGACAGCTTCTTATTGACACTTCTATTGAATCTAAAGCTTTTTGAGTCTGAGTACCTAAAGTGCCAAATGAAGGGGAAAAAACCCAAAACAAAACAAAAAACCAAACCTAAAAATCAGAAAAGCCCAAACCAGAAAAAAGGGCTTTTATTCAATTGGAGAAAATAGTTGGCTTTGTTCAATATCTGAGGACCACCACAGGTCAGAGGATTCTTGTTTCTTCTGCTTTATCTTATTTTACAATAACATGGTTTCAGATAAAAGATATAGATTGTTTTGCCAGATGTGAAGAGGGAGAAAAGATATCTTTGGAAACAATAAGCTCATTGCATTATTTCGGTAGGAGTAAGAAAAGCATATTTTACCTACAACAAATGATTGGAACCGATATATTCCAATATATGGAAGATTTCAGGGCACATTAAGTTCTCAGACTTAAAAGACTGATGATATAGTAGGAGATAAAACTGAATCAGGAGAAATCCAGCATTTCATCTGAGTTCACTTGCACCTGCTTGCACTTGTGGGCCTTTTTGGTCACTCATAAATCTCTCAGAGACAGGCAATGAATGTGATGCTTTTAGAACACATGCATCTGGAACATTAAACTGACATAGCACGGTCATGAGGAAACATAAATAAATGACTGGTCAACAGGAATGATTTAACTTGAACAACCGACAACCTCCCTTCCTAGGCAAGCTCTTGGAATTAGAGGTCAGAGTTCTAGGGGAAGACCTCTATTCCTCTTCAGTGTTAGGACAGGAGTGGCTTTTCTTTGTTAAAATACTTTTTCTCATTGCATTTAAGAAAAAAAGAAGAACAAGAAAAAAAGGAAATAAGGTTGTTGACCTTGGACTTTCCAATTATTTTTTAAGAACTCAAGAAATCTCAGAGACTTGAGGGTAACACCTTCTTTTATTCTTCCTTCAGCAGAGACAGATAAAAGCATACGCACATTTATGAGTATTTGGAGAAGAGAATTTGATTTGTAACTTGGTTGCAGTTCTCTAACAAGGCCAGTCTGTTGAATCCCTGCCTGCTCAAAACAGCTCAGAAGGGCATATAATTTTCAACGGTGTAATTGCTTGGATAAAATGGTCTTCCTGTGAAATAAACCAGGGGGAGACAGTTTGGTCCATAAACAACTCAGCAATGAGGTTTGCTCTTCCAGAGGTTGTGGTGTGGAAGAACCCTTTCCTGGAAAGAGCAGGGTTTATCAGCATTAGCAAGCTTCCATACCTCAGAGTGAGATAAAATTAACAGTTCCACTCATGATTAGGACAGTTTGTTTTACAAGACTAGTAAAATGTGGTTGGGTACTCAAACAGATCAAATTTCAGCCACTTGTTTTTTTTCCAACAGCCAAGGAAGAAAATTCATTTTTCTCAAAGTAAAGTTATAAAACATACTAGGCATAAAACTGATTCAGAACCATTGCCTCAGAACCTGGATCAGCTTAATGCCACTGTACTTGTATTTTTAGCCAGGAAAATCAGATTTTTTTTAATCCTTCCTAGGAATTTGTGGGCTAATAATAGGTTTCCTCCCACTTTTAAATCAACAATTTACAGATAACAAGAAATTAAACAGTGTTTCTTCTGTGGACTGTAATAAAGGATGAAATATTTCAATGCCATGTTTTCTCATGCACAGTACCCTCCACCTCTGATAGTCTCAAGTTGCTTGAAAACCCTACTTCATGAAATAACTGAGAGAACACCCACCCTTACATAGCTCACATACTCAGTCAGCCTCCTCAGAATCAGCAGCAGAGCCTGCGTGAGGCACAGATGATTTTGAAAGAGAGGAGGAATTAATTGCTGGAATCAGAAAAAAAGTATTGAGAGAATGAAGCATCAAGAAAAGAACTACCGAAGAAACTCCTGATGTGGAGGCTCTTTTATAAAAGTCTCTTTTTCTTGCATGGCTGTTATCTCTGAATATGTCTTTCAAATTCATGAAAACTGAAAACCCCCCTTTGCTTTTATGTTCACATTACTGCTTATAGAAGGAGGTGAGTATTCATCTGGTTCACTCATTTAGAGCACCAAAGCAGAAATGCTTAAAATTTTGTTGCTCTCCAGCACAGAGCCTTTTCAGTAAAATGTGTGGATTTTTTTTTCTTTTAATTTGAGGAAATATATAATGGAGGTTGCTGGCCTGACACCTGCTCTATGATTTGCTGTGTGTGGTGGCCACAAGCATGTTTGAGCTCATAAAAGTCCTCTCTCTACAGCCCCTCATTCTTGCCGAGGATCTGAAAAGATGGTACAAGGCTGCAACATGTAAGAGTAATTTCAAACCCTGACTGCAAAGCCAAATCCCATTTCCAGGAGCAGTTTGAACTGAAATCCCAATAAACAGCGACAGATACAGGTGCTGACAATAACCATAGCTGCAGCAAGCTGCTCATTAAAGATCCTGACTCAAATAAACAGACCCCAATGGGCCTCTTGGAAATCACTGTCTTCTGCTTCCATGTGCTCATTAGGCTCATCCTCAGCCTGCTCAGGCTCGTTGTCACTTTGCAGAACAGCTCCTCTCCCCATGATACTGCAAAGGCTGTCGATCCCCCTTCTGTTCCAAGCACCGCTGCCTGTCTTGAAAGCAGATTTGGGGACTTGGAAGCTCACACTAAGGGTGTGTCTGTGTAAATTTTTCATATTCCCCCACCTGGCCCCAGTGCTATTGCAGAACAGGCACTTTGGAGTGCAAGGACAGGGATTTCCATTTACCTCTCCTCTGCTGCTTCTTTTGGCAAGGTTCAGTGCAGCAGCAAAATTATAAAAATTCTGCTTCAAAGATAACAAACCAGTACATGAAGCAAAATGTGAAGTGAGGCACTTTCCCTGTTTATTACTCAGGATATGAAATAACCAAGAGCAGTAACAAGCTCCCTTGGTTTGTATGGCAGGAATGCTGCAAAATTTGGACCGAAATTTCCTGTCTGTCTGAGGAAATGGATTTCTGAGTATGTTGATATTTGATCTGAGACCAATGCACTGAGCTTGATCCAGAGTACTCTGAAATCAGTGGAAATGGAAACAGTCCTGTGGCACTCACTGAACTTTGGACCAAGTTTTTATGATCCATATTCTCTCTCCTCTGCAGTTCCTCCCCCTGCAAAGTCAAAATGACCCCTGTTCCAGGACATGCTTCAAACCCTGTTAAAACTGCAGATTTAATTTGACTGAACAATTCTGAGAGCATGAAAGCATCTACCTTTGCCTGAGCCACCCTTCTAATGCAGGTACCACACTTAGTACCTTGCAAAGCACTTTGTGGAGCTGCAACAGCAGATGATAATCCAGGGCCCTGCACATCATCGAGACAAAACTGGTGAATAATGCATGAGTATTTTGGGTATTCATTTGTATGCTTGATGGATATCTCAATTTAGCTGTCAGATGTGATAATTTAAACTACAGTTCTAGCCAAAAGACTATGTCCATTCTTTTTTTTCATTATTAAACCAGAGATATAAACACATATAGGAGTAAATATTGTAGCAGAGAAAACCTACAAATACAGAGAAGTAACACTCTAGAAAATAAACTTTCCATATAGCCTGTATGACAAGTATTTGCAACCAATACTCAGTCTGAAGTTCCAAATAAATTATCTGAAGTGACTTCATACACTCTGTATTTGTTGTACTTTAAAAGTACAATTCATATTGTAGTAATATGTTTGATACACATGCTAACGGGTGTTGCCATGAATTTTCCTGGTTTGCTAAGCGTTCATATTAAAGGAGAAACGTGCAGTTTCTCACGCTGGTGAATTGTAAACACAGGACCATGTTTTGTAAATACTGGCAATGTTATGAGTACTTTCTCCAAGACAAGGGGAGGTTGAATGACAGCCTCCTGGACCAATGTGACAGGAGAGGTGGCGATACCCTTCTCCAATCCATGGTCACCTTGCCACAGATATATAATGGAAAAATAAACTAAGGGCAGGGTCTTCTGCCCTGCTGCTGTTGTTGAACCCAGATCTGTGTCCCCAGTCTGTGTTCCTGGTTGGGCCTCCACGGTGATAACTGGCGCCCAACGTGGTCAAGTTGCAAGCTAGTGAGGAAAGAAAAAAGAAGAAAGAAAAAAAAAAATCTGCCTTCTACAGCTGCAAAAAGAAGAAACCCACGATGTTCTCAGAGGAACGATTGATGATGGAACTGCTCCACTCCTTTTTGTTGTCCTGTGACGCTGACTTAACCAGGAAACACGTGAGAGAACTATTTAGCTGGGGAAAGAAACTTGGAATTTTTTATACTGCTGAAAAGGCAATTTATATTGGCCCATGGAGAACCCTGGGAAAAAGCCTTTTCTCTGCCGTCCTTGACGGAAACTCTAAGGCAGGCACTCTTTTACGGGCATGGACAACAGTCTTCCCACTTTTAAAAGAGGCTGGGGAGGACTTTGAAGTTTATTCTGGGCTTTCGACAGGAAGCAGGACTGGCTCCCCTGTGAGCTCCGTCGCTTCTGACGAGGATTGCTCTGATGCAGGTTTAGAGCCGATGCGGGAGACCCCCACCCCCATGTCGGGGGTTGGGCGCGCCCAGCGGGGTTTTTGGAAGGGCGGGGAAGCTTTTTTCGGTCCGCTCCCCGCGCGGTTTGCCGGGCGGGGAGCTGGGGTGCCGAGGGGGCGGAGCGCTCGGCATCGGGTCCCACGCCGAGCGCGGGGGATCGCCCGCGCCGCCCCGGGCCGCCGTGCCGCGGCGACCCCCCCGCTGCCCGCCACCGCTGCGGGGTCCGCCCTGCAGCTGCCGCGCGGAGCCGCGCCGCCTCGGGCCCCCTGCGGGGAGCCGGGGGGGCCGCCGTGCACGCCGCCCCCGGCGCTGCCGGCGCCGCCCCCTGCCGCCGCCTCCCCGGCCCGCCCCGCCCCGCCGCAACCTGCTCCGCGCAGGATTCGGCAGGCGAGAGCGGCGGGGACGGCCCCTCCTTGCCCCGTCCCCCCGCCGCGCCAAATGCTGTGCGCGGGGTCGCCGCCGCCGGCGGTCCGTGCGGTGCCCGCAGCGGAGCCGCCGCCGCCGCCCGCCGCGCCGCGCCCCGCCCCACGCGTCCAGTGCCGGTCCGGCGCCGCGGGGGGAGGGCTGGGCGCAACGCTGCCCGCTGCTGCGGGGCCACCCGCGCTGGACAGCCCCCCCGCGCCGCCGCGCGGCCCCGCCGCATGCCCCCTCCGTTCAGAGGGGACGGGGCCGAGCGCTGGAGCCGCAGAGCTGCTGCCGGCTCTGGCCCCGGCCACCGACCCATCGGCTGATGGAACAGGAGCTGAAGGCTGTGGCCGGTCGGCCACGCCTCCCTGCCCAGCGCGACAATCGCCCCCCCGCTCAGAGAGGAGTCTGAGCGAGCCACTGTCCCCCGCCCACCCCCCCTACGGGGCCGGGTCGGCGGTGGGAGATGATAACGGGGAAAAAGCGTTGTCTGATGTGCACGCTGTCCCTGTCGTGAAATCGGATGAGGCTTTTAGTTCTGCATCCCAGGTGAACCAGGCTGCTGACCTAAGAGAGCTGCTGCCTGAAGATGCAACTTTGCCCGAGCCAGTTCAGGGAGCTGTGGACGTGGGTCCACAGCATCATAGCCATGATGACCCATCATGGGCAGTCCCGCTTCCCTTATCAAGGGACGTGGCAGAAGATAATATAAGCTTCACTGAGGCAATTCAATGGATCAGTGCAGAATTTGAGGATCTGATCTTTCCTTATGTAATAAGAGGTCTTGCAACAATGATGCTTGAACCTCAACAGGTTTCTACCTTTGAAAGAAATTGGAAATTCCTAGCTGGACAAATGGCTGTCAAAAATAGCCACCTGCCTCGAGATGATCGCTTGTTTGGGGTCGGAGTTGACCTACTTATGGGGAGGAGTCAATATGCTTGCCCTGTTGTGCAAGCTGGCCTTTCTTTCATTGTTTTAGATTCGTGCAGATACATAGGGATATCTGCATTGATAAAAACCAAGTTATCCTTCTCCCCAAAGGAAGACTTCTTAGACATAGCACAGAAGCCAGAGGAAGCTTTTAATGAATTTATATCGCGTCTGATGCATTTTTTAAAGACGAGAGTCGAGGATGTAACTTTGACAATGATAATTTTGGAGCAATTAGCAAGAAGCCATGCTAATTCTGCTTGCCAGAGGCTCCTGGAAACCATTCCGGAGACTTCTAATATCCTGGAGATGGTCCAGACCTGTGCAGTTCTAAACACCTGTGATTCTATGGTGATGACCCCAACGGCTGCTTCACAGCCGGCAGAAAAGAGGCAGAATGCTGGACACGAGACACAGGCAGATATTCAGCCTAGTGGAGAACAGGAAAAGGAGGCACAGAAAGTGACTCCCTTGTTTTTCTGCGCACAAGGTGTGGGTCCAGACCATACTGCAGAAACTTGTAAAGCAGTGGGTCATGCTGAGCCCACGCCAAGCCCGAAAACTCGGAGGCGAAGAAAAAGACGAAGACGTCAGGGGGACGAAACAGTTTCCCAAGCTCTAGAACAAGAGCAAAATTCTCTGGCTGGTGTACAGCCAGCATCTCAAGTGTAGGAAGTGTTGATGTTGCCACATAGCTATGGTCAGTTTTCCTTGGACCTTGCAGTGGGTTTCTACGTCCACATCCTATGTTGCATGCATTCTTTGAGAAAAAGTCAATTGCTCAATTTGTGTTTTCTAAGTTCTCTATCCTCAGGTTCTGCGATCCATGCTAAGAAGGTGGCCGCTGAAAGTCTGCTGAGCTGCCTCAGGTGCATTGGACTGATCCTGTTTGATCCTGAAACCTTGTGCATCCTGTGCCACCCTAGTGCCACCCATCACAGAAGCCTCTTCGAGATCTGATTGACATGGACACGGACTGGCATCCTCTCTTTTCCTATATGGCCTCCATAGAGACTTTGGATCCTGTGGAGCTGCTGGACAAGGACAGACTGAAGCAGTGTGATGCTGAGAGCCAGCGGACTGTTAATCATGGACTCAGAGGAATTGTTTGCTATGGCTCAGTTTTATGTATGGTAGCCATTGTGACCTCTGTGGGGAAAGTGCATGTTGTTTGGGGGTTGTGGTTTTGGGACAGAACTTTTGGGGTTCAGAATTTTCAATTGAGTGGTTAAATTTTTCTTGGAATGCTCCTGCCTTTTGCACCGTATATTCCCTTGTATCTTATAAAAATTTAAAAATATGAGGGTGTTGGTTGAATTATGTTAGACTATGCTCGAGATATTTTGAGCAGGTTATTGCAAGGGGTTCAGGGTGAAACCCTGGGTAGCAAAGGCAGAATCAGACCAACATGTAGCCCTCACACCGTCACCTAAATGAAGGTCGGTGAACTTTATACAGGTTTTTTTTTCTTTCTTTTTTCCTGTCATAGAATTGTTCATTTTTCTTTTTTTGTTTTCTTTTTAATATACTTAAAAGGGTGAGATGTTGCCATGAATTTTCCTGGTTTGCTAAGCGTTCATATTAAAGGAGAAACGTGCAGTTTCTCACGCTGGTGAATTGTAAACACAGGACCATGTTTTGTAAATACTGGCAATGTTATGAATACTTTCTCCAAGACAAGGGGAGGTTGAATGACAGCCTCCTGGACCAATGTGACAGGAGAGGTGGCGATACCCTTCTCCAATCCATGGTCACCTTGCCACAGATATATAATGGAAAAATAAACTAAGGGCAGGGTCTTCTGCCCTGCTGCTGTTGTTGAACCCAGATCTGTGTCCCCAGTCTGTGTTCCTGGTTGGGCCTCCACGGTGATAAACGGGTCTGTTACTGAATGGAAAGTAAATAAAATACAAAATCAAAAAGTCAAAAAAAGAGGCTTTTCTTCTGTCAGTTTTCTCAGACACATTTCAAAATGCCTTTTTTTTTTTTTTTTTTGGCCTCTATATGCTTAATTGGCTTCATTTATGCAATTTAAAACTTTAAAATCAAATTTACCTTACATATTCAGATGTCTAAAAAGAAATAATGAAATAAAATGAGAATCACAGGTAACTTGTTCTGTTTTAATCTTTTTGCTCCTGCACTGTCACCTATCCCTACCTTAATAAGGGTTTTCACGGTTGTATTTCTGCCTGCACCTGTGCAATCACACTCACAGAGATTTGTAGGTAAGCAGACACAAGAATTCTAATCTCCTAGATTAGAAATACAGTTCTTAAAATTAAGCCCTAAACCTACCACCATGCAGATTTCTCTGCAGTCTTTAGGTGCAGCTACAGCAATCCAAAGTTCCTGTTCTTCCTAATTCATGCTGACACCATTTTTGTCCTTGATCTTAGCATAGATTAATTCTAGCTTGGTCTCATCAGAATTTTTATTTTTAAAATACATATGATTTTCTGACTGATATTTTCTATTTAATCCCCCACATGTATGTTTTGCCCATGAAGTTTGTTTTTTTTCACTTGAACTTTTTGCAGGTAAATGTTACAAATGCACAGAACACTTTGCATTTCATGAAAAGGAGAGAAAATAAACACTCCCCTGTTTTGTTCTTGCAAGCCACCTTAATAGATTTACTGAGAAGGACAAGGCAGTCCATCTTGAAGGCCATAATGCTATTTCACTTTGACATCTGTTCTAAGGTAATGGTATCTATCATTAACAATGTCATTAGTGACCACTCTCAGTCCATTGTTCTCAGTGTCTCAGCTGGCTATAAAGATCTCATTTTAGACACTTAGCTCTGTGCATATGCCCTTTCATGACATGGTTCTCTGGGAAAAATGCTTTATGGCTAGTCATACTATAATAATTCATTTCCATTTAAAAATACACCATGTGGGATTTCAAATGAGGGAGAAGGATAAAAAATTACAAGTTTTCTGACCATTCATTGATATAATACTAAGCATTTTCTAATTAAGCTGTAGTATCCAAGCATTAGATGTACAAAACAGGAAATCAAAGGGAATAGCTGAAGAAGTGTAAACTGTTTTAAGTGCAACTCTTTGTTTATCCTTCTGTGTTGATTGTTTTTAAACATGCATAAGGTTTATTCTCTAAAAATGACGATCTTGGATTATGCACACCATACCTCCCATATATTCATGATCAGTTCTGTACCATCACCCAGATTTTGCAGATGTTACCCTATTATGAGTATTACATTACTCAGTAACCAACTTCTGCTGTATTATCTGTGTGAATATATCCAAATAAGCCTTTGTAGTCATTAGCAAAGCTTCCCATCTTCATAGAGATTTAAAGCACAATCACCAAAGACAACACTGCTCAGTGTTTCACCTCCACCTGGAAACTTTGAGACTAACCTAACTGAGCATTCTGCCATTAAACCTATGTACCCTGATTCTTAGTGCTGTGGATTCGATCTGGTCCCATCCTGCCCTGGCACTGCAGAGGTAAATCCTGCCCCTCTCTGCAAGCCCCTGAAGGCCAAGGTATCTTGCCATGCAGAAGGTCTCAAATCATTCTATCAGTAGCCCAAAATCAAGACGCCAGAGGAACTCCCACCTGTCTCCTGGATGCTGCTACTTTTGTGAGCATGACCCCTCACCTTCCCATTCATTTCATTATGAGAATGTTGGGAAATGATTTCAAAACAGTTTGCAAGAAGTTCTTTTTTTATTATTCCTCTCTCCTGATGAAAGGTGAGAGCTAAAGGTGGTCAGCCAAATTTGAAAGAGAAGATGAACGACACAGATGATGTGAGATCACCACAAACAAATGAGGCATCAGCTGGAACACCTTACACTGGGAGCTGCTGATAGAGCCAAAATGAACATTTTGTATATTTATATTTTGACAGAGAAAATTTAGAAGGGTAGGAAAGGCTAATGAAAAAAATAAGCTGACTTGGCATGCAAGTCAGCTTCTTTTCCACAGATTACTGGAAATTTTACAGCATACTTATACAAAACAGGAATAGGACCATATATCTTAAAACTAATAAAAAATGACAGCTAGTGTGATGATATTTGTATGCCAATATAGAATAATGTCCTTGATATTCTGAGCTCAAGGGATTTCCATAAAACATAAAAGCCTTGAGGAGGAACTCCAGGCTACATCAGTATGAATTTTGCTGGTAAGTTCAATGGGAGTAGATTTTAGCATGACAATATGAATTTAAAATGATGGAACTAGAAAATGACTGACACAAATCCATACACTTAACCTGGTAGTTACTTGACCTGTTAGACAGTGGTAGCCCAGTGAAGCTGTAATTTTGCTATGCCTCCATGCCTGTAAGTATGTCCATTCTGCTATGGGCCTAAACTGAGGCTTATTAAAGCTTAATGGGACCTCTGCCCTGGCTTCATTGCTCTTTGGACAAGGCACATTAAATAGGAAATCTGAGTCAGCAACAGAATTTGAACAAAAACCATAAAACTGGTTCCTGTTTGGAGATAAAAAATTCTGCTATATACTGCCTGTGTGGAGTCAAAACAGTTGGGCTTATCTTCTCAACATCTCTCGTATTCAATTTCTGATACTTCACTGTTGAAACCAGCTTGTGTGTGTATACACAAAGAAGAATTTTTCTGTTTTCTTGCATTAATCTTGCTGCCAATATTTTAAACAAATAATTGATGCAAAAAGGAGCATATCAGAAATTATTCATGAAAAATAATATTAATCAAACCAGTATTCTTTTTGCTAATTTTGTTACTCTTCCTTCCAAAATTTACTTTCTGAAATTTCTTTCTTTCAAAATATCTGAACCATCAGTTTGTTAATATCAGTTGTTCCTACAGCAACAGAGCACAATCCTGCAGATGGGTTATAAAGGAAGCGAAGAGAGGAAATTCATTATCTGCTGTGGTTTGCAGGTGCTCAGTTTAGAACCAGCACTGAGTTAATTTTGATGGATAAGTGGGCCAGACAGCATTGACCAGATGGCTAGTCAGAGATTTTGGGTGCACCTTGCCGTATCTTTTCTTTACAGTAAGCACAGCAAGAACACAACAAGGCCTTTAAATTCTGAGAGCTCAGATTTTATGAGACCACAAATTATAACACAGAAACAGAAAAAAATGGGGGTGAGGTAAATTAAGATAAAAGCCCGTGTTGAAAAAATTCTTTGCCTTGATATGGTTTACATGACACATCCCTGATACTCTGTTTTTCATTCAGCATCATAGATTGACTTCCTGGATTGCAACAAGTTCTGCAAAATCCCTTCTGAGTCATTAAGAGGGGTTTTATTTTTTCTGTCACCGCTGAGGCCAGCTAAGTGCCTGTGTCTTGTTTTTCTCAGTGGTCTCCTTGCCACTTTTCACTGTCCTTTAGCTGCTCTTTGCTTTCGTGCTTATTTCTGCAAGCTTCCCAGGCATATGAAGTTGCACCTGGCACACAAGCAAACAAGAAGTGTACTCCACATCAGACAATCCCAGGTGTTAACATGACTCTTTCAATATGCAACTCTCTGCACAGGCTCAGCTCTTAGGATTTTGAAAATGGAACTTATCACATGCTTCATTCAGCAGCGATGGATTTGGAGAGGGAGAGTTAAAAAATTCCACTGAACTGGGCTGGAACAGTTGTTTGTCAGCTTGAACTCACACTAAAATGGAAAGAATGGCAAATTTGGAAAGACAGAAAGTATAGCATATGTTTCCAGATCTTCCTTGCAATCTCACTGCTGGGGACAGACAGGCACGGGAGAAGAATCTGCGCTGGAGTTTCAAGATGAGCACACAGAGCTGGTCCTGGCCTCCTCCAGGCAGGATGTGCTCCAGGAGCAGCTACAAGAGCAGGCTCTATGGCCCGCCTCCATCAGGGCAATTAATAGAGCAAAATTTATTCCTTTCCATTCATCAAATATATAAACACCTTATTTTTAAGAATTTCAGAAGAGAGGAGCAGGTGGAATATCCTGACCTTTTGCCCACCAGTCACACCCAGTTTCTGACAGCTGATGGTTCATTAATTAGAAATTTAGGACCTGCACACCTAAAGCACCATAAAGTAAGGCACTTATGCTAATATGTGCATGTGGCTGAGGAGCTCTGTAGCCTCACACAGGCATATCTACACAAACATGTTAGCATTTTTCTTGCTCTAGTTTTGATCCATTTGGGAGCAAGAAATTATCATAAAAGTACAGGAAAGTTGTGTTTCAGCTGAGTAGTTTCAAAGTTTGGATAGACTAGACAATATTGTAGACATGTTCAGTTGCTTATTCAAACTTTTTATTGGTTATCCAAGTATTCCCTCTGAACCAGGGCTGATTGCATACTTCAAAATGGTGTTTGCAAACATTCTTCAGCACTCTGAGCAGCTGCTCCATTCATTCATGTTTTTGCTGCTTTTTATTTACTATTCATGAACATCTGGACTATTAAGAGTCTGTTTGCATAAGTGGCTGAAGAATTGCTGTTCCCTATATCAATACCTGTATAGTTCTCACAAAGAGTTAAGTGTTCACAGAAAAACAAAATTTATAAGCATTTGGTGTAGTGATAGGATTTTTTTAGCTGAGTATTTTACTCGTCCAACTGGGAAGCAAAAATAAAAGCAAGTGATTTGAATGGCAAATAGGAAATAATGAATGTTTCATGGATATCACATAGGTTAAAGTTTATTAGCACAAGGTTTTCATCAAATACTAACTAAGAATAAATTAACCATTCTATGAAGCATCACAAAAAGAGTTAAATCTTGTGACTGTTCATTCACAGGGAGGTATATTTCATATTTCTGTAATGATAAACTTTTGAGGTCTGCCTACTGCTAGCTAACTGTGAGCTTTGGTGTCTTTGAAGTATTGATAACTTCCCTCTGGGATTTATTTGTGTCTGTTCTGGGGTTTATATCCTGATGGGTGCCAGATGACAGACTCCTCCGCATTTCAGTAGGTACTTTGAGAATGTCTTTTACTACTTCCTTTTCTTTTCTCCCCGACTCATCATTTTCCACCCTGCCTCTAAGCAGCTGTCATATGTTCCTCCCAGCTTTATAAGCAATAAAGAGGAACGTGGGCGAGTTTACAAGATTTGCACACCCATAACTTTCAGGTTCTTCTACCTAATGTCTTCTGTTTTCCTGGGGTTTTAAAATTACTTTTCTGTACTTTTTCTTCAACTTTCCCCTGCTGTAGCATGAAAGTACACACAACCTAGATCTTCTATATTGCTTTTTGAAACTGGCGATATTTAATCTGTTCTTAACATATGGTGGACACTCCTGGTATAATTAGCTATGTCTTACCTATGGTTCTTGAGAAAAGGTGAATAATAAAACTGCTTAAGAGGAACATGCCCATAAACATAAGGATTTGACCTCAGGTTTTTACAGCTGAAGCAAAGATCTGTATCACTCACCTACAGTCAATGTCCTTTTCCCGATAATATTAACATTTTTATTATTAGTATTAGAAAACAACAACAACAACAACAAACCAACAAAAAACAAAAACAAAAAATCCTACCAAAAAAAACCCCAAAACAAAAACAAACAAACAAACAAACAAACAAAAAACCCCAACCACTCCAAAAATCTTATCCAGAATAAACAGCTGAGGCAGAAAGAGACAGAAAAAAGAGTCTTAGCCATCTTCCTTCCATCCAAACAATTGAATGCCTTGAATTGCAATTAAACTCCTCCCCAGAAAGGTGATGGAGTTGAAGGCTGAGGCTGGAGTCCCTCAGGTGAATTTATCATACTCAGCACACTCATCACAGACAGAGACACCCCAGCAAAGCACGGGTCAGTCACTGCAGAGGCCAGGACATTTCTCTCTCGGGTCCTGTGGCTGAATGCCTGGTCACATGCAAGCCAGGGTGTTTACACACAGCACACGGAAACCCCTGGAAAATGAGGGTTGTGGGGCCTCTGTTAAGCTTTTCTGAAGTTAAATATTTAATACAGTTACTGTGAGAGTCACTTTCAGCACAGTGCTGTGCTGAGAGGTTTGTTGTGCTGCCCAGAGCCATGGTAACCAGGTACTTTCATGTACAGCCAGAACTTGCATATGAAATTAAACATTCAAGCTCTCCTTGCACTACTGTATGCAGTTCTTTTGGCATCAGACATTCCCGTTACTCTTGGGAGGGTAATATTTTCAGAAGAGACCCTCAAGCATAGTTCTGATTGAGAAAAGGAGTTAGAATAACATAAAATTTGGAATTACCAAATTTATACCTCTATCTAAATGCGGTTGATTCAACTCCTTTTCATTCAGCAATATGCAGCTTAATTTGAAATAATAATTTTCTAACACTTTGAAAAACATAATTGAGATAGAAGCAGGAAGCATCCAAGTCTTGCAGATAATAATAACAGTAATAACTAAAATGCTTAAGAAATGCTTTGTATGTGAACATTTTCATATCTTAATCTCTGTTTGGCAATCCATAGGTTTTTGTATTTAGCAAACATTCAGCTCCTCAAATCCTTTAAAACATTTCCTCTGATTTCAAATTTTAACATACTTTATGCTAGGTTATACTTATGGTATATCTGGTTATTGCATTTTAGAACCTATAGAGCCATAATGCATGTAGTTACAGCCTCTGTAGACAAATTGTATTCATAAATTCAGATAAGCTTAGGTTCAAATTGTCTACACTTATTACTTGGTTTTGGAAGAAAATATAACTTAAAAGGAGTAAGTTTTTATACCACAAACAAAACAAAACACAAACCAAAACAAAACAGAAGACTGATGGCAGATAAAAGTTTCTAATGGTGCTTCATCTTGACAATATTAACCAAAGACATCCTAATGTCATGTTAGCTCTGTATATCTTTCCTTAAGATTTATCATATCCTCCTCAATATTTGATGGATGCATTCAAATTAATGACCAGATGTCATGAGGAGTACAAAAATATACATTTTTAAATGCCACTGGTAAAACACTCGACACATGCTTCTATGGCTTTGTCATATTTTACTTGTATCTCCTTGAAGATAAATATAGCAATTTCAAAATCATACTGAATTTTCCAAAAGTTCCAGGAAGATATTTGGTCTTGTTTTGCAATTAATATGAATTTGTTACTATGCAGTGTGAAATAGGCCAAAGAGATGGAAACAACCAGTATTTTATTTTCTGTTAATAAGCATTAGGTTTTTTTCTAATTAATTTTTTAATGTTGTTTTTAATTATCAGACTTTGGGAGACAAATGTTGACAGCTATTCTGTTGTCTGCTCAAAGCCAGGGAAATTGTTAATCAAACCTGCAGCTAAACATTAACATGCACTGTTAATATTTGTGACGATGATAATTTTAGGAAGGAACTTGTTTTGGAGAAATCAGAATACCTCTGAAATATTAACACAGGCAAGATCAATAGACTTCATAGTTCAATACAATATTTAGTATATTATTGTGTGCACTGAGCTTGCTTCCTGTAGTGGTACCAGTGCAAAGCAATGTGTTCAGCAGGAGTGTGTGGGGGAAAGAGAAGAGTTTTGGAGCAGGAGGAGATGCGGGAGCAGCCCCCGAGGAGCAGCTCTGTGGAGGGGGCACAGGGGATGAGTGAAGAGGCTCTGAGCTGCCTGTGCAGTGAGTGCTCCCTCTCCCTGGAGCCTCACAGCACCCCCCTGCAGAGCCTGAAGCCCAATTGCTACTGCACTCCATAGGAGCAGGAAACTTCCCCTAATCTTTGTGCATCCTGAGGACAGCCATTATTAAAGAGCCTCATTCCTGGGCCTGCTCTGATTTTATTCAGGCTGTACTCTTATAGCAAGTGCCTATTAGAGCCATTAAGGTCAGATCTCTGTAGGTACCCCCAGCTCTTATTTAATTTAATTTCTGAAGCAGTGGTGAAAAGCTGCTGAAGTTCTAACAAATGGGCTGATTTGGTCACTTGCACCCTTGCCCCATTTGCAATAAGGAAACTTTTTCCCAGAGAAATTTTCAGGGTTTTCTGCACAAAAGCATTTTTTAATCTCTAATTATATACATTGTCTCATCTAATATGAAGAGCCAAGCATTGACAATAAAACAATAACCAGCCTTATTTTAAATCTGTTATCAATATAATTATAATTTTCTCTCTTAAGGCCTCTTCCTTGATAATTAGTTTCTGACAATTCATTGTTGTTTGCTTTCACACAAAGAAAGCACAAATGTATAGATAGCAGAGATGGTAAGAAATGCTAAGTTTATCTAATCCATTTCTAGGACGTAATTTCCAAGATAATATTTTTTATCAGATATATACAGATAAGAGATACAAATGCCCATCTTTCATTAAGGCTTTTGCAGTATTTTTCCATGAGCTAATCACTCACTGCCAAAATTCTTTCCTGGTATAAGTGTAAATTATTATTTTTTTGATTTCATTCTATCACTCCCCGCTTTTCAGACCCAAATATCCCTAATTTTTTTTTTCTTTCTGATATTTAAATGTCACTTTTCAAATATTACAAAAAAATAGCTTCATTGAAAATAAAACATACGGAAAAACATACTTATTCTACATATATTTTTAAGAGAAAAACCGTCAGGATCTGCATCATTCTCTTTCCAGGTAATACTGCCTTGCAAAATCAGAAGTGATTTTGTTGCTTGCTGTTACCTACAGGCTTATTAGAGCTGACAACTCACATATGGGTGACCTGGTGATTCACTTCACTTCTTCTATTAGGTGTACAAAAGGCAGGGAAGCAGTACTGAATAGAGTACATGTGAATAATGACACTGAGAAAATGTGGTATTTTACTTGAATGTCAAGTGTTGTATCCTCAAGCATGTTCATATTTTTTAAGGAATTAAGAGTGCATCCTTTAGAGGAATGATGAATGTACATCTTAAATTGGACAACGGAAGAAGAATGTAAAGTTTGCAATTAATTACTCAAATGTGAAATTAAAAAATTATCTTTTCGCTGGGACTTTGTTATATAAATTTCAGCATAAACACAGCATTCCTTTCTACCCAGCAACAAATGCTTTTCCTTAATAAAACTTGACTTTGGCAAGGATCAGTTGACTAATTTGTTCTCCAGCATCCCTGGCTTGAAATCAGAAGAAGACTAATGATGCAGTCAGTAGATACTTCTCAGTTTGTACAGGTTTACCCAAGGCATTGGACATCTGTTTATGAGAGATCACGCTGAGAAAATGCCTACATAGTGTCATCTTTCATCTTAACAAGTGGTGGAAATAACAATTAACATCCTTGATTTATGGATTTTTTTTCTCAGATTTTTGTGTAGTCTGTCAGCTATTATTTTCTTTATTAGCCAGAAAGGATACTGTTCACTGTTAATTATCTTTGCTCTTGTACTTTGAATTCATACCTTATTCTAACTTGTACGACAGTGTTGTAGTACAGTTAACAAGAAGCACTGCTCAAGGAAAAGCTAAAATGTTTTCATACACAGCTGCTAAAAAAGGACTTGGACAAAATTCTGCAAAATTTTATGGTCTAAATTGTTTTCTGAAATTGGTTTACAGTTTCCTTAGGTCAAAGATTTTGTGGCTTTTGGTTTGTATATTTGACATTTCTTTGACAAACGAAGTTGGCAGAGAACTGAGAAAACAAAACACTGGAAAGCCATATGGTTGTGAACTTTATCTTTGTTGATGCAAAAGTAGCTCAATAGGAAAGGAGAACTTGCATTTTGCTTTCCTTTCAGTTCCTAAGAGTTTCTAAAGCACTAAATCTAAAGATTGTCTGTAAAATATAGAAATGACCATGTCAGTAGTCACCATTATTCTGATAATGATGAAGACTTTGTGTGTATTTATGAGGTATTTTGGGATGGCACATGTGTTTCAGCCCATCAATAGCTATTGTAATCTTCCTTCTTGCAAAAAAAAAAAAAAAAAAAAAAAAAAAGTTCCTATGTGTAGTCTGAATGTCTAAATCTTTGGCTTCTGCTTTCATTAATACAGATATTTGAGATTTCCCACAAGAAAGCACAGTTTGGGCCCCTTTGGCAGGTATGTAGCATAGTCTGTGCAGGGTTCCATTGTTTCATTCTTTCAAAATGCATGATTTCAAAAGATTTAACTCACAGTCCATCTGAGCTTCTCCTTGGTTTGCTGTTGCCAGACACTAAAACAGATATTAATTGCAGTCTGATAGATTAATAAATAATGACATTTTGTTACACAATAAGATTATTTCACATAAAGTAACAGGATGTAACGTTTTGCATGGAAATCATGAGGAGGAAGAACAAGATGATGGACTTTATATTTGCATAGATAAATGTTCATTTATGATGAAAAGGAAAATAGACCACATGAGTACAGGAAATACAGACTAAGTGAAGGCTTTAATTCCGTGAGTGAACAGAAGAACACAAAAACAGCTTGCAGCCTGTAACTGTTTTAGTCCCCACTTTTATATCTTTACGTGAATATTTCAGCAACTGTGTCAACATCTTAGTTTTCCTTCCGTCCTGCAAAAACATTAAGCAAACTGTTCTGAATATGTTAAAACCAAGGATGACGGATTGCAAGTTGTACAAAATATGGCACAGCTCAACTGTCTCATTTTTCATGAGTTTATTTTTTATCCTCATTGCACAATTTACCTGTTTTCCCTACAGAACTGCACTGCACCACCCTCCTTGGGTCTTAGAAACACACATCATTAAATAAGTTTTATTAAAAAAATTTTTACATTTCAAACCAATAGCTTTTGCTGTGAATAACACTGTCTGTGCTTGTTTCTCAACAAAAACATATTTTCTTTTTTTTTTTCAAGCCTAAGAGACTAGATTTCTAAATACAAGCTTCAATGCCAAAATTACTGCATATGACTCACTTAATGTACACAGATTTTACCAATGATCTTATATTCATTTATGTTGCAGAAGCAACAGATGACATATGCTAAAATAAATAAAATCAAGGAAACATTATATGTATGGATGAAAAATAATGCATTACTATTTCAGCATAGTAGCATAAAATAACAAGGAAAAAATATACTAATTCAATGAATTTTTTTGTTTTGTAACTGCATTCCTAGACTATGCCATGCAATGACAGGTGTGGTGAGAGGATTGTTTTTCAGCTGTAGAGAAGAGGGGACCTTATCTCTGAGAAATCAGAAGGTACAAAAATCTCACCAGTATCACAAGAAATTTGAAGATTTAAATAGCAGATAATCTAAACTAGTAAACTATTTCCAAAATATTATTTTAGTATGCCTTTCAAGTATAAACATTGCAAGTCAGTGAAAGGATCTGCTGTCCAGCAATAATGACTTTAAAGGTCACTCAGGGCTACTCAGACAAGGTACCTGTAGCTCAGAGCTGTGGAATGCCTGAAGGGAATGAATTATCCCATATTATAATTTCTTGTTAAATTCTGAGGGTTTTTTCAGCAATTCTTTTAATTTCTTAGGAATAGGACAATCTCTGCACATAATTTCCTCTTAAATTCTCTTTTGCTTCACCATCTTTTAATATCTTAGAAAATAAATCAAGCTCTGGTTGCAAATCCTGTTGTAATCTAATATAAATTCTTAAGTTCTTATGACTATATAGATTGTGTGAGCCACACAAAAGTCACTGCACTAGAAAAGAGCAATAATCTCCACATACACAGGTGAAACAGAAGTCAATGCGACAGCTCCCACAAGGAATTGCTCAAACTCCTGTTATTACTAAGGTTTTTAAAGACCAGTTTTCAGTGGCTAAAAATCTCTCTGTGCCTGTTTTTAAAGAGAGGACTGGTTTTCAAAGGCTGGAAATCTCTGTGCCTGAGGTGTTCATGTATGAAGCCAAACACTCAAAGCCTTAGTCCCAAATGGAACTGGCAGCAGATATTTTTCCTCCTGTACTGCATGCAGGCCTGAGTGTGCTGTGATCTGACTCCTCTGCAGCAGCACCACCACAAACCTTTGGACTTGCAGAGATAAAAGGTCTTATGGTGCCAAGCAAGCAAACATGGACAGAGAGTGAATAACTAAATTTCCTGGTTAATGCTGGTTATCTATCTCTTGCAAATATAAAGGTTTTTCTCTTCTCATTGAACCTATTTTTCTTTTTCTTTTATTGTCTTTTTAGATTCACTAACCTTTTCCTCACAGTATAGTTCATATTCAGACATAGGAATTTTCTAGCCAAGTCTCAGTTTTAATTTAAAAATGTTGCTATTTACAGAAGCTGTTAAAATGATTTTTTCAGTTCTCTGTTCAATTTATGAGATCCCTCAAATCCCCCAAATGTTGGCTGTAGCAAAATGTCGCAACCCAAGGAGTTCATCTGTCCTTTCTTCCCTCATATCTCCTCAGACACAAGGATTGCATTTTCAGACATGATCACCATGTGTGTAATAACTTCTCACTTCCTTTCCTACAACCCCAGAGATTTTTTTTTATAGTCTGTTTCACATTTCTTCTCTTTAGCCAGTCTCTGGTAATCTCTAAAAGTATCTACTGGTGTTTAGAGTTTAATCTTCGATCTTGCTTACTTGCACTCTTATTTTTGTGCTCTGTCTCAGTCAGTATGCTGTTGCTACAAGTTAATCTCCCATTACAGCCCTCTTCAGATTGGCATGATGCCGCGAGTCATGGAGGGCTCCCTGGCACTTAAGCTGGGACACGACTGCAATTGAGTTAAACGTGCTGAAGCTCAGTTAATAGCAAACACAGCGCCAGAGATGCTGCTTCTGTGCCTGACAGGCCCCATGCGAGATCTAACAGGGAGAAGTCACACAAATAATTGTATTTACCTTGGCACGAGGCACTCCCGGGAAAGGGCATTTGGGGAGGATCAATGACAGCATCGAGGTTTAGATCTTGCTTGCTACAGCGCTGGCTTTGACTTCCCTAGACCCCGGTGACCCCTGCAGGAGAGAGGTAATTGATGACAGCCTGTTACCAAGAGCAGGTTATAATACTCCTCTTGTCCAGCCACACAAGGCAGCCTAATCTTCCCCCACATCTAGAAAACAGCTCACCTCAAACACCTGGGTTCACAGATTAGTGTTGCATGTGGGCTTTTTGGACACAGTGTTGTTTGATACTCCTTGCATGTCAATATCAAGGATAAAGGGTATTATTACTATTAGTATTATTACAGTATTGACTGTACAGTTTTGGCAGTGCAGGAAGATTATCTCAATAGTCCCCTTTCTTTAGTTTATTTCTAAGCAATTTTCCAATAATGCTGTAACTCTCAGCCAGTTATAAGTTTAGGATATGAAAAATAAATTCTTCTTTTTCCTGATATTATGCATGACTGAGATCCAGTAATACTTATACATTTACCAAATGTATAATGGTTTAGTTGGGCATGTTTTATCTCATTTCTTTTAGGGATGCCAATATATGTAGTCCTTACTACTTTTAAAAGATCTGTTCTATAATTTTGCCCTTTCTTTTCTATTTTTCTTTTATCTGAGTCAGGCACTGTCTCCCTCTTCTTGAAGTTTCCCCTCTCAATTATTTTTATCATTCTGATCACTCGTACAATGTTATCACATTTCTAGAACCAACTGAAGTATGAGATGCAAAGAACTAGTTTGGAAAAAAAAGTTTGCCTTTCTGTGTTGGGTTGTTTCTGGATAATCCGGCCGAAATTCTTGGAACGTATTCATTACTTTGAAATGTTTAGAAAATAGACCAGCTCAATATATTTTTGGTTACAAGCTGCCTGTATTTCTTAAGACTTTACCAAAAGAAGAGATTATTGCCAAGAGAGGATTTCATAGAACATCTGAGGAAAGCCAGGGATGGACCTTGCTGAGTTTGGACATTGGGAGACACCAGTTTCAGCTCCCTGACGTGTCTGTAAGAACCTGCAAAGCAAATGCATTCCATGTTGTGCCAGCATGGGCAGCATATAACTGGTTAGCAATGGCTGCCCTGCACTTATGCTTCTTTAAACTGTGAAGAACATTTTGGACAGTCCTATGTAAATGTGCACGTAGGCAACAGAAATAGCTTCAAGAACAGCAGATCCCAAAAACTAATAGTTAAAGAACTGAATATGAACCAGCAGACAGAAGAATTCCATTCACTAATCTATTATAGTCCCAAAATTGTGCCTTTTAACCTAATATCAACATATAGATTTAAACTAAAATATTTATTTTATATTAGCACTTTACACAAGGTGTACTTTTCTGTCTGTTTCTCTCAGTTTCTCATGGGAATTAGAAAACTCTCCTGTTGATCCGTTGGTAATAGATTGTTTATATCCCCTAAATAGCAACTGTGAATTTTTTATTCATATAGAAACAGGCAAGAGAGGTCTAATAGAAAATATATTAAATAATACACTATCTAATAAACTAATACAACAGGATCACATGACCCTGTGTCTCTGTGCATACAAATTGAATTGCTGGAAAGTTCAAGAAACAAACATAAATCTAATCCCATGTTGCAATGGAGTGTGCAAGAGATCTCTGTTACATGTATTTGTGAGACAGATATTTTTCCCTTCACAGGATCATGATCTGTTGGGGGTGTGGGGGCGAAAGAGTCCATAGAGAAATGTCACTTTACATTGAGTAACAGTGTTTTAGAGAACTACACTTCATAAACTCCAATTGCATATTTAATCCTGTCTAAAGATTTCCAGATGCTGTCTGGGAATAATTAGGCTGAGCGTGGCATTTAGATAAGTAGACTTGGTTTAATTTATCTGTACACATGATCACTCCTTGCCATACCCCCTTTGACAATCTGGGCCATCCTCATGCATTTCAAGCACACGTATAACCAAAGAGGACTGAGCAAAATATCCTTCACTGATGCCCCCACCCAATTTTCCTGAAAGCTGACAGAAATATTGGGCCTAATTCTGGTATCATCTGAACCTTGACACGAAATCCAGCAGAGGTTTCTCCCAGGCCTCCCCACTCAGCACTTTCCACTGATGTGCCCATGCAGCTGAGAAAGGCTGAGCAGAACCAGCCCGCTGAAACACAACCAGGTGCATAAGCCCTTTCTCTTTCGCCCTGCGCCCCAAGAAGCCCTCAGAGAAGGATGAATGACAATTAGAACTAGCTGAATGTGCTGACTAAAAACATATGGGAAACCTTGGCTCTGTTATTAATGGCAGTGTCAGGAAATCAATGAAGATTGCATGTTTCACCCAGTAATATCCTGGCCTACATTCCTCACTGGCAGTTTTACATGTTACTCGATACAACTGGCCTCTACTTGGGTAGCATGCCAGCAAAACCCAGCAAAAAAACCCTTCAACACTACAAAAGAACTTATTAACAGATGCATCATGCTCTGCCACAGTCTGAAGGGTTGAAAAAGCAGCATTCATCTTTATGTGACCCCTTACCTGTTCCCATACACACACATGCATGCCCCAGAAAGCAATCCAAGACTTTTTTCCTTTTTTGTTGTTGTTGTTGTTTTTTGTTTTTAAATGGATGGATTAGCCACCAATAAATTGGAGGAAGACAATCTGCCTTTCTCATTTTCTTCCCACGTGCACTTGTTACTTTAGATTCAAAAAGGAAACCAACAATAACAAGATGTTTATCTACTGGCTTTACATAATTAATATAGAGAAATTCCCCGACAATGTAATTGCTGTAATGAGAAATATTAGGCCAGGATTACATGTTGACATTGGTTCTTGAATTCACTAGTTTGCAATACTCTTCCTCACCAATATACAGAAGGTTTGACAGAAATGGCTGGCCTATTAACTCACCCTTGGAGGGAAGTGCCTTACACTTCCCATCCCGCTTGTCGAGAGGCATTTGCAAGTCTTACAGTGCATTTAATGAATTCTCTAGTGCTTGCACATTCAGTTTCCATCCTTTCTTTTTAATCTTTAGTGATTTTAGCAGCAATATCCTGGGAACCATTTTGGTACAAAAACTCTAATAAGGAAAAAAGCAGGGTGACATTTAATTAACAAAATTAATTAGTACTAAATAGAGAAAGAGCATTCTCTAGCCATTTATGAGACAACAGCTGAGAATGGAGGAATGCTGGGGATGACAGCTGGAACTTGCACTCAATTAAAAATTAAAGCACATTCTGAGACTATGAGAGGAAAAAATAATTTCCACACTCAAATTTTTCATGATCTAAAACTTCTGTGATTCTGATATCATAATGGAGATTATCAACTCTTTTTTGAGGTGCCACTCTGACAATTTTCGACTGCAGATATGATAGCCTAAATAGGGAATTTAAGGTTGCTAATAATAATCTTGCTTTTATTTTGTGGCCCTGTAGAAAGTATCTGCAGGACCTCCCCTCTACCAAGGTTTTTTTGGAATGGAGCTTGATATTCTCATCATGTAACTGAATATGAAGTTCAATGAAAGTATAAGCCAAAAAGAATCAGCTACATCTCCATTCCCACTAATTAGATATTGTATTGTTCTTGACCACTTTAGTTTTATGAACCAACCAAAAAGATGTTCTTAAATGGTAAAATGCAGCAAATATGTTTTATGGTAGAGATTTTTTTTATTATTATTTTTAACTCACTACTGTTTATTGCTCTAAACTCTCTGTGACATAAAATTAGGGAATAAATACTGCCATTTAATCTTAGCTTATTTCTTTTCTTTATTTTTTTTAGCTCTGATGTTTAGTACTAAACAATTCAAAGCCAATGTATTGTAAATTAAGATAAAACTGCAGTCAAACAATATATTGCCTGTAGGAAGTGGTGATAAATGATCCTAACATATATACCAGGTTCTTCAAAGGCAAAGGGCTACAAAAGCTGTAGGCGGAGTCTCTGCTCATGCCAAATTGTTTTTTCATGTTTCTGGAAACCAGGCAAGGCAGGTTACCCAGCTGCCCTTGAGCAATCATATAGGCTTATCTCTTTCAAGACAGACTCTAATTTTCTCCAAAAGATTTTCTCTTTCACAGGAAGGGATGTCCTGCCTGGCTGCATCTTTATCCCTCTGTAAAAGAGGTCTCTGAGCCCTTGTCCTTGGAAAGTAAAGCTGCACACGGCCTGGACAGTCAGTCTTTTCCTAAGGAATGACACATTCTTGATGTGTCCTACTAATGGCCCCATAACTTAGACCCCAATTTTCTTCAGTTTGCTTTGCTTGTTTCTGTTCAGGAAAGTCCACCTCAACACGGAGCTCCTTCTCCTTAAAATACCTGGATCCAAAATTGCCATGCAAATTCTTCAGTATGCCTTTTATTTTTTTCTATAATGAACATGGATAATTATTTTTAAACTCATAATATAATTATTTCGATTTTTTTAAAAATTCTACTAATTTTAGTTCTACAAAAAGTCTTTTAAAAATACTGATTTTAATTGAAGCCTGAAGGAATTATGAAGATATTCTCTACAGAGGGGGCAGACACACAATAGAATGTCTAAACACAATTCCAGTATATTACTAGTTGGCAAAACTGTTAACAGAAGGATTACTGAATTTATATACCAAGGGAAAAAACACAGAGATGGGGAGTTGGGGATTTTAGACAGCCACATGAAATATGCGTGAAATGTATGGATGCATAAGTGCAAGCCAAGTGTGAGCTCTCACATGTTGATGTGCTTTCCACAAGACAAATATAGAATCAGGGATGGGGTACTCTCAAGTTAATGGCGAGTAACATTCTAAAAGGAAAATTCATGTAGTTTATGATCCAGATGACATGGGAAAATCATTGTCCAGACTAAAAGAAAGGTAATCTGAAGACTGAGCCCAATAGTTTAAATCACATCACTCTTGCTCTCTTAAAATTTATTCCCTTAATTTTTATTCTTCTTTAATGCAGGATTTAGAAATATGTTCAGAGCTTATATTTATTTTATGACTAAACTATTGTACTTGACCTTGCACAAATTTATAAACCTGCAAAACTATATACTTTTAGTGCAGTTGAATAAATTTACTGTTTGCAGGACAGGCTCTACATGTACATTTAGATAGGTAGAGATGTTCCTGTGACTTTCTTGGTCTTCAGTGGGAAGTATTCCAAACTGAAAATATTGGTCCAGATTAAAAAATTTTCAAAGTCAATAAAATTATATTGTGCAAGTACATGTGTTTTATGTCTGTAATCTTTTACAACTTTGAGTTGTTTACATCCCCTAAGGGGACATAAAGACAAACTCAAATAATTACTGAAATCAGTGGAGGGTCTTTCCACCGCCCTCAGGAATGGACACAAAATTCAGAACTTAGGAACTGTTCTTTTGATTTGTCTGCAGATCAATAGCTTTTACCAATGTTAATAGTACACTGCTTGGATTCCTTCACAGATACTCCCACTTTTCAAATGTCTTCTGTTCTGATACTGAGAAATGATGTAAAAGCATTTTTACAGCACAAAGAAAATAATGTGAGTAGCTGTTAGTTCAGTTATCTATTGAACACTGCACCTCAGTATTATTACACATTCTCTTTAGAGCATTTCTTCAAAAAACAGAAGGGAATGTTTCTTACTAAATGCCCATTTATTATGAAGTGCACACTGGAAGATTAATTAATGAATATTTGAGAAATGTGCTATCAGAATAATTTGGGATTTACTGCATTTTCAAAAACATAACCTTACGGTTTATTTAAACAAACAAACAAACAAACAAAACCCCCTGTGTTAAGGATGTTCTCATGAATGCCTTGAGCACTCTGCTAAGGGAGGGATTTGTTCCCAATCCAGGGGTGGTTTATGAGTGCAACACATTAGCCAATTTCTTATGGCCACCTGAATACCCTCATGGAGTGGAACAATCCCACTGGGAATGCAGCAGTAGAGTAGTAAAAAATACTTGTTCTTTGAATTGTAGACCTTGATTCTCCACATTTAAGGCTGATGAGGAAGAGTGCCATCAAACAGTATATGAACATGTTTAGTTTATGAACATTCCTAGGAATGATATCACACTTGAACAATGGGTACAAATGCACTGGTGTTTAAATTTTAAAGTAGCGATCAATTTACCATATGAGAAACTATTCTCATAAAAATGACAGAAATAAATAAGTCCTGTCCCAGACTTAGATCAAATATCTAAAGTCACACAAATCTTGATGAAAATGTAGTTTCACTGAGAAATACTGAAATTTAAAATCATCAAATTCATATATGTAACCATTAGTCTCTGCCTGCGAGATGGCAAACCCCTGTCATGGCAACTGTTGATTAAAATTGATACATAATTCAGCTTGGCTTCCCCACCAGAGATGTCAGATGGAGAAATGTGACATAAAAAAAGGTCCCGTGCTTAATTCCTTTTTTCCAAACATAAGAAACAGAAAATTTTGTGGGATACCCTCTGTGAGATCCTGATATGTATTTAGTCTGGCATTTTGATAATAATAAATTGGTGTCCATTGCTGAAAAGAAAATTGCAATGGAATGAACACCCCAACAGGCCTTTTCTTTCTCTCCACAGTAACCAAAGTGCTCTAAAGTCTGACTCCAGCAGACTGCTTTTTTAATGAAACCTAAGTTAGCCATCTCTAATTCAGAGTTATTAGAGCTGGAAGTATTAACCTGATTCTCCTGAATCACCAATCAGTGACTGAATACCCATTTAGCAGCTGTGTGTCTCTTGGCACCCATCAAAGAGTTCGAAGTGGCTTTGATGGTGTCATCTCTGCAGCCCTGATACCTTTATCAGACAGGTTTGCAGTGGGCACAGAGTCTGCCACCAACATGTATTAACCCTACTTTCTTAACCAATCAATTACACTGGCTTAAGGCTACTTCTTGATTCTTTAGTCAAAGCTGAATTTAGCAAAATTTGGGATGTGAATATACTTTACTTTTGTTCTGTTTATCTGAATGACTCTGACTGCTCCCTTAGAGACTTATCCGAGAAGCTTTCCATCCTTCTCTGCCTTTGATCAAAGGCTGTCAGAATTTGCTTCATTTACATTTCAGACCCCCTGATTAAACCATGTCCTTTGGGTTACAAAGTATTGTTGGATGACAGAACTAAGACAAACTGTTCTAAGTTCCTCATTGCATTGTCTTACTTAGAGATTTTTATCACCCTGTTATTATGCCTCTCCTGTACCTGCATGCCTGTCTGGCAAAGGAGTTTTCTTGCTGGAGAAGTTCTGATAATTTCTGGGTTTTAGGACAATAAATGACTCTGGATGTCCTATGGATATCATTACTGTTAAGAATATTAGTGTAAAGATAACCTGACTCCTGGGAGCATAATTCTTTTCCCAATGTCCCTTTTTGTGCACAGTATCCTATGAACAGCACACACCACCAATGACAGTTTTAATTTAGAAGGGATCAGCTCTTTGCAATTGATAGCTACAAAGCCATTCAAGCCAAATAAAATCAGTAACAAGAGGGCTTCTTTGGTTGGTCCTACAGCATGTTCTTTGTTTCATGCTGTTAACAATGAACAAGGTTCATGACATGACATTTCATCAACTAAATCTGTGTCCCTTGATAACCTCTTAAAATCCTGGGCTTTCAACAGAATTCCCTTTCCCTGAGAAGGATTCAGTTAAGCTCTTATTAAACTCATACAGTGTCACAGACCACTGACAGAATAAACCTCCAAAGCCTAATTTGGCTTTGTTTTTTTCCCTTCCTCTCTCTCCTGGAGCAAGTGACTTGCACTAAGAGCCTTACAGTTTTACTGGCTTTGACAACGACAACCAATATCTTGGTACAAGATAAGCACAAAGGTGGCAAAAACACGTAAGTGCAGTCTCTTCTACAGCCCTAGGCACACCAAGTGGGCAGTCAAGGGCTTGGCCAGTGTTTCATGGAATTACTGGGGAAAAAAGAAACCAAACAGACACGAGGTGTTGCTGCCATTACTTCTGATGCCATGCATTATAACTTGGTTTCCAAGACTGACTTTTTTAGAGGTCACTTGATCCTTTTGTTTCTGCCTCTGTGGGAAGTTTAAGGCTACTGTAACCAGAAAAGTGCCCTGCTTTTTTGCCTATTCTCAAAATCTGATCAAGGATAAATATTTACTAAATGGAATGAGACTCATCTCTCTCTGACACTACTATGTTCCACATTTTTCTGGGGTTTTTTTGGGTTTTTTGGTTGTTTTTTTCTTTCGTGTGTCTGTGCGTGTGAATTTTTTCCTTCTAGGTTTTTCTATCTTCCTGCTAGTAGTCATTCTTGATAGTCATGATGAAATTTTAAATGGTTTACTTTACATATGGAAAGTGAATACTGAAACTGTCTTTTAAGTTAAGAAATAATAATCCTTTCAATCATGTCAAGAGACAGAGTGCCTGATTGTCAGATTTCTGTTGATTTTTTAAGACTTTTTAGTGCTTTCAGCTCTTAAAAAATGCTTATAAAAGTCATTAGGGTTCTCCATAATGCACACTGCAGGTGCAGATATAAGCAACTGAATACAACTTTTGAATTTGCTTTTCTTGGTACTTACAAAAAGGAGAAAATGTGAAAATACTTTTACTACCTTTTTTGTTTGGTTTGTTGATTTTTGGGAAGAGTTCTATACTTTGGAGCCATTGAATGGTTACCTTCTTTCATTCTTTCTTTCCTTATAATTTGTGTTTCTATATTGGATACTGGCAAAAGAAGCACATAAATAAATATATAGTCATAATAACTATGGATAAACCACTCATGGGTAATATTTTTGTAATGATTTAAGAATTTATAAGGAAGACAATGACAAATATTATACTATGAGGCTAAGGCATGGTCTCTAACAAGACATGCACTATTATATACCTAACTAGTTATGTCATTAGCATCAAATGATACAAGAACAGGGGGTTGTTAACAACGAATGCAAATGAAGCCTTTAAATAATTATATAATTATGGCACTGTAGGCTCTAGACAGATTAGTTTGGCTTAAATTTATTGAGCAGTAAAGTAGAATGCACTGTTAAAGTTGGACTAAAGATATAATCTAGCCACATCATATTAACAGTATGGATGTATTTGTCTCAGAACCCTATGGCAGAAATCACTGTTCAGCTTCCAGAAATGAGGAAAGTTTCCCTCTCAAGTTCAGAGGCAAAGACTGTGGTTCTGTTCAGAGATCATCTTGTGTAGTCTCTGGGCTCTAGAGAGGTATGGACCCTTTTATTTGGGAGAGCATTTCATAATTCTTGCTCCTTCCATTTCACTCCCATATTCAGCTGGAATATTTCACTCTAATATACAGATACTTACATTATTATGGTTTCTAAAAGAAATGATAAAAGAGGGCTCTCTACAAAACTGTAAGTACATGTGCACGAACACTAATGATACCACCTCATCCTTTCTTCATAGGCAGGGGAACAATGTGAAAAAAAATACCCAAGAGTAAGAAATAATAGCAGCTCACAAAATGGATAAAATCTCAGTTAACTGAGAACATTTAAGCAGCAATGGATGCTGTCATAGAACTCTACAAGACTCTCACGTTTAAGAGTGGCACCCAAACTGGAGGCAGGCTGCGGAGGATCCTGTCAGAAGTGACCTGAATTTGGTGAGAAAGACTTGCTGCTTTTTCTCCTGAATGGGTCAGGTGGATGTGTCAAGTACAAGCTGCAGGGTATGAGGATGCACATTTTCATCATAGACAGTCAACTGTTAATAATTTTTTTCATTATTTTCATCTGAATTCATTTGAAAAATGACCAATGGAGTATGTCCACTGTACAGAACAGTACACAGGAATTGACTGTAATAAAGCAGTGAAAAGATAGATTCACTCTAATTTATAGATTAGACCATTAAATGAATGAGATAAATATTTACATAGCATGAACTGGCATTCTGTCTCAGTGCATACAAGTATAAAGTAAAATGATACCCCTACTGGAATATAGTCAGATAATTTCATTTATTGTAGTTTCACAGCATTACTGACCAATCAAAATTAAAATGATACTTAATAGCCAATAATGCACAGCAACACTGACATGTGAAAATTATGTTTCTCACTTTCGCTTCAAACTCCTTTTTCATTTTCCTTGCTATTATATCGAAAAGGAATTTAGTTAAAATGAAATCTGTGAGAACAAAAAAATGCTCTCTGTCTTATCAGTTGGAAAGGGTGAGGGTCTCTTGTGACTGAGTAAAGAAATGACATTTTTTGCCTAGTTCTTCACCCTGAGAATAAATTCTTATTGTTTTTAAATGTTACAGAGTTTGTCTGCTTTAAAATAGCTGCTTTAGGCAGGTGATGTGTGTCAGTTCAAGAAGAAGCAAGTGAACCAAAAATCCCTGGGTATTGCAGACATTCAAGAACATGAGTAACGAACTCCAGTCACATAAGCTGTGCCAAACAGAAGGAAAGGTTTCTTGAGTTTAAAGATGTTTTCCAAAACTTTTTTGCTTCTATTTTTCAGAAAATGATATACTTCTCCTTTTAATATGGTAACTAAAAAATGTAATTTTGTTTAGATTGTTAAAACTGTCCTGGAGTACCAGTACAGCTCAAGCAGATACCAAAACATTTCAAAGAACTTCAAAAATTTCCAAGAGCCTTGCTCAATTTTCTCCTAGTAAGCCTTAAGGCACAAAAAAGAGCAGGGAGAATTCAAGAAAAGAACCACATTCCTGCTCTCCCACAGATCCAGGCTTTGTTCCCTCTGTTTGATGACCAAATTGAAACCCACATGCACTTTTGCATCCTTGAGGAGCAGACCAGACTCCTTTTGGGTGAAGACAGTGATACTGGGCATGAGAAGGAGGGGAAATGTTATTTGCCTCTCTGAAACTAGGACAGTCTGTTTTGTGAGTACCAAAACTGGCAGAAATAAAAAGATTTCTCCTTCTGATGAGGTTTTCCTGGTGAGAGATGAACAATTTCTTCATTAAATGGGTTGAGTGAAGAAAAAGTGCTCCTACATCTGAAGTTCTATGATGGCTAAGGATAATAAGGATAGTTAATTCTCAGCAGTAATTAACACATTCCTTTAGGTTTTGGGAACAAGGAGAGACACTTGGAGAATTTCTATGGACCTGCATCTATCATCTACTTACAGATCTTAGTTCCTGATTAGACTGGTGGCTTTTGGCATCCCCAGCTATAAACTGCATGGCAAGAGCCTTGTACCTGTGCATTCAGCACGATGTATGCTCCAGAAACTACTTGGGAAAACAAAGTTCTGGCTTGCAAACCTGTCACTGTTTCACATATTGCTGGAATAAAATAAATTACTTCTCCTGGGGTTTCCTTAATTTGCTATAAACTCCTTCCTGCAAAGAAGTTTGCAAAACAATTTTTAATGGGAACTTCTGAAGGCTATTTTAATACTAACACTAGAAAAAGTAGGCCATATTTTATTCTGTAAAAAAATTAGGAATGTAACACAAGTGCAAATACACCTGGTTATATGATTTAATTTCTAGTAATATTTTCTTCAGTCTCACTTGTTCAAGAACAAACACACTATTTATAAATGAGTTGTAATGGTGAAGAGATGTGCCCACTATACCTTCTAGTGTACAAAAATAAATTATAAAAATTCAATTCCAACATTAAGCAGATAACAAGATAAAAATGAGTGAATAAAAGTAACGCAGAGAATATAGATACAAGAATCAGAAATAATTATATATGCCTCTATAATAGATTACTTATCCTCATGATGTTTGAAAAGTGCTCTCCATTATATCCCTTTATTGAAGAACTTACATTTTCATTTTGTTTGCAATGCACTCTGTTAGACTGGATGTTTGCTTTTCTTTTCCAGGGTAAGGTATCTGGAACATTACCTCAGCTCTTACCAAAGATGCTTGCTCCAAGAATTCAGTGAGGCAGAGGAATGTTCTCTTTGTTAGCAGGTTTTTGCTTACAGCATTTTTTGTCTGTAAGGAGGGGTTTGAGTTGAATGAAAGGGAATTTGGAAAATTGGTTTGTTCAGTCTTTAAAAGAAAAACAAAGACATGTATATAATCACACCCATAACAGGTTACTCAGACAAAGCTGGTAATAAATTACCTCCTATATCCACTGGGGAATAATGTGAAAGTGATGTGCATAAACTAAAGCAATGGAGGCTTAACCTAGATGTTACAAGAGTCTTAGCACTGAGAGAATAAAAGAGGAATTAAGAAAGTGAAGGAAACCAGATTTTTAAGGCTAAGATTTTTAGGTTAATATCAGCCAAAAATTGTTCAGCTATAACTGCTCCTCTTGTATGGAAAATACAGTAAAAGGCAAGATAGGGTGATATCCAGCTTTATTCTTTTACAGTCATCCTGAAATCAAAATATTTTTACTTGCACATTTGTTAGGTTCAATGTGTTAGAAAAATATGAAATAAAACATTTTATTTTTTTAGACAGATTTCAAAATAATCAGTCATATAGCCACATAAAAGAACCCTAATCAAGCTTTCAGCAAAGGTTTTTGGTGTGGATGAACCCTCATTTTTCACACAAACAATTTTGTTCAGCTAGATCTGAAACCAAGTTAACTGCTCATTAATTCTTTCCCAGACAGTTTCTAAAGTCTGTATGACAAGTTTCCTTGGTAACAGCAGCCAGCATATTCCATGACACCTAGCCATTAAACCAGACAAAAGCACGGATCCTGAACCTCCTGCCTCCATCCCGGAGAATAAGGAGAGGCTAGAGACAAACACAATCCCTGGCCTGCACTCGATCCCAGACCAGGCAGATGGCTGATGCAGCTGATGTGTCCTACAACTCCCTGGACACGTGTACAGCAGCTCTTGGATCACCTAACATTTGCCACTGCCTTTTCCCCCTTCTATGAGTTTGTAGGAGACTGTGTTAGAACACTGGGCAAACAGCTGTAATTTCTGAAGTAAAAAGTTTGCCTCAACTGCTTTGCACTCCTGCAAACTCTTAATCCAGCCAATATTTATAAGAGAAAAATGCTTTACTGTTTTTATTTCTAAGCTTGATGATCTCATTGCTATTTTTGATTAAGGAACAACCCAAATATTTCAGTCATTAGCAACTGCATTGTGCTAAATGCTCTTTAATAGACATCCAAGAACAGAGACAATGTAGCTGTACTAAGTTCAATGCCAGATCTGGTTCTCTATTTGCTTCATCCACTCACAGCAAGAACAGACTTATTTCTTACTCAACTAAACCATTGTAGCAGGTATTCATGACCTGATAGTAGAGACCACAGCTAGAAGAAGATGAAAATCTGTTTCCTGAAAGTGAAGGAATTCAATATCCACCACATTGGGAAATTTTCTGAGTGTGCTGAACCAGCAAACCCCTACAGCCGAACGTGATTCTCAGGTGATGGGTGAGGACAATGCTCTCATCAGTTTTAGGTAAGAACTTCAGGGTGATGGAGCACAGCCAGAACAAAGGAAGCTGAATTCTGCTCAACAATAAGGACAGTCTTTATTATTGATAAACAGTTACATCAGCTGAGAGAACCAACTGGTTCTGTAACTGTCCCAGTGTTAATCAAAGGAATGCAAATACTCTCTTGATGAGGTAGCTGGACCAATATTGGGAAGTAGCTCAGCTCAGTGCAAGGGTATGAAAACTGAAAAAGGAACAAATAAGTGTATTTTGCATTATACATTTAATCCTCCTCATGGAAAATATCTAAAAGAGCATGGTCAGAGGGCATTGGACTCAGGACGAGGGAAGGTGATCTTACCATGAAAGCATGGCAACTTGAAAATGAAATAAACTTATTCTGTTTGTTCTTCCTGGCCTGCTTATGGAGCTGTGGAAGTATTCAATAGCAGATATCAATGCTTCTACCACACAGCTAAAAAGTTCCTGTTAAGTGTTGTTTAAAACTGAAAACTTGCTGGTTTTTCTACAGAAATGTTAATTCTTAGGAAAATCTGCTCCTCTAAGACTTTTTTTTAAATGAAGGAGAACATCCTAGGATATGAAGAATGGTGTCTCCTCAGTCTGATTCTTTCTGCCCTACTGATTTCAACAGCAATATGCATGTCGTTTCAACACTATGCTTGGCAATGAAGTTAAGAATGATTAAAAGGAATCTTCCTGATCTCCAATTACATAAATTTAAATATACACTTGACACAGTGTATTAACAGGCAAAAACCTGGAATTGTCAACAGCTTAAAAGCCTGATCATCAGAAAAAATGCATTCTAAATTTCTTTTATGCATTTTCTGTGGGCAAAATCAGACTTCAAAGAGCAAATAAGAACTGATGCTAGATTTTATCTTTTTTTTCTCAGATTCTTTTCCCAGATATGGTTTCTTTCATATTCAAGTTTGCACAATGAATAGCAATTTTGACTCATTACTGTCTCAATTGCTGGGGCCCATATTATTCTTCAACTTCAAAATTATGTTACCTTCTTTTCAATGCCATTCTTAACCATGGAGACAGAATATGTCAAACTGATTTATGCCTGGACACTTACCTTAAGAGTGAATTATTTTCCCAAGCAAATATGCCAGTATAACATGCATTCTTTTAAAAAGTGGAAGTAAAAATAAAATGATTCAATTGATTTTTTTAGGGTGTAAATAATATAAGTTTCCTATCCACCTATATACCCTAATTATGTGATCTTCCCCAATATCCACAAAGATGAAAGAGTATCAAAGAAATGCAAAAGTCAGGGGTTTTAATTTTTTTTCTTTTTGAGTATATGCAGATCACATCTCAGTAAATTGCATCAAACTAATAACAAGAGACAAACATTACTCAAATTACATGAGTAGTCCTGTACAAAAATGGGTTTACTCACTGTGCTTAACTGACAAGAGATCCATGGAGAGGAATTACTGATGAGAAATCAAACCAAAAATCTTAGGAGAGAAGAATTATAGAAGACTAGAGACATAATGTGTTCCTGGAAAAGGGGCATTAGAGGCCAAAGCAGTGAAAGAAAGAGACGTGTGCCTTTCTTGTCACATCTGTTGACATTCTTGTCACATTCTAGGACTGAAGGCAAGGAAGGATCACTGTGCTCATGAGAAAAGAGGGAAGAAAACTATTCCTCAGTTTCCTTGGTCAGCAGAAGGGGGTGGCTGGCTCCAGGAAGATACCAAACCGCTCTCTCTACACCCCCTGGAGTAAAACAAGCCCCCAGTCACACAGATACCCCCTCCTTGCTTTGCACCTTCACCAGTAGATATCCAGAAACTGGTAAGATACACAGTTGCTGCAGGATACTCCACAATATTTTTGGACCAGTCTTGTCAAGCTTAGAGTTAAGACCTGAGAGGAAGCTTAGCACAGATGTCAGCACTGGAGCAATCAACACTTTGGGCTAATGCCTACCAGCATTGTTACTAATGCAACATTTTCTTTGTTGCAAAGTGTGTTTAAGGTACAACTCTCATCAATACTTCCTATGAAAAGGGAATTTAAAATGCTGGTGAGTAGGTAAGATGCTCAGGAGGGTGATGGTGGCTGTCAGATGTGACAGGACAAGGAAGGTCTGTGCTTCTATTTGCAGTGTGGAAAAGAGGTACTTCTTTTTAAACAATCAATTACGGTGGCCTTTTTTGATGCCTTCAAAATTAATGTACTGCAGCTGGCAGGAGACAGCTTCATGCACTCTGAAAATGGCAGATGTGAAGTTTTCAGAAGAAGCAATGTCCTTGACACTGAATTACTCTGAAGTTGTCCAAGTTGTGAAAAGGCCTAGGAGGAATGAACAAAAAGCTCAGCTAGCTGACAAAACTGTCTAAAATTCTTTTCTCTTCAGGAAGAAGTAGAAGGTGGGAACATGGCAAGTGTCTAACCATGTATTTTATTTTTGCTTCAACAGCAAAATGGTACTAACTTGGTTAGACCTTAAGCAAAGATTAACCTCCTGTAGTGACAGGGAGAGTCTATGCAAGAAGAGGAATTTATTGTCTGCTTCTGTTCATTGCATTGTGAGGGTCCTGAGGAAATCTATGAGTGCTAGAAAATTGCTGCCTTTGTGGCAGCATTTCATTATATATTACAGATATATTAGCTAATGTCTGGAATTGTTTCTGACATTTAAACAGACAGGTAACTAGTTCAATAGGCAGATAAAGCAAAGACTGTGCTTTATCCTGTGGTTATTATTTTATGAAAACACCCTATTATATGATCTTCCATACTTGCTGATGGGAAGTGTGCAATGACTGGAGGAAGATGATGGGCAAATCAAACCCGAGTGTTCTTGAGTGACTGTGAGACTCACAGAATACAGAGGCGTCCATCAGCACTGATCAAAAGCAGTAATACTGTGCTTTGAAATAATTATGAAAGTACATGAAAGGAACCACCTGGGAAGGAAGAGACTGAGGGGGTTGGGAAGTACAAGGCAGCACTGTTCACAATGAAAGAAGAGAGTTACTGTTTACCCAGTGCACCCTGTCAGAGCTTTCCAGAAGAGATGAAGTGGTGTGTCCAGCATGGAATGATAGCACTTATTAAAGAGCCATAAAGAAAGCACTAGTTAAGGAACCATAAAAAATAAATTGGAGAGAAACCACGCAAGCAACTGATGGGAGCTTGTGGCATTGTAAGCATGCCAGTTTCAGTCATGCACCCAACACAGATAAAAACAGTAAAGAAGAACAAAGTTCTTGGACAAACCAATGGAGTTATGGGGTCTATACATAGTACTAATTACACTAGAGGAGATTTGTGATTTCATTTACATAGTGTTTCATCTATTTAGTATTTATGTGAAACAGGTAGGTATGGAATTCCATTATTCTGCATTTATAGAAGTATTATTTACAGCATTTACTATATTTTAGTGTCTCTTAGGCTTATCTTTGTGTCCTGAAAAATTACAACAACAGGAAGATTGGTAACATATGCATGGTTTGTTAATGAATCTGAATGTGTTATGTTTTATGATCTCTACCCTTTCATCATTAGTAGTTGCGTTTTCTGTGGCTAGGTTATGTTTCCTGCTATGCTGCAATGGTAATCATACAATACATCTTTTCATACCATAAAAGTTGTCATTTTCATTTGTTTCCATCTGCTCATCCACTTTCCCTGAAACTCCATAGAATCCCAAAGCTCAAAATATCATTCAGGTGAATTCTTCCTGCCCTCCAGCTGGCAGTACTATTACTATTTATATTAAAGTACATTGAGTAGATAAAGGTTCTGCCCAGATATTTTCTGCTTTTCTAACTCACATCTGCTCTCTCACTTGCTTACTCATGACAATAAAATTGCAATGAAATTCTTCACTGAATTTACACTGTGTTCAAGCCATCTCCTCTTCTTCCAATGAAGAAGCTTCTAAATAAAAATGTCTCCTTTCAATTAAAGTTTATTGATCCTCATCTATCTTTGGGCAAAAATATGTAACAATACCTGAAGTAAATGTTCTAATTTACACCAATTAAAACTTCCCAGCAATCTCATTTGTTTCTACAGTCTCTCTCCTACAGTGATCTCTCTTTGTCCTACAGTTTGTACAAAGTAAAAGGGCACCTAGACACAGATTTGAATTAAGTGACTACAAGCATAGTAGCTAATGACTAATATTCCTACTTGTTACAGATATACCGGATGACTATTACCCTTCCTTTCACTCCATTATTAATGGCCTTATTAGGAATGCAAATCAATGTCCACTATGTAAAATGGAAAACACAAAAATCAATTCATGTCCTGTTGCGTACGGTTTAGATGCAGATTTTCTCTTCATAGTGTCACAGGTTCAAACCAAACCTTGAATACTAAATTAACTTTAGATGTTTCGTTTACTTATATGTTTCTCCTGTATATTTTTTATATTAACTTCCAATACATTTTTGTTCAAAAAATACTGACCAAAATAAAAAGAATAGCTCTGTAAAAGAGGCTAATAAATGGTATTTGTAAATACAGAGCAAATCAAGGACTAGGTTGGACAAAACCTGTGATGATCCTGGTTTGTAATTTATTATTTCTGTTTGAATTATAAAGCTGCTTTTTTTGTCCTGTTGCAACATCAGGATCAAAGTCGCTGTTCTGTCCACTAACACTTTCAGTCACTGGAGAATTGCCTTTATTTCTTGGAAATGGTCCTGAGGCCTTTGCAGTTGTGATACAACACAGGTCCCTTTGATTTTCTTTGATACACTTTTTTAATCATTGGGAATCAAGTGATATTAGAACCCCTTAGTAAATGACCCATAATCAAAGGGAGTGAAAATAGTATTTCAGATCCTCAATCATATAAATGGTCAAGATAGAGAGCTCATATCTTCCTCCAGAATTCTGTTGGAGAATTATAATTTTCATATTTTATAATCTTTTTCTTTATTTTTTTTCAAATGGAAGTCCTTGGATTTTTACATAACCATAAAATCCTTGCTGAAAATTAACTGATATATAAACTGCATATAAATCTATAAATATATGTAAATATGTGCAACTGTGTTTTACTTCCATTTATTTTGCTCCTAAATAGGATAGAGAACTCTTAAAGACTAAATAATGCCTTATCCATGAAAATGTGTTTGCAGTTGAAATGTGGAAGTGCAGCTATCACAACATTGACCTTTTTATTTCATTTTCTTACTGATAGTGTAAAGGAGGAAAAGAGAGATGAGAAACAAGAAATAGACAAAGAGAAAAAGGGAAGAAATTACAGAGTTTCTCTGAATTACCCCATTATCCTGTGCAATCATTTACGGCAATAAAATCACAGAGGAAGTCTAAGCCACAGCTACGGAATATATCCTATGTACCTGATGCATCCATTGTTTATCCACAGCAATATCATTTAACAACATATAAAATAAGAGATTAAAGTATGGATTTCTGGATATAAGTTTTCAATTCCTTTTTGCCCTAGTTTTAATGAAATCATCAGTATTACCAGTCAAAAGAGCCAAATCACTGGTAGATCTTGGTGGATATTTTATGAAGATCTGAATAAAGGATCAATCACCAAATCCAGTAGGAAAGAAAATTCATAACTGCTCTTTACTGAATAGTTAAACAAAAGTAAGCCTAATATTTAAACATGGCAAGGACAGAATGATAGCAGTCTTCACATGAACATGGGAGTTGTTTTCTCACACTTGAGGATTAATGGGAACTGCTCCTTTGGATCATTTTTTGGAGATGGCAGCTGGATCATATTTTTCCTTTTCTCATTCTTCTCTTCATGTAACATTTTTCATTTCTCTTTTGCTTACTTTTTTGATAGCTGAGTGTGTATTGATACAATCACTACTTCACATATTAGTTCTTCAGTTGTGGAAAAACTGTTGTACATTACTGTTTATTTTGCTTGAATAGCCTGTGCCTGGCAGTCTCACAGTCAACAAAAAAAAGACAAACAGAATTCCTTCGTAACTACTTGGAGATCGGGGGTGGGGTGGAATTCCCCTGGGAGCCATATTGTATTTAGGAACAAACAGAATTTGCGAAGGCTTTTTACTAGCCTAGCTTCATGCAGTTGCTGTAAGTAAAGTAGAGTCATTCCTGGCTCCCCACCACAAGCGGCAAATGATGTCATTTGTCTAAATTCTTGGTTCCTAAACATTAGCATTCAGGTTCTCTATATAAGCTGTTGAATGTGCTGCAACACAACCCCTTTATTTCATGGGCTATAAAACCTAGGAAATACAGACATCCACAAGCTATGAAGCAAAGGCTCATAAAAATGCCATGAAATGTGCAATTATCCACTAGGATGAATCTTCAAACTATGCCTGGAATGAACTGAACTGGGGGATTTAGTTGAAAAGCCAAACTCTTCACAGATCACATTGACAGTAGACAAAAATGAAAAGGTACATGAAAATCAGAGTCAGCAGAACTCTTTGAATTTAACAAAGTAACCATACACACTCTAATAGTTCCATGCAACTGCCTATGGAAAAAGTTATCTTGAAACTTTATGCTAGCTGAGTGCCAATGACTCCATAAAAAATGGATTTAATTAATGAAAATTACACCTACCAAACCTGTGAAAATGGATGCTTGTCACTTCTAGCACTCCCTAATTTCCTCCCTAAAGCTAACCAAAAGTATTGCTTGAAGGATGTGAATGCAGTACACAATGAACTGTAAGATGATTTTCTTGTGTTTCAGAGAGTAGGTATATTGCCACAGTATTTTCAAAGAGTAGAAGTTACTCACTAAACTTGAAAGTTTTCACTGCACTAAGACATGTAGTTTTAGTATTTTCTATTACTATATAACCACAGATTTGAGAAAACTAGTGAAACTTGCTTTTGAAAGATTTCAATCCCCAATAAAATGTCTGTCTTTTCTGCTCCACTCACCTAAATGTTTTTCCTCTGTACCATTAACTAAATAGATCCCAAGGATATGATTGTCTAGAAACTTACCTTCTTTTGTCTACTCTGGATAGATCTGTCAGAATTCATTTCTACACTGCTACCTATTTCTAAATTTCTCTTGAAAACAATGACTAGACAAACTTCTCCAACATCACATTATCCTGTCAATATGTCCCTTTGTATCTCACACCTTCAAAACCTTCCGTTCAACAGGGAGTAGTATATTAGTGTCTCACAGAATTTCTTATATAAAGTTTTCATGTCCTCTTCATATTTTCAAGGCTGCTCCTGAAGGTTCATCTAATTAGAGGCATATAAAGAATGACTGATAAAAGCTCTATCATGCAACTCTGCATCCAGCTGATAACAATGAACAGACTTTTCAGCCTTCAATAAGTGATAAAATTTCGAGAGCTGAGCAGCAGGTAGTGGGGGCCCTGTTTTCTTTTATGATAGCAATTAGTAACTCAGAATAAGTATCTAAAGCACAAAGTTCAGAATTACTTTTGAATGTAACATAGTGAAATGTACTAGGAAACACCAGCTGGTTAAATGAAGTAAACTTTACTCCCTCACTGACCTACATGACTTATCCCATTAGAAAATCTAATACTACAGAAGCTATAGTTCAGAATGTACTTTACAGTGCAAAGTGGCAGTTTTTCTATGCACATATTTGTTTGAGTAGTACAGGTGCCTTAGAAATAAATGTGGAATTCTGTACCCATCCAAGTCTTTGTGCAGTTTGGTCTGCATTAGAAATTTACATTAATTAGACTGTTCTGATAAATATTCTCACCACCATATTGTACCAGAGACTCTCCCAATGACAGAAATTATGTTCTGAAGTAACTGATTAATGCAGTCCAGTGCCAGCCTCACTGCCTTACCTCCATATTCTTATCTCATTGACAGAAAGCACTGCCAGCTGTTAAAGAAATGCAGGGTTTATAGTACAGGAGATAACAGTGAGAGAGAACAGGACCAATCTAAAATTCACAGAAATCAGAAAACACAACTGCACAGTTCTAGTTAATTTAAGTCACATAACACAGGAACTCAGACATGCAGCCAATGTTGTATACAACTCAGCTACCAGAGTCTGACTGTGACTTCAACTCGAGGAGAATGACAAAAACTGAGCAAATCTTTTTGTGGGAACACATAGGACCACATCCATGCATAGGGACAACCAGTTCCAGCCTAGAGTGCCTTCCCCTCAAAAGAAAGTGGATGCATCTCCTGGATTAAAGGCAATCACAGATGCAAAATAAAATAACCCAGCACATCATGTCACTCCAATTCCTGTCCAATGGAGCATAATCTGATTTGCAGTATTTTAAACTACATCCTGATTGGATTACTAATGAAGGCTGGCAATTCTGAGGAGTTTCCCAATTGCTGACAGTTTCTGTGAAGCAGCTGGGCAACTACTTTTAAATTGAGAAAGACTGTAAAATATATTTACAGCTAAATACCTTTCTGCAAAGATGGGCCAGATGGTCCCATAGAAATTGGAAAATGAAGGAAGCATTAATGAATCATCCAAGAAACCAGAAATCTTTTAGTGGGTGGTACAGTCCATTAAAAAGCAAAATCACCCCAAACCCAACACTACCCAACTCTTCATAAAGTGCTATTTTGCTTACTGTAATTTAAATGCACTTATAGGCATATTGCATTTCTAAATAATTGCAGTGCAGCATAATTTTAAAACAAATGAAGTTTGCTTTTGTCATGTTAATAGCATATTCCATTACCAGATGAGATTTAAAGTTGAATATTTTTTGTAAAGCCAGGGAAGTCTGAAAAGAAGACAGATTTCCAAACAGAGAAATGTTTCTAAAAAGACTTCTAGACTTAGTAGAAACCCTTTCTGATTATAACTAAAACAGTTCTAGTTGCCATTGAGATAAGAGCAAACCAAGAATCAAAGCCCTTTTAAATTGAATGGCAGAGAGAAATCTCTTATGATTTCCTAGTCCATGCAGATCAATAATGCATGTTTGCTTTCTTAAAGGATCTTATTCTCCAGGATAATTTTTAAGAAGTGATCCTTCTAATGCAAAGTGCCATCTCGGTAATACTTCACTATTGCACAACTAATTGCAGCTTGTTATTCATTTCTCCATTCTTAATTGTTTTCCATCCTTTTGTTTTTCCTTTCTCTCCAGGGAAAAGAATGAAATGCCTCTTTCAATTTGTTAAGCTATCAATAAACTAGCTTGACAAAAGCAGTATCCTATTGAATAAGAATTGTACAAATTTGAAAACAAGCTAATGAAATGAGCAGTTACCCTTGATAACACACTTACCATTACTGAAGCTGTTGATGCCTCCTCCTTAAATTAAGTGCTAATGATCAAGCCCTATGGTGCTGTTGGATTTGGTAAAAATCAAACAATTCCTATACTTGCAGATTACAGAGGTAAAGGGTATCACTTGTAGAGTCATAATTGGAGTTCACATGTTGTTTGAATGATTCAATTTGCATGCCCTTTTGGGGCAGCTTTGGTTGGATCTTGAGCTATTGAAAGCAAGTTGATTTGCTGCTTCATGTCTAAGAGAAAAGACGGAGGGCTTTTTATTTGTTCAGTTTTTCCATTTATGGGCTTTGATTATGTGTCAAACGAGCTTTTGAGCCAAATCCAGTCTTTGGGTACAACTCAGCTTTGGGTACAACTCAACTATTCCTGGACATCTGTACAACACCTTCAGAGGAAACCTCTTAAGCAGCCACAGCTGAGACAAGGCGTGTGTGATCCTTCCTAGCTCTTTGCCATTTTGGCCACAACTGCCTTTTCCATCCACCTGGAACACTTGTGCTTTGCTCTAACTCTTATGCCCCATCTAAGACCAAAGTAGTCCAAGGCTCATTTTAAATAACCACTAAGCCATTGTTTGATGCTCCTTCCACTGGCAGTTGTTTGTAGCCAAATGGAAATATTATTTTTTAAATGTGTGTTAGATCAACAGCTAATTGTAGGAACAGAATAAAGTCTGAACATCATATTAGTTTCAATATTTTTATTCCAACTACAGATATGTATGTTTTGGAACGTGTACTGCACAGTCTTAATAGAAAGATACTTGTTTTGGTGTTCTTAAGAGTATTTTTGTTTTGATGCATAATATGATACTTTCTTACAGAGTTCATTATGCCCTTTAAATTTTAGCATCCGTATGACATTATTTATATTTTTAGTACTTTTATTTGTATTTTTTCTTCAATAGTTCTTAAGAATCTGATATTAATTTCTAAACCAAGAAATACTGTTATAGAAGAAGGAGAAGTGGAAAAAATATAGTAGCTGTTTTTTTAAGGAACTGAGGTGATGAGAAACCATTTTCAGGCTCTGTTAGCGAAAAAGGCAACCTTTCTAACAATAAAAAGATTTTTTTCAGGATTGATAGAAGTGCATGATAGATCCCTCAGAAGATGATTGCAAAAGTTGGTCTTTATTGATAAGGTGAGCTTAATCTGTAATCAATATTCTGCATGCATTGATTCCATCTGTATTATGGAAAAGTAATGCTCACACTCCATATTTTGAACATATTTCTGAGTTGACTTACCCTTGGAATATTTTTAAGAGTAGTTTTATTATGTTCATTTTTTCCTCCAAGTTGTTTATGTTTTTCTTTCTCTCGAGTTGCCAGCCATCATCTCAAGAGTCTAGATTTTCTACTTGAAATATCCAGCATATGAAATGTGAAAACACGACATGTCATATTGCATCCTAATTAGAAATGGTGAGTCCTGGAGAAAAAACAACCTAAGCACGAGCCTTTATTTGAATTTTGAAATTAATTTAGACTGATTTTACCCCTTGTGCTCCCTCCACATTAATATTCCAGCAAAGAAATGCAGTGGCAGGTATAAGTGCTTAAACAGTTAAGTTTAAGAGAACATTGAGGTTTACACAAAGAAAATTTGAAACTTATAACGACAGCCTCTGATTTTTTTTTCCTGTTGATGGGTGTGGAGAATCATGGTAGAGCCTTGGTCTGCAGGTGACACCCACGTTATCAAGAAGCGAGATCTGACACCAGGGTCAGAGCAGGCTGCTGCCTTTTACAGTAGTGTCTATTTTCTAGCCCTGTATATTCTGTTTAGCGGAAGTTTTAAGGTAAAAAACCTGTTCCTGCCATAAAATGAAGAATGAACACAGGTCACATTTAGGTCAAGAGAAATTTTACCTCTGACACTTCAGGAAAATTGGGTCAGATGAAATTCTGACTAACTTGATTTTCTTTAGTAGGAATGGAACAAATTTATAATTAGTTGATATATATCATGTTATATAATTCAAATGAGTATAGCCTGCTTCTGAGACCCAGTGACAAGTGTAGTCATTCAGATTTCAATAAAATATATTACCTATAATTAGTCTATTTCATCATTGTTGGATGCATTAAAAATGTCCCCCGTTTTAAAGAAAATTATTATTCATCAGATTTCAAAGGAAATTGAGCAGCAAACAGTATCTAATGTGATTTGTCTCATAATTAATACACTTATTCACTGTGAAATACAGCTATATTGCCCATTATTTTTAAATAACGCATAACACACTGAATTTTAAAGGCATTGGGCTATTACCCAGAACAAAATACTTCTAGCAGATCAGAGTGACATTTAGCTTTAGCACTATAAGTACCTGCCCTGGGTAAATAAAGAAAACAATTTTTTGAACAAAATTGAACATTTATTTGGCAGCAGAAAATCATAAATACATTTCATAGCCAGCAAGCCTCAAACTATTCTTAATGCACTTAGGTAAAGGGTATGGATGCATAAAGAAAATTCATCTCAACAACATGCTTTCAGGCACAGAGAAATCTTACTTCTTGTCTTAACCCAGTGCTTGCCCTGCTTCCCCAGTGGATTTTTTAAAATTTTGTAATACCAGTGCAAAAAAAAAAATATCTGAGTTTATGCCTTATGCTGTTATTGCTTTGTTTTTAGTTTGCCTGCCTTCCATTTCACCTCCCCCCGCTTTTTTTTCCCTCTTTCTGTTTCATAAGCTTTTACTAGACCACATCTCCCTTCCCTGTCACTTTCCCTCCCTGACAGGTCTTTCCTCACCATCACTCTCTGCAGGATTTCGTGGGGGCTCTGCTTCCTATTTGGGGTCCCTGTGCCAGCACCTCACCTGGTACCTTGGCGCTGGGATGGCGCTGAGTAGCCGGGCAGGGGCGGTTCCCAGGCACTGTCACCTGTGTCAAGAGCCCCTTTGCTCCTCCACCACCGCCTTTTAGCACCTCTGGTTTGTTTGCCATCCACTCCTGTCCTTGTTTGTCTCCCCCAAA